>NC_081344.1:14535672-14549582 GCF_029784015.1 Lycium ferocissimum
CTTATTGTAAACCAGATACTAAATTCACCGGAAGAAAATCTATTCCCAACAAAATTGCAGGGGGCTGATGTCCCAAAATAGAGTGTCCACACCACAACTATGTCGATGCTTAAAGGCTACTGTTGATGTTAATATCAGCTTCTCGACATCCCCAAGGCTGCTATCCTCCCTTAACATGTGTTTTCTCTAGTATCGCTAGCTTTTCGATTTGGTCGGTTCGATTTTGAACATTGAATTTATTGGTTGTTATCCTAATCTTGTTTCTAATCACTAGAGGGTCATGGCCCATGCACATTTGTTTCATGCCTCCCTCACACACCAACTGTAGAAAGAACTAAGTGCGTGTAAGATCTTGAGAACTTTCTATGAATTGGTAAAACTGGGTCAAGCATGCAAGTATGCATTCAAGTCAATCTTAAACTTTACATATAAACCATGATGCATCACATATATAATTATACAGTTGGAATATTTACATGGAAATAGTGAAAAAGGACCAACTCTTAATTCCTCTTGCTTACATTCTGTAGATGAAGCATCAATACAAGTATATCTAACATACACTCTGCACTCTACTTGTAAGCATCTAGTTCTCTTCCACAACTTCGTTTTGCTTGTACCTGTCCTGGTTTGTTGTCTTAACAAGTACACATAATTACTGCTCTCTGATTTATTGGCATAAAAAATCAAAAGTAGATCCTATTGGCCTTTTCTGGCGTCGAATACCTTGTTAGAAGTAAGAATTGACCCGTATATACTATTTCATCTATACTTCTTCACCAGCAAAATCTCGAACTTCGGTAATCTGTAACTTTACAACGTGTTAGCAGATTCTATAAGCAAATATAAACCAAATTTTCAGAAAAGAGAGCTACAAGTATTCTCATAAATATGACATGGCAAAATTTGTGCTTACTCGTGAATCTCAATTAAAATGTTGACCGAGAATTTAAGACCCATACCATGTAACCATTTACCATTAGTTAGCAGGTTCTTCCCAATAATAACAGTATGTCCGAAGAACATTCCCATATTCTTCCAAAATCAATATCATTTTATTATGTTACAGTAGTTTCTAGGGCCACCAAAACTGCCTACTTCCAATAGTACAACTTTTTTTCTTCTAGCTCTTCTTGTCTTGTATTACATGTGGATACTAATTATCTCACATAGAAAAATCAAACGAACTCTATATCAATGACAAAATGATCAAGCACCTTACTGCTTTTGAAAAGAAAGAGATTTCAAGCCAAAGTTTCTGTACTTTAATTGGATGGTCATCTGACAATTTAGTATAAAGCTAACATAGAAAGAGAGTATTACCGATACTTTTATTGAATGCAATTCCAAATGTCTGAGCTCTAAGATGTTTAGAAAATCAGCATAAGATGGACAATATTCCCCTTTCAAAATACGGTGAAAAATATATATATATATATATATAGGCCATTTTTTTATGGGACCACTTGCATCTAAAATCCTACAACGCCTGCCCCTTTTTCCTCCATTTCAAATAGATCCAACATTTGACCACTCTGCTTTCTAGCTTTTCATTTTTATAATCTTTAAAAAGAAAGACAGATTTCAAGCCAAAGTTTTTGTACTACAATCGGATGGTCATCTGACAATTTAGTATAAAGAGTATTACCGATACTTTATTGAATGCAATTCCAAATGTCTGAGCTCTCCATGGCACTTGTATTAACACTTAGTCGAATTCGGTAAACCTCCTTCTTCAAGCATACTCAACAATTACACCATATCTGAATGATGTAACATAACACCGCCATGATCCATACTCGACTCAAGTAATCCCGTTGCTTCGTGGCCTTCACGCACGACATTTTCTCATGGTGTTGACACCTTGGGTCTTCACGCACGAGCCTTTTCTCATGGTCTTGACAACTTGGATCAGAAAAGAAAGTGGGATGGTCGATATATTGTCTAAGTCTTTTTTTATTTTGCATAAACCACTTTAAAGTTACCTCTGTCGCAAGCTTCTTCGAGTTCTCATCGATATATTGTCGTAAGCTTTTACTTTGAAAACAAGCGGAAAATGAAACGTCCTTTCATGTCACGTCCCTCTGACTTCGGTCACGTGTCTCCTTCCAGTTGGATGGCTTTATCAACTGCTTCAGGGTCACATCCCTTCAGGTCACGTCTCTCTGACTTCGGACACGTGTCCCCTCTTGGTTGGATTACCTCGGTAACCGCCTCAACATTTTCTCTATAAAAAGAATCACAGTGACTTCATTTCTTTACTTTTCACCTTTCATTCTCTTCTTTCATCCTTCGTCTGTTCTTGCTCCTCTTCGAATCATTGTTCCGAAATTTCGTATCTTCGAAAAGATGTTGTGGAAATTCATCCAAGGTCCCAAAACCTTCCCCATTTTCTGGAAAATCTTCTTAAACCTTCCTTAACTCCATTTGTTCATCTCTAAATCTTCATATCTTCATATTTTAACCTTCGAACCTTTATATCTTCAACCCAGATCTTTATATTTTCATCCCAGATCTTCATATCTTCATCATCCATACTCAAGAAATGGCAACGGATACCGACTCTATTTCTCAAAATGTTCCTTCAGTTTCTTCTCCGGCTACAGAGCCTGTCATCGGCCCCGGCGACAAAACACAAACCGTTTCCTTCGAACCCACGGCCAAATATATAATCCCCTCGAAGTACAATTTTAACCACGAATTCGCCATTGAAAAGGCCTTAAAGAAATTGAGGTTTTAATGTGAGACGCTACCCATCCCGGGATCAAAGAGGAGCGCTTCCAGGGTCGAAATTTGAATGTGGGCGGGATAACCCCCGCGTAGACATTTTTGCTCTTGTGATGACGAGTCAGTCACCGACTTCAAGTAGGGTTTTCATATGTTTATACATGTCCTTTCACCCTCAAGCTTAACCCTAAAATAGATCCGGTTGTTCTTGAAATGTGCCGGACATATAAAGTATGCCTTGCTCAGATAGGCCCGAACATTTGGAGGATCGTGGCCTGCCTCCGTCTTTTGGCTAATAATGCCAAAATTGACTTTACCTTGGCCCATCTGATCCGGTTATATTGCCCGAGGATCTTCCGCGATGGTGTTATAAAAGTCTCCAAACGAGGCAAAAACCCAATTCTTTCCTGTGTCGACGAGAACAGGGATTGGGGCTGGCACAAGCGTTTTGTCCGAGTTAGGACCAAGGACATTATATCAGTCGATTACATGTCTTTCCCGAAAAAGGTGGAATGACAAACGTAAGTTTCATGGGCTTATCTACCCTTTACGTGTCTTTGAGCACTTCTTCTGACTTTTTCTAATGTTACAGCTGAAGCATGGATTCCGAATGCAATTCCTGGATTTGCCAAGTGTATTGAAAAAATCATCAACCAATACCCGCATAATGAGTGGACATGGAGAAATTTGTCCAGTGACTGATGGTTAGCACAGAGTCGCGGTATCCTCTTCTTCCCCTAATTCTTGTCATTCCTTTTCGTTCAACTTTACTCCGATTTAATCCTTCGATATCCAGGTATGGGCAATGGTTCTGCGACCCCACGTCCCGCACCAGCGGACAAGCCTGCCACATCGGGTTCGAATTTCAATATATCAGGATCAGCACGGCTCATTGCCGTGGCTGAAAAGAAAAAGAACAAGTCAAGGTATTAATGATATAATGCGGACGTTGCCAAATATAGTAACCCAACAAGGTTGGGGTCGAATCCTATAGGGAATATGGTGTGAAAAGGTTACTAAAGTCGTAGGATGCTAAGTTTAGGTCTAATTTCTTAATCCGATGATTTTAGTGATAGTTGGTTTTTCTATAACTAATTGCTATCTACTTGCTTTGGTGGAAATTTATGGTAAAAGAAACTAAGGTTGTGTCCAATTAGATAAGTGTATGATCATGGGTATTGATCTTGATATACTTAATGGATCATTATATGAATGCACTTAATTCTATGTGAATCTCTACTATTTCCCAATAAATAAAGATTATCTCTTTCTATGATTTTCCCAAATATAAGAAAGTAACTATGAAGAACGATTAATCATGCCAAGTAAATTCGAATTATTCCTAAGTGAATTTATTAAACAAAGTTTAAAGTTTTGAGTCCTTGTTATTTATTCTTACCAACCCTAATTATTTTCCCAAATAAATCAAGGTTTATGGCTTTAATCAATGTTTGCAACCATTAATTATGAATGAAGAATGAAGAATAAATAAACCCTAATAATCCATTATGTGTATATCAATCACAAACCCAATCACAAAACACCCATCAATTGGGTTCACAACCCTAGTAAGGGAAATTAGCTACTCATAGAGGAAGAAGAACAATAAGAAATAATGGGAATCATAATGCTTACAATTGATTGCTTGGAATTGAAGAGAAATTAATTGCAATTGTTTGTAATCTCCCCAAAAGACTTCAAAACTATGAGTAACTAATGCTAATGAAAATAAAACTGAGTTCTGTCGTAATCATCTGTACAACAAACCTAAATAAGGTATTTATAAGAGCCAAAGTCGTGTAAAATAAGATTGACAAAATTGCCCCCGACGGACCAATGTACGGACCATACATTTTATATGGTCCATAGAATCGGATGAGTTCTCCGTAAAATCGTCTCCGGTTGTCGGATGTACGATCACTTTTACGGACCGTAAATATTATACGGTCCGTATAACACCTTGTAAATCCTCTTCTTTTAAGACTCTTTCTTCTCGAACCAACCTACGGTGAGATTTACGGACGTAAATATTATACGGTCCGTATACACTTTCCCCGGACTTCCACTTCATGTACGAGCCCTCTTCGTTAAGCATCACGATGGCATTTACGGACCGTGAATATTCTACGGTCCGTATGTTCCTCCATATAAATCGGGCTTGATTAATTTTCTTTCTTTGAACATCTTTTACTCCATTTCCACGACTTGCTCCCGAAATACGTTAAACATCTGCAGTATGTCACAAACACATCAAAAAGACCAAGACTTTCTCTAAAACAGACCAAGACTTTCTCTAAAACAAGTAAAACTTATAGCCAAAAAGCATCGAATGTGCCATAATTTCATGGCACATCAGGGGTCAGAAGAGAAAGAAAAGCTCGAAGGATGCCGCAGGTTCATCTGATGTTCGAGGCCTAAAGGATGAACCTGAGGACGACATTTGGATCGAAAATGTCATATCAGGGTCCTCCGTTGCTACCGTTACTAGGGCGGGAGACGGCTTCGGTGGAGGTTCGGAGGGTAATACCGCGGCTGATCTTCCGTCCTAATCACAAGTGGCGAGGCTGAGGTTCCTTTCCCTCTAATAGCCGAATATATCCAAGCCCCGATTCCACTAAGGTCCGTTGATTTTATTGACATTACAGGTGACACTTCACCCGAGGTGGTGCCTTTGGTGAAAAGGCCTAGAAGGGCCCATACAACTTCGGGGGCCGAGATAGGTCAAAGGGCCGAAATAGCTACAACTGGCGACCTGCCTCCAGGAGCCGAACCAGCTACTACGGCCGAGATACCATCAAGGGCCGAGACAACTCCAACTTTTCCTCCTGCTCCGTCTTCGGAATAGGAGAATCTTGATGACATGTTTGCCAATACTCCTCCTGCAACGGCGGAAGCCTCGAGGTTTAGCCACCTCCCTATTCCACAAGCAATGAGGATTGCTAGCCGGTCTACTGAGTCAGGTTCGAGATCTAGACTTGTAGATATTTTTTCGGCTCCAAGTGTAGAGCCGAAGAGGACCAGGTCGACCATGGTCACCGTCCCTGAGGACTGCAGTTTTTTATCTCACCCCGTGGGGGTTGCCAGTTATCTAAGACCTCTCATTTCAGATTTGGACAAAGAGAAGATGGAGGGACTCTCGTGGCAGTGCCTTTTAAACGAGGGTATGCATGCCGGTAACCGGGTAAACATTCTTACCTGCCCCTTCTAATAAGTTTAAACTTATCTGGTGTAACTTTCACCGTTTGCCGATCTCTTAACCTTGTTTATTTTATTCTTGCAGAGTGTTGTGCTTGTGAATGAAGGTTTCCTCAGAGCCCAGCATGAGATAGATGACTTACAGGCCCAGTTAGATGCTCAGGGCTGAGAGCTGGAGAAGTTCAAACTTCCCTTACAACAAAAAAAAGGATCAACTGAGCCAAGTTGTTGTTCCTCCAACTACCCAATCCGAGCTCAAAGCAACCAAGAAAGAGAACCTTCGGTTGAAGATTGAGCTCGACGAAGCAGTCAAAAAGAGCAAAGTCCTAGCAGAGGACAACAAACATCTCAACCGAGTGAATGCCGAATATGCCACAAAACTTGGTGAGTTTGAAGCTACCATCACCCAATTGAGGGAAGGGCTTGATTCAGTTAAAAGCGAGGCTGCAAAAACGGAGAAGAGTATTAGGCAGCTCAAAGTTGAGAGGGCCATAGAGAAGGACAAGTTAAAGATTGTCGAAGAAAAGGCCGAGGCTCGAGCTCGAATCAGTGACGAACTCAAGAGTGAGCTCGAGGCCCTTTGTCCGAGCTAATGATGCACTTCAGGCTGAGCTGCATCTTCCAATGAGGTTTGGGTCGCTCTGAGCGATATGAAGTCCGAACTAGAGGAACGACTAAAGTGAGCTCAGGTCGACCTGGAGAAAGCCCAAAAAGAAATTGAGGCTACCGAGGCTCGTTCCACCCTTCTAGTTGAACTCGAGAAGTAGAGGTCTCTTAGGTTTACACTTGAGGTGGTTCATCGGGGTATTGAAGATATCCCTGCTCGTATAACCGACGCTAAGATAATCGAGGATACGGCCCTCAAGGCACTCAAGGATACCTCGAGGAGGACACGAAGAGTTCCGCTCTCGACGACTCGGGTTCTTCTTCGACGGAGTAAATAGGGCTTGTAGGAACTTTTTTTGTTTTTTGTTTTTGATCTTTGTGAAAATCACAAGTGTAAAGCTTCGGCCAATTATGCTATATATAAAATTCGCATTTCCTTTTGCCAGTATTTTCTCCGATCTTTGAGTCGGTATACTTTATGATATTATTTCGTATTGATGTTTGCTTCGTAAAAAATGGACGAGGTTCGACCTTAAGCCCTTAACAGCTTTTCTCTTAGAAAATCGAGCCAACTTAACTTATGAGTTGTGGGCTTTACTTTATCCGGTTTCTGTTTGACCGAAGACTTATTGATGGCTTATCCGCGGGAGCTTTTTTATGCTTTGTGAATTCGGATGTCTCCGAATCACCTTGGGCATTTAAGTCAAGGTCTTTAATTATTCGACCCTCTTCTGACTGTTTGAATTCTTTTTAAATTGGGCTTGGTTAATTACAACCTTAGTGCCTTCGTCGATTTTGTTACGACAATCCCCAGTCGAGGGTATCATTCATAAAAGAGCATTATTTGAAACGTACTTTTCAAAAGTATTTCTCTTCGCATTCCAAATATTTGTTTCATACAAAAAACTAAGGACTTCATCCAACCCTTTCTGCTCTTGCCGTAGCAACACTATCGGCACAATTCATTCGATCGTTTGGCTCTTACATCGAAGCCTAATACGAAGGTTCGGTTAAATCCAAAAGAAAACAAAAATTGTTTTGATGTTGATTGCGTTTCTTACTCTGCTTCTTTGAGCTTTTCTCCGATCTTGTTATTCCCGGCTACGGTATCATTATATCCAAAAGAAAACAAAAATTGTTTCGACGTTGACTTCATTTCTTACTTTGCTTCTTTGAGCTTTTCTCCGGTCTTGTTGTTCCTGGCTAGGGTATCATAGTCCCCTAGTGTTTGTTCGTGAAGCATGAACGGGGAAACACTACATGAAAATGATGTTGTTGAATATCCAGTCCCCAGTGCTTAGTTGGTTTTCGAGGTCATGGCACTTAGCCTCATTCTTCGAAACTAAGGTAACACGTTGTACTTGTTGCCTTGTTAAAAACCTTACCGAAAAACCCACTTCGGGATAAACTGAGCTAATGAAAAGAGTGCAACACGTGTTTTCAGACCTAATTCTACGACATTCGAATTTACTCCGATTTGACCCTACAAAGAAGAAAGGTGAGAATTATTGGAATTCACAAAGGGTTAACAGATCGTACCTTAGCAATAGTATTTCTTCAAGTGTTCTACGTTCAAGTTGTTGTGCAGCTGTTGGCCATCTCCGGTTTCCAATTGATATGATCCTTAGTCAGTTATTCTGGTTACCTTATACGGCCCTTCTAGTTCGGTCCCAATTTTCCATCATCGGGATTCTTAGTATGCAGGGTAATCTTCCGGAGCACTAAGTCCCCACCTTGGAAATGCCGAAGGTTCGTCCTTCGATTGTAGTATCTTTCCATCCGCTGTTTTTGAGATGCTAAACGGACCAGCACATTCTTGCATAGTTTGTCCGTTAAGTCAAGCTTTACGGCCATAGCCTCTTCATTTGACTCGTTCGTTTCATACTGGAACTTTCAGGCTTGGTTCATCAACTTCTACAGAAAGTAAAGCCTCGACCCCATAAATCAGGGAAAATGGGTTTCTCCTGTACTTGACTTTGATGTCGTTCTATAGGCCCATAATACTTCCAGAAAAACTTCCTTCCACTTATGCTTTGATGACTCTAATCGCTTTCTCAAATTTTGGATCATGGTTTTATTTGTTGACTCCGCCCGTCCGTTTGCACTCGGGTGATACGGAGTTGATACAATCTTTTTGATCTTTAATCCTTCGAGGAAGTCATTAATCTTATTACTTATGAATTGACGACCGTTATAGCAAGTTATCTCGGCTGGAATGCCGAACCGACAAACGATATGGTCCCAAATGAAGTTAACGACTTCCTTCTCTCTAAATTTATCGAAGGCCTGTGCTTCAACCCATTTGAAAAAGTAGTCAGTCATAAATAAAATAAACTGAGCCTTACCTGAGGCCCATGCCAAAGGGCCAACAATATCCATTCCCCATTTCATAAACAGCCAAGGGGATATGACCGGATGCAGCAACTCTCCTGGTTGGTGTATCATCGGTGCATGCTTTTGGCACTCATCACATTTACGGATAAAGTTTTTCGCGTCCTCCTCCATCCAGTTCCAGTAATATCCCGCTCTGATTATCTTATGGACCAAGGCTTCGGCACCCGAATGGTTACCACAAGTTCCTTCGTGAACTTCCCTCACCACATAATCCCTTTCTCCGGGCCCCAAGCACTTAGTCAAAGGTCCATAGAAAGACCGACGATATAATTGGTCGTCGACCAAGCAGAATCTCACAGCCTTAGTTCGAAGTGACCTCGATTTCTCAGGGTCTATTGGGAGCTTTCCTTCTCGCAAGTAATCTATGTATTTGTTGTGCCACTCCCATATCAGACCCATTGCATTTATCTCGGCGTGACCGTTCTCTACTGCTGATTTTATCAATTGGACGACCGTGCCCGAATTGAATTCCTCCGCTTCAACCAATGAACCTAAGTTAGCCAACACATCTGCTTCGTTGTTCTGCTCCCTCAGCACGTGTTGCATAGTCCATTCTTTAAATCGGTGCAATATTACTTGAGTTTTTCCAAGTATTTTTGCATTCGTTCATCTTTGACCTCGAAAACACCATTGACTTGATTTACGACCAGAAGGGAGTCGCACTTAGCTTCAATGACTTCAGCCCTAAACTCCGAGCCAATTCCAAACCTGCAATCATAGCCTCATACTTGGCTTCATTGTTAGTCAATTTTAAAGTTCTAATTGATTGTCTAATAATGTCACCTGCGGGGCCTTATGAACAATACCCAATCCGGACCCCTTTAGGTTCGATGCCCCGTCCATATATAGGGTCCACATTCCCAAGACTTTTCTCGAGGTTAACAGAAGCTCTTTTTCCACCTCGGGAACTATTGCGGGGGTAAAGTCCGCTACGAAGTTGGCTAAGATTTGAGATTTAATAGCCGTTCTAGGCCTATACTCGATATCATAACCACTAATTTCTATGGCCCATTTAGTCAATCTACCCGACAGTTCCGGCTTATGCATGACATTTTTTAACGGGTAAGTAATTACTACACATATGGGGTGGCATTGAAAATAAGGTTTTAGCTTCCTTGAAGCACTTACCAAGGCCAAAGCTAACTTTTCGAGGTACGGATAATGGGCCTCTGCATCTCCTAATGTCCTAATTACATAATAGATAGGGAATTGCGTACCTCATTCTTCTCTGACCAAACGCCGCTTACCGCAACCTCGGATACCGCTAGATACAGAAACAGTTGTTCGTCTGCCTTCGGTGTGTGCAGTAAAGGTTGACTCGACAAGTACCGTTTCAAATCTTCCAAGGCCTTTTGACATTCTGGTGTCCACACGAAGTCATTCTTCTTCCTCAGCAAAGAAAAGAAATGGTGACTTTTATCCGATGACCTCAAAATGAACCGGCTCAGAGCTGCTATTCTTCCGGTTAACCTTTGTACTGCCTTCACGTTGTTCACTACTTCGATGTCCTCAATGGCTTTGATTTTGTCCGGGTTGATTTCAATCCCCCGGTTTGACACCATGAAGCCCAAAAACTTGCCTGATCTAACTCCGAAGGCACACTTCTCCGGGTTCAGTTTCATGTTGTACTTGCGAAGTATATCGAAGGTATCCTGCAAATGTTTTAAATGGTCCTCTGTTTCCAGGGACTTGACTAACATGTCATCAATGTAAACCTCCATTGTCTTACCTATCTGTTCTTCGAACATTCGATTAACTAGGCGTTGATAAGTTGCTCCAGCATTTTTTAATCCGAACGGCATTATATTGTAGCAATAAGTCCTATATCGGGTTATAAAAAAAGTTTTCTTTTGATCCTCCGGGTCCAACCGAATCTGGTTATACCCGGAGTAGGCATCGAGAAAACTTAACATCTCATACCCGACCGTCGCATCGATCATTCGATCAATGTGAGGCAGAGGGAATGAATCCTTCGGGCATGCTTTATTCAGATTTTTATAATCAATGCACATTCTAAATTTGTTACCTTTCTTCGGCACAATGACGATATTAGCTAACCAGTCTGGATATTTAACCTCCCGGATAGAACCTATTTTTAAAAGCTTTGTTACCTCATCTTTAATGAAGGCATGCTTTAATTTGGCCATCGATCTTATTTTCTGTTTAACTGGAGTGAATTTTTTATCGAGGCTGAGCTTATGCGTCGTCACCTCTGGTGGAACACCTGTCATGTCTAAATGGGACCATGCAAAACAATTGGCATTAGCTTGAAGAAATTTAATTAACTTGATCCTGAGCTCCGAGGTTAACCCCGTGCCTAGGTATACCTTTCTATCCGGCAAGTACACGAATAGGATAATCAGTTCCAACTCCTCTACGGTAGACTTAGTCGTGTCCGAATTATCCGGTAATACGAACGATCTGGGCACACCAAAATCATCCTCTTCGAAAGTCGGGCTCGTTTCTTCCTTCTCTTCATCCGAGCCTGCATTCTTTAATTGCTATTTTGTGTTTTTGCCTTTGGTCGATTCAACAACTTTTTGGACAGGTTCCTTTAGGACAAGGGGGCTTCTTCAACCGCGGACATCTCCCTTGCTGCGGGTTGTTCACCACGGACCGTCTTTATCCCTTCCGGAGTTGGGAATTTCAACATCTGATGTAATGTCGATGGTACTGCCCTCATGCTATGAATCCACGGTCTGCCGAGTAACGCATTATACTTCATCTCTCCCTCGATGACATAGAACACAGTCTGCTGAATAGTTCCGTCGATGTTGACCGGCAAAGAAATTTCTCCCTTAGTAGTTTCGCTTGCCATATTGAATCCGCTGAGCACCCGAGCTACCGGAACAATTTGATCCAGCAACCTCAGTTGTTCTACTACTCTCAATCGAATAATGTTGGCCGAACTACCTGGGTCAATCAAAATACGTTTAACTTGAGATTTAAAAATAAGGATAAAAATTACCAACGCATCATTGTATGGTTGAATGATGCCTTCTACATCCTCATCGTTAAAGGAAATACATCCCTCAGGCACATAATCCTTGGTCCGCTTCTCTTGTACGATTGAAACCTTTGTTCTTTTCATCATCGGTCCTCGTGGTGTATCTGTTCCCCCGATTATCATATTGATCACGTGTTGTGGCTCCACGGGCTCGACCTTTTTATGATTTTCCCTACCTTTATAGTGGCCTTTGGCACGCTCACTTAGGAATTCACGAAGGTGACCGTTCTTTAACAACCGAGCCACCTCTTCTCTCAATTGGCGACAGTCTTCGGTTCTATGGCCATGTGTTACACCTCGGTCATTTCGTGACGTTGCGTCGTGAATGGACTGACGTCGGTCAAGGCAGACACGAGACCTTCACGACTATAAGAGGGCGATTGGCAGCCTTAGCGTATAGACGATAAGATTTTTGGAGTCATAGAACTTGGTGGAAACTAGATTCGTCAAAAGGAAGTGGAGTACACGTTATGTTTGGGAAAGATTTCATAGTCATTGAACTAACGAGTATTTAGTAAGGTCTTGAGGATGAGTTATAAGGTCCATTAGATCGTTAAGGAAGTGTTACACAAGTACCAAGAAAGTTCCATAAGGATTCGAGATCAAACGAAGCGACGAGAACGAAATCGAAAAAACTGGGGATTATACGGTCCAATGTACGAACCGTATATTTTATACGGCCCGTAGATGCGGCCGTAGAACCCTTCCGGTGAAGGGTGAATTTTTGGAGATTTGGAAGGAACATACGGTCCAATATACGGACCGTATAAATTGTACGGACCGTATATTGAACCGTATATTTCGGGTCGGGTCCGAATTTTATTTTTATATATATACGGTTCCCTCTTCTTTTTCTCATTTTTCACCTTTCTAAACTTCCAAAAACCTCTAGAACTCTCTTCCCAACACCTTAATACACATCCAAATAGGGAAAATAAAAGGAGCAAACATCAAAAGTTGGTAGAATCAAGGGTGTAAATGCTTCCTAAAGGTTGATAGAAGTTGGAAATCTCCTTGGTAGTCAAGTGGAGTATTTTTATCCAAAGACTATCCTTACGTAATCAAGGTGAGTATCATAATTGTTTCATGCTAGTAAGGGTGTTGAGTAGTTGAAGAACTCGAATTATAAACAAGTATGAAGTTGTATTCTAGTAATGGTTATGGAGAATTCCGGAAATGAGTTTAGAGGTTGAATAATGTTTAACTTGAGGGAAGTTTGCGTATTATGATATTATGGATGTTGTTGTGTCGCTTGGGAGCTTTTTTGTTGTATGAGGAAAAGTTGTCGAAACAAACGAAATGCTGCCCAATTTTCGTTAGCCTTATCCGCTTTAGTTTAAACTTAAGTATGCCTTCAACAATCTAACCTTCGTATGAACCCTCTTCTATGTAGAATCGAAAGTCGTAAGGAGAGCTTTTAGTCGACGTCGTTAAGGAGACACAAAGGTATGTAAGGTTACCCTTTTTCCTTTCTTTCAAGGCATGATCCCTATATTTGATTCCATATATGCCATTCAACATATTCTACTCCTAGAAATGCCAAAAGTTTATAGTTCCTGAAGAATCTTACGATGACTCCAATTCGAAGGATTTTCGAGCTTAACATTCCAAATGACTTCGTGACGCGACTGAGTGGGCTATAAAGCATATGGCCCTTTGCTCGTGTCTCAACAGCTATATTACATATGGCCCCGGGCTATAAAGCATATGGCTTCGCTTATGTCCGAGCTATATTACATATAGCGTGGAGTTACGTCATGGATCACCGAGACACGATCTATGATGATGATGACGTCATAATGTACCAGGAGGTCTACGACCGCATGTCCTTTCCGGCACTTTTTTGGGCTCTCATACATCACTACGTATATGATATGTATATATATGATATGTATATGTATATAAGGGATATGGGGAAAGGAGAGGCACTTATAGACGCATAGCCACCGATCGGTGCATACTATGATATTTCCGACGCGGA
>NC_081344.1:14549682-14609964 GCF_029784015.1 Lycium ferocissimum
AACAAGAGAGTGTTGTATGATTGTTCCTTCCACAAATCTGACACAGATTAGATTTAGGACTCTCTTTTTGTTGATTTCCTCCATTTTGAGTTGTATTATATTGTTTGTGATTGTATAACAGGCCTCCTCTACCTCTTTGTTGTCCTTGTCCGCAGTAGTAGTTTCCATGCCCTCGTCTCTGTGACTTTTGGATCACGAAGGCCATGGCTGGGTCAAGCGAAGTTGGCGCTTCTTGCTCATCCCCATCTTCTCTCATTTCGTGTACCCTAAGAGCATTAACAAATTGATTAAATGTGGGATAAGGGGCCTTACTTAACATAACAATTCGAAAGGTCTTATATTTGCTTCCAAGACCTCTAGTTAAAAACTTTGCTATCTTCGTCTAATGGTTTGTGCATAGCCATGAGGTTATCACAATTTCCTTAAACTCCTCTATGAATTTTGTTCCCAGCTTTACGGTCTGAAGCTGCTGCTTCAACTGAAACTCCTTATCCTTGCTTGCTTGCAAATAAGTATCTTCAAGACAAGCCCATATTAATTTTGCTATAGTATATCCTATGATGAGGAACATTGACTCTTCCGTCATTGTTCTAGAAAGCCAACTCAGAACTAGAACATCGTGTTCTTCCCAAGCGGTGAATTTGGGAATTGGTTTGGCTTTCTCATCCAATATGTTCTTGGATGGGGTTTCTCCTTTGATGATTTCATCAATCTTCAAGGTTTGCATTAGTCGAAGGATTTGTATCCTCCGAACTAAGTAATTCGATGGTTTCAACTTAATAGAACAAATTGCTATAAGTTGATAGAGTGAAAATGGTGAGAGGGCTAGGGCAGTATTTGAGGATGAGGCCATGTCTAGTGTTTAGAGTGGAATATCTTCAAGATTGTGTTAATTGAGCCTAGGCTTCTGATACCACGAAGAAGATAATAACACAAACACAGTAAAGTGTTTCAAGTTTTGCTTGATTGATTTTATAAGTTACATGACATGGGTATTATATAGGTGTTTAGCAGAAGAGTCTTCCATACACTTAGCCTTTACCTATACAAGTTTAGGTGTATAACAACTCTTTCAGTTAGTTACTGTGTTCGCTAAGGTTACACCGCTGAATAGTATTCTACCCAGGTTGGGAGTGTCTATCAAAAGGATCAGTAAAACACACAAGTAGGTCTTTTACTAAGAAGGAATGAAAAAGTGGGACACGTGTTAGTAGGTATATTTACAGCAAGACACTTGCTAGCAAGTTTGTTTACAACAAGGACAGCTAGCACAGTAAAAAAAAAATTAAAATGACCAAATTACCTATGCAATCTCCTTTGTACAATATCTATTACTTTTGATACAATAGAGAAGTGCAGTGTTCGTACCAGGCTTGTTCACTTATAGATACTATAAATGATCAAGGTGTGTCTAATCACCTTTCTCGTGGTGGCCATATTGGTGGCCGGGGTGGTGGCCCAGCTGTCGGAAGTCCTGTTACTCCTAATGTTGTTGAAGACCTTAATGATTCTGTTTTTGAAGTGGGCTTAATGTCCAAACTAATTAGGAAATCTAGCCTCTAAAAGTTTGTCCAAAATAATTGAGATTTTAATCTATCAAGAAGGTAATTTTTTTTTCTTTCAAACTTATCCTTGATACATTCTTTAATTTAATGTTTGTTATAGTTTCAAAACCCCTCTTAATTAAGGATATTTTAGTCAATACACCTCTTTATTTTTAGGAGTAAGTGAATTCCTTAATTCATGTGTCCAAGTGTAAAACCTCAAATATTTTGAACGGGAGGAAGTGTGCGATAAGATAAGCTTATTGAAAACCCAAATAATTGATTCACCAGAAGAAAATCCATTCCAACAAAGTTGCAGGGGGCTCAAGCCCCAAATAGGGTGCCCATACCACAACTCTGTCAAAGCTTAAAGGCTAGTGTCAATGTTAGTAGCAGTGTGATCTCTACATTGGCAAGGCTGTTATACTCCCTTATAATGTGTTTTCACTAGAATCGCTAGCTTACTGATTGATTCAGTTCAGTTTTGATATCGGATGAAGTTATCAATTATTGATTTGTAAATATACTAAATCAATAATTGAACGAATATAAATTTAACTATCAGTTTTAACTTAAATCAGATATTGTCATTAATGATTCGATTATCCATTAATGGATAAACTTATTTAGGAGTGAGGCAGCCACTAGTGCCTTTTTGTTTTTTAAATTTCTTACGACATATTTTCCTTAAAATGTTTAATAAATGAATTGATCAAGAAACAATGGGTGCTTTGAGTTGATAAATTGAGAAGGAAAAAGGGTCTACCCAAAAGGAATTAAAGACTTTTTTCGATTATCGGCCAATTTTAATAGATTTTACTGGGTTATTGATTAATTAAAACGTTAACGAAACTCAAAAATGAGCTAATCGAATCGATAGACCCATAGGACATGGGTGGCTCAAAGGTGAGGCTAGTAAACCTGTGCTTTAGGGGCATCAAAATTTTGGGGTCCAAAATTTTTTAATAGTGAAGTTTATGATATTATTTTCGTTTAGATAGTATTGAAGATTGTGATATATAATAATAATAATAATAATAATAATAATAATAATAATAATAATAATAATAATAATAATAATATTACAAATTTTATAATAATAAAAAAGCTACCTACATTTTAACAAAAATATTTTTGAGTTTCGAATTAAACTACTCAAATATTCATATTAATAAATAAAAAGTTTACAACAACAGCCAAGGTATTGTATTGCAAACACATGGCTAACATCTTATTAACTTAAATTAATCCTTATTATTGCAAATAATAATATTACTATGTAAAGTTAAAGATTTTAGGTCTTTCAAGAATACTATACTATAAATTATGATAATGTTACACCTCGGCAATTTCGTGACGTTGCGTCGCGAATGGGCTGACGTCGGTCTAGTCGGATATGGGGCCTTCACGACTACAAGAGGGCGATTGGCGGCAGATAATGTAAACACGATAAGATTTTTGAGTCATCGGATTCGGCGAAACTAGGCTCGTCACGAAGGTGAAGTATAAGTTATGTTCGGGAAGAATTTCGGGGGTGTCGAACCAACGAAAGTTTAGCAAGGATTTAAGGACGAGTTATAATGTCCGTTAGATCGTTAAGGAAGTATTGCACAAGTACCAAGAAGGTTTCATAAGGATCTGAGACCAAACAAAGCGACGAGAACGAAATCGGGAAAATGGGGGATTACACGGTCACATATACGGACCGTATATTTTCTACGGCCCGTATACTTGACCGTAGAACCCTTCCAGTGAAGGGTGGCAATCTGGAGGAAACATACGGTCCAATGTACGGACCGTATAAATTATACGGTCCGTATAGTGGACCGTATATTTCGGGTCGGGTCCGAGTTTTATTTTTACATATACACGGTTTTCTCTCCTTTTTCTCATTCTTCACCTCTCCAAACTTCCAAAAACCTCTAGAACCCTCTTCCCAACACCTTAATACATATCCAAGAAGGGGAAACAAGGATTAAACATTAAAGATTAGTAGAATCAAGGGCGTGAATGCTTCCTAAAGGTCGATAGAAGTTGAAAAATCTCCTTGGTAGCCAAGTGGAGTATTTTTATCCAAAGATCATCTTTACATAATCAAGGTGAGTATTATAATTCTTTCATGCTAGTAAGGGCGTTAAGTAGTTAAAGAACTGGAATTATAAACAAGTATGAAGTTGTATTATAGTTATGGTCATGGGGAATTCCAGAAATGAGTTCAAAGATCGAATAATGTTTAACTTGAGGGAAATTTGCGTATTATGATATTATGGATGTTGTTGTGTTGTTTGGGAGCTGTTTTGGTTATATGAGGAAAAGTTGTCGAAACAAACGAAATCTTCGCCCAATTTTCGTTAGCCTTATCCTTAGTTTAGGCTTAAGCATACCTTGACAATCTAATCTTCGTCCGAATCCCTTTGTATGTAGAATCATAAGTCGGGAGGGAAGCTTTTGGTCGACGTCGTTAAAGAGATACAAAGGTATGTAAGGTTACCCTTTTCCCTTCAAAGGCATGACCCCCATATGTTGATTCCATATATGTTATTCTCCATATTTCTATTCCTAGCAATGCCAAAAGTTTATAGTTCCTGAAGAATCTTACAATGACTCCAATTCGAAAGGTTTTCAAGCTTAACATTCTAAATGGTTTCCTGACGTGACCGAGTGGGCTATAAAGCATATGGCCCTGCTCGTGTCTAAGTGGTATATTACATATATTTGAGCTATAAAGCATATGGCTTCGACTTATGTACAGCTATATTACATATGGCCGTAGGTTACGTCATGGATCACCAGACACGATCCGATGATGATGACGACGTCACAATGTACTCGGAGGTTTACGACCTTATGTCACTCCGAGAAAGTGCACTTTTATTGGGCTCTCATGCATGCTACGTATATGATATGTATATATATATGTATATGTATATAGGGGATATGGGGAAAGAGAGCGCTATGAACGCGACACGATCGGTGGCATATTATGATATCATCCGGACGCGGGATGCCCGACTTGAGCTATATGGATGATGGATCGGGCCGTACGTTTCGGCCAATATATTGATATATAGATCGGGGTGCACGTTTCGCGGCAACATATGATATGATACTTACCACCGTATGCACGCATGGCTCCGTAAGAGGAGCAACGGATCGCGGTTTCTCATCTTTTACCGTATTTTCTTGCTGTATTACCTCGTGATGTATACCATACATACTCGGTACATTGTTCGTGCGACATCCTTTTTCTTTGGGCGCGCTCATGCTCATTAGGCAGACAGGGAGACAACCCGGCTTCTTAGGAGTCGATCCGCTTGCACTTGGGAGCAACTTGTCCACAGGCCGGTCTTGTCTCGATATATTCTTTTGTGTATATATTTGGACGTGATGGGGTCTGTCCCATCTTCATGATCTCGTAGTTTCGGTTAGAGGCTCGTAGATACTGTAGTGGGTAACGGAGGTTACGGACTTCCGATGTATATTGCGCATATTATTCTTTTCTAACTTGTGAGGGCTTATATATGTGGATGTATGTACATGTTTTATGAACCTCATATGTGTACAGGCTGAGGTGATAATAGTATGATGTATGGTGCTCGGTGGTCAGTTCCGGGTACCCGTCACGGCCCTCTAGGCGGGTCGTGACAGATAAAACAAAAAAAGGCAACAACAATGTTTCTTTTTTGTGTGTGTATGTTTTTTTTAATGGAAAATTTACTTGTCATAACTACCTCTAAGACTTATTTATGAATAATAACTACTTTATTTTTTATTTAAGTTTTGTAGCTTTATTTTTCAAAAATTACATTTCATAACTGGTCCAGTAACTTTTGAAATACATGTACCTCTTTATTCTCTCCCACTACACATTTAAGATTTATCATCTTCTCCAAACCCTAAAAAAAAATATTCTCTCTCCTCTCTCCCCTTCATTACCCATTAGATCCGAAAAAAATCCACTTTCAATACTGTTTGATTTTCCCATTTTCCCAAGAAACACACACTAGGTGTTTGTGAAATTGCTCCTTTGAAAGAAAATACGGTACTCATAGAATCATTTGAACATAAAACCCCGGTTGGAGTAATTGTGGGGTATTTGATTACCCATTAATCACCCATTAGATCCGAAGAAAACCAATATTGGACTTGTCGATTACCCCATTTTCCCAAAACGCACACCAACTCTGCTTGTGAAATTGCTCCTTTGAAAAAAGAAAAAAAAAACTCGAAATCCCCATTGTATTAAAAAGTGGGGGTAATTGTGGGGCCTTTTTATTGAAGTTCTTTTATTGTGGGGTCTTTTGTTTTTTGAACGAGAGTCCATTAACAAAAAGACCAAAGAATGGAGTTATTCAAATTTTCGAACCACCGGAATCGAAGACAAATGTTGGTAGAGCCTCTAGCCGCATCATAGCCGATTCCAATCGTTGTATCAACTTTTCTTCCATTGGCACCGCGAAGCTTCTAGAAGTTTCGGATCTATAATTGGAGTTTAATGCCCACGAATCGGTGATTGTTTGATATCAAAGAAATGTGTATTTAAATATTTCTTAAAGGTCTTCCCTAAAGGTGAAATTCGTTGGAAAAACGAGAACCGATTTCGCATCAATTCTTGATTTAGTTCTAGAGGCAACAACACTTCCTCACTGTTAATGTTGCTACAAATCCGATTTCAAACTATGTTACAAACGATTTTCTGTGTAGAACTATGTTTACTTTTTCTCATATCTCGAAAAGCAGGATGGTGGATCGGAAGAAAGGCGGAGGAAGGAGAGGGTTTTTCCGATTGTTGTGGTGGTTCTGGGGGTTTGTGGTTGTGGTGTTTTTCAGTGTATATTTCGTATATTTTTCAATATATTTCGTTATATTTCAATATACCGAATGTAATCGTTTCAAGATATTTCTATATATTTCGTTGTATTGTTTTAGTATATTTCGCTATATTTCAATGTATTTCTAATTTCTGGTCAGTTTTCGATACATTTCATTGTATTCCATTGTATATACGCATACTATAATTTTATATTTCTTAAACAATCAACCATATTTCATTGTATTCCAGCGTGTATATTTTTCTGTATTTGAAGTAGTTCTAAAAGTTTGGAATGGAGTAATTTGTAGAGAGAGAAATATGGGTTGTTATGGAAACGAGCGCTTATGGATACATGGTTGATTTAATTTGATTTACCATTTAAAATGAAAGAGAGAATATGTTCCATAAATACAACCTATTTTTACTCGCCAAATTTTTGTATTTTCATGTATTAAAAAACGCGAAATACATCGAATACAACAAAACCATTAAATTTTTTTTTTTTGAATGGACTGATTTTGATGAGAGATGTTAGTCGTAATGGAACCTCATGAGGTTTGCGTGAATCATGGAACCATTAATCCAAATTACCATATATATTTGAAAAAGATTTTATTGTCATAAATATAACCTTTTTTTAATTCCAAACCTACATTGTATTTCACTATATTTCACCGTGTTTCACTATATTTCAAAACGCGAGATACAATCGAAATAGCACCAAAAGAACATTTAATTGTAAATCTTCAACTTATAGCTATAAATTGTTAAAAGCTGTTAAAAGGTAGTTATTTGTGTAAGTTTTACTTTTTTAATATGATCAAAAAAAAAATGTTTGTCAAAATTTACATAGTTTGAATCTTGAAAATAAAAAAAATAAAAAAAACAATAAATTCAACAAAAACATCACAAAATAATGAAGATCTCACCTGGATTTCAGAACAATTTAGATATTTCGTGGAGTCTCACAACACCATGATAAACATATTTACAAATTTGAAGCCATTCATTAAAACAGTGTGACGAAGAAAATAAGCAATGTTTGCTGAAACAAAGATTATAATCAATACAAAACATTTTCTTCTCATTTCTTCTCATCTATGTGATAACCACACAAAGATTGCAGTCAATACAAAACATTTTCTTCTCATTTCTTCTCTCTTATGTGTAATAACCACACGATTAAAGAAAATGATAGCCATTTATGCCACCATTTTGTGCTGGTTTTGTAATTGCTTAGATTTGTGATAACTATATCTATGCATCTTTTTTGAATTTTCAAATGTTCTCAGTTATTGGCAACAGACAGATACATAAATTCTTGTCATATTCAGGTAGTATAAAAAATAAAAAATAAAAACTCTAAAATACAACTTGACATGCAATTTGCATCATGAAAGAATTTTTTTAAAGTAACACAAACTATCTAACTATCCCGAAACAGATACGAATAAAAAGGGGTGAGACGAGATTAATTAGATTAGATTAGGAGAAGGAGTCCTAAGTTTTTACTCCTAAAGGATCAATTCCCATGGTGTCTAGAAAGACTTTTATAGTGAAGGTGCAATGATTATTCCGATAATTGTGTATCATGTTCACTACTCTCATTACTAATTTGAGGTTGTTAATTTTAAAAGTGCATTCACTACTAAAAAACAGTCAATTTTCAATGGACTAAAAAGCGACGGACTCCGTTGCTTTATCCCTTTTTTATTTTTTTCCAATTATTTTTAATGAGAAAGCAACGGACTCCGTCGCTTATATTTGGCGGATTTAAAAAAAATCGTGAAAACTTAGCGACGGAGTCCGTCGCTTTTTATAAAAAAAAATTAAAAATAAAAAAGCGAAGGACTCCGTCGGTTTTTCTAATTTTTTTTTTTTTAAATTAAATGACTTTATGTATATACTAATTTATTAAAATCTTTTTTTTATTATTTTTTTTTACTAAAAACTGACGAAATCCGTCGGTTTTTATTTAATTTTTTTTAAAATGGTCAAGATCTGGTCAACAAATTTAAAAAAAAAAAAAAAAAAAAAAAAAGTGAAGACGTCCGTCGCTTTTTTAAATTTTTCAGACCCAAAACGGGTCTTTCTTCACATTTCACTCACACAATCCCTTACCCCAAAATTCCCCCCTCCTCCGGCAATTTTCCCCTCCCCAACACCATCTCCATCAATTCCCTCCCTCTGGCGAAGTCTACTCCCACCCCGCCACCTCATTGCTGTGCCGCCCCGCCGCCGCCCCACTTGACCCGTTTTTAATTGGCCCGAAAAAGGTGCTTTTTTTGTTTTTATTTTTTTATTTTTTTGTGATTATTACATTGTATGTTTAGTATTAGTATATTTATGATGTAGTTGTGGTGTTATTGATGTGTATTAGCTTGAATGCGACAAGAAATATACACTTTATTTGTCAAAATGGGTATGTTTAGAATTTAGGGTTTTTTTCTTGATTTTTTTGGTTAATCTTAGTTTGTAGGTTGAATGTGTATGTAATTAGTTTATTTTATTCAATTTAGAAATTATATTGATGTGTTTGTATTGAATTTGACAAAAAAAAGTATACTTTATTGGTCCAAATTGTGTAGGGATCCCTTTAGATTATTGTTTTGGTTGAAATTCACTATATGTATGTTCAATATCAATATGAATGTATATTTCTCTAGCTTTGAATTATGATGTGTATGATTTAGGTAGAAATTGTACGCTTTATTTGTCAAAATTTATGTAGGGATGACTTTATTTTATCTTGGTTGAAATAGACTCTATTTTATTGGTATTGGTTGTTATTTCTTAAGTTATTAGAATGCAATTTAGCAAACTTTATAATATAACCTAAATAATTTGTGGGAATTTTTGTAGATGGATCATATGTGGATGTATAACAGGAATAATAGTGGTCGTGTTGGTGTGAATGATGAATTTGTTAAAGGTGTTAAAGGGTTTATTACACATGCAATATCACTTGATCTTTTTCAAAGTGAGGGGTTAATTAGGTGTCCTTGTTCGATTTGCAAGTGTATGAGGTTTAACAATCCGGATACGGTTATGATTCATTTATGTTGCAAAGGGTTTAAGGATAAATATTTAGTTTGGACTGATCATGGAGAGATTGATGGGGTCAATGGTATATATTATAATTTAGTTGTTGGTGAAAGTAGTAGGCCGCAGGAAAACCGTCATGTCCAATATGATAGAGTTAATGATATGGTCAATGATGCTTTTGGGGTACATTCTGGGTTTGAGCCTGAACAAATTATGAGCAACCTCCCAATGAAGAAGCAATGTGCTTCTATCAAGAATTAGAAAAGGCTAGTCGTCCACTTTGAGTAGGGTGTGCGCATTTTAAGTTGTCCATTGCAGTTAGAATGATTAATATCAAAGCAGATTGGAGTGTTGCTGAAGCTGCTATAGACTCTATCATTAAGTTTGTGGGGGAACTAGTTAGTCCGGAATACGACATACCTAAAAATTACTACAGGCCAAGAGATTGGTTTCCAAGTTAGGATTGTCTTATAACAGGATTCATTGTTGTTCGGAGGCTTTATGGCCAACGATTCTATAGTAACTGGGGTGCGATTCCATATGATGTTCGCCAGGCTATGTTAGCGAGTTTAATGTACTTAATACATATTTCGTAAATATATTTTACTTTAAACTGTCAACTAACATTATCCATTTTGTGATTTGCAGACTTTGTGTCCGTGGGATCCAGCAATTACAACAAGGATTTCTAAGCTCTTTAAGAAAAAGGCGAGTGCAAGGTTGGCTGGCTGGTTTGCAAGGACTAAGAAGTATAATAAGAAGCCACAATGACTAACAGACGGCCAATGGGAAGAGCTAAAAGGCATATTGGCGAACTTCTGAGTTTATCGCCAAATCTGAGCAGGCGAAGGCTACGGATGCGTCCGCAAAAGGAGGATCTTTGCACACCACAGGTGCAAGAAGTCAGGGGCATGTCGCTAGGAAAATAGTAAGTAATTTTAAACTTTTAAGTTAATGTATTATCAATATGTTATTATTGAGTTTTTACTCTTTACTTTAACTTTATTTGTAGAAAGAGGCGACAGGCAAATTTCCATCTCAGGTTGAGCTATTTATGAAGACGCACAAAAAGAAGAATAAAGAGACGGGTGAGGAAGAGCGGATAGAGGATAGGGCTAGAGATTCGGTGGTAAGTGTTAATTCAATTATTTAAGTAATCACATAACTTTAATTATGATATATTCATTAAATACTAACTTTTATTTTTATATATATAGGGTTATTTTGAATAAGAAAGCGAGTAGGTTCTCTCAATCTTCGGCTTTCGAAGGCACTCCTACCGAGCTTCGGGGATGAAATAGAGATAGAGTTGTGGACTAATGCCATTAGAGGGGGGGTTATATAAGGGTAGAGCATACGGTGTTGGGCCAAGAAACAACTTTGGCCGCCTTCAGTCAGGACTACGAGGTGAAGGGTCTTCTCAACAGGGCAAAGGAATTGACGGTGTTCAATATGCGGCTATGGCGCAGCAAATTGAACAACTTAGCAAGAAATTGGCTGATAATGAAAGCCGTCATGCTAAGAAGACTAGTATGTTGCAAAAGAACCTCGAAGCTCTGTGCGCAAGTTATGAACTTCATTGCCTGTGGATAGCTTGGTGTGCCCCGTTCTCCCCACCCAAAACCAAAATGATGAAGAGGAAGATGAAGAGTTGAGAATGATGATGATGAGTACGTAGATACGACTCCTTGATCATCTTTATTTGTATTTAGAGACTTTGTGACACTTTTACATTGTTTTAGTTGTAAACTTTGGATGATATGGAAAAATTGAACTTCCCTTTTTGATTGTTTTGATGGATTAGTTGGATAGTATATGATGTTATGTTGATAATTAGGATGTTGTAGCTCATTTAGAATTGGTATTGGCAGCATTTAGTGCTGGTTGTTGGCTGGATTGTGATTTTTTGGCTAAAAAACAGGTTTGGGATGCTGAAATTGCAGATTTCACCATCTGTTTTTTTTTTTCCAGAAAAGTGAAGGGATTCGGAAAAATTAAAAAAAAAATTCCCCAAAAGCTATGGTTCGAAGAAAAAAAGCGACGGATTCCGTCGATTTTTGTATTTTTTATATTATATTTTTATTAATATAATTCATTTAATTTTAAAAAAATAATTAAAAAATGCGACGGAATCCGTCGTTTTTTTTAAAAAAAATATTGGCAACGGATTATTGAAGGGACGGAATCCGTCGCTTTTTTCAACGCAACGAGCCAATAAGCGACTGAACGGAATCCGTCGCTTTTCCTTTAATAAAACGACAGATTCCGTCGCTTTTCAACTACTTTTTAGTAGTGATTGTAAATGTGTAGGTTCTAAGTTGCGTCCTAACTGCCTTCTCCAAGCTAATGTCCAGGAGGCATTGGTCTTTTCTATTTTAGATTGGTGTTATTAAATATATGGAAAAAAATGAGCTTGTGCTATATTAGGCTATTTAAGCACACAACCAAATAAAGCATCCAAGGTGATATTCATTAAAATTCAGATGGCCTATATCTAGAATCAAGACAGGCCCAGATATTTGTTTCTGATTTCAAAAGGACAATTCGCACGACTTCCCTATTTTGGGGTAGTCTTTAATTTTTGAAAAATTTACCTGACATAACTACCTCTAAGACTTATTTATTAATAATAGCTACCTTTTATTTTATTTATTTTTAGTAGCTTAAATTAATTTCAAAATTACCATTGTAATCGATCTACAAGCCGTCCGTATTTCTAAACTTACGCTCCATGTTTCCCAATAACTCCCAATCTCTTCTCTTTTCAAATTAATTTCTCTCCCATCTTTATTTTCAACCGTATTATACGCCCATTATCTATCATCATTATTAGCACGATTCCATCTTCCTTAATCGTTACCCACACAGTATAGGTAATGAATTTTGATAATTTATTAGAATTTTTTTTACTTTCTTTTTTGTATTTCTCTATATTTATTCTTATATTTCATCGTTTTCTTTGTTTCTTTTCATTCCTTTTTTTCTATTTTCAGCCATTGTTAGAGTGGTTAAAACAAGATCTAATTCTCCATTTTAATGGCGGAAAGAGATACTCCAAGGTGAATACTCGAGGTAGTCCTGATGTTTATGATGGTCCTAGTTTCTCTTTGGGATTTTCACAACAACAACTTGCAATTGCAGGAGAATACGCTAAAATTGCCGCCTGAGAGAAGAAGCAAGAAGATTCATGACCCATCAAGGATGCGTCAACTTCAACCAACTGAAGTTGCAAAACCAAGCAAGCGAAAAGATGATGTACCTTACCAAAAAAGGTTCTAAAGTTGCTCAAAAAAATAAGAGAAAATTAACCAAGACTTTTCCGATGTTAAGGGTAAAAAGGTTGTTAAAGATGTAGATCTGGAAGAGGATGAACAGGTATTGATGAATTTTTTCGATTTTGTTGTTTTGTATTTCACTATATTTCTGTATATTTCAACATAATTGGATATGCAATTCAGTATATTTCTATGTATTTAATAAAATGTATATGTGTATCAACTGTAGTTTATATCATATACAACATAACTGTGGTAGTTGTGTTCGTAGTTAACTGTATTTCATTATATTTCTATATATTTCACAAGTACGTATGTTTACTATTCTGTACTTATTTATTTTAAAAGCTATGTTAGTTGTCTTATGCAAATTTTTTTTTTTTGTGTATATTTTTGTTGTATATATATGTGTTAATTTTGTTGTCTGTGTTTGTGTTTTATACAATTGTTTCTGTCTTAACTTAGTGTTGCATTTTTATTTTAGGAAACTAAATTCTATGTTAAGAGTCATCCTGAAGAGGCTCCATCGATGCAACTGATGCTGGGCTACAATTAACGCCTGAAGAAAACTTACGTCATGATTCTACCATTCAAACATCTCCGCCGAAACATGATGATGAGTCAAACAAGGTAAAATGAGTTTGTGACGTGAAATCCATCTTTTAAAGTTATGTTGTTGTGCATTGTATGCACAAAAAAGTATATGGTTGCCATGTTCCAGTCTATAATTTTAAAGTTATGTTTTCCTTGGTCTTTTCTATTTTACAAACTTTTGTATTTTTATGGCGTTTTGTTTGTATTTCACTGATAAACTTCTCTATTTTTTTGTATGTCACTGTATTTCTACCCCCACAAAATCAGTCTAATCCTGACTGTATTTCTGTGTATTTAGTAATTTTCCAACCTTATATTTTTATGTTATGATTTTGTTTTAAATTTTGATTTTTTCTTATTCCAAAGGGTGTTGCACTAATGTTACACGAGGAAGTTCCTGACATTAGTAGTGACCGGTGGAAATTTAAGCGTGTATACACGTAAAGGTTCAACTGAAGAGATTAATTGGGCGGATGAAGGATCTTTCAACTCAACAGAGGTAAATTTTACATTCAATCTTATAGATCTTTCAAGATACTGCTATATTTAACATATATTAAATCTTTTTTTTTTTAGGGAATGGAGATGCTCGTTGAGTTGCCTCCTAGAAACTCATGTACCGAAAGCTGTGTGCGGGAATACAAGCCGTGGACATCACCGATCATTCAATTTTAGAGACCCCACCTGTGTTCGATGACAACATTACTAAGTCACAATGGTTGATCCCTGACGAAATGTTACCAAGCCAAATAGGTTCGTCAGGATTCTCTGTGTTTCATCAAACGGGTCACAAAAGATTTGTTATGCCAGTAATGTCTATCGGCAAAGGAATACAAGAGGCAGTGACTAATGCGGAAGTTGTAATTGCTCAACCAGGTTATTCCAACCAGGATAGTCAAACCTAGTAAATACTTCAGTTCACCTTACATGACCAATTACGGCTCTGTAGAAGCTTCTGTTCAAGACCCCACACCTTCCATTTTTAAAAAGAAGCATCCATTTGTTGAAGATCCAATTAATGGCCCGCGAAATGTTTCTCTTATTCAACAATACCGGAATTGGCTCGAACAGGATCTGCTTCTAAGGCATGATAAAAAGTAAGTTTGAACGTATTTACCTTTTTAATTTATATATTCATTCAGCAAAGTAAACTGTTTACGTTGAAAATAACTGATTGTTGATATTTAGAAAGGGTAAGGAAAGCCGTTACAAAAAGAATAAGCAAGCTTTGGATCCGTATGATATCAACTTTGGCTTCAATTTTGGTGTGTACATGTTGATGACAAAAACTGGTTCTATCTCTTATCGATGAATGGCTAGTCTTGGAATGATGAGGTGCTATATTTCCCATTTCTTTTTTATTCCTTAATTTTACAATTGTCTATCTATCTGTTTTTTAAAGTATATTTCTCTATATTCCTTCTATGTATTTCTCTGTATTTCCTCGTATTTCTATATATTTCTTCATTCAAACAGCATATTTCTCTGTAACAGTTTTTAGTTTTTCTATCACACAATTTCCTTATGAAATTTAATTTACCAATATGCATTAATCTTATTTCATTTTTTTTTACCAGCATATTGATGTCATTTTTTACTACTTGCGGAAGAAAGGCAAGTACGACAAGGATAATGGGGCTTCAAATTCACAACCGTTAACTGTATGTTCTTCTCCAAAATTGACGAAATTCATCGTGCATATGCTAATCCGGAGGGGACCAGTAGTGTTGCCAGTTCGTAGAACGAAATATGCGAGTACATTAACGGGCATAGGATGCTGGCTAATGTGCCATGACATACAGTTGATTGTGTACTCATCCTCGTCAACATCAAAGAGAAAATCACCGGATCTTGATTGTAGTGCCATTCACTGACAGGTATTCCTACTTTTAAAAAAAAAAAATCATTAAACAACCTATTAACCGAGCTGATGTACTATTCTTTTACGTGCAAGCATCTGTACATCTACAACTCATACCGAGTCAGCCGTCATGATGTCGTTGTTAGAAGAGAAATACACAAGATAGCTACTCTATTGCCACATCATCTACATTTGTGTGGGTTTTACGAGAAAAAAAAGGCATCGACTGGATTAACCACCCATCTTTACAAGGGCAAACAACAGCATCGATGACTTTGATGTCATGTATGTGAACGACTTGCCACAACAAGCCTCTGGCAGCATGTACGTATTTCAATATCATAGTTCCATTTTTTTTTTTTCAAAATTCTCAACCAATAATCATTTTTTTTTTTCATTTTTCAGGGATTGTGGTGTGTATGTTGCCGCATTTGCTGAATACTGTTGTTCTGGACGAGGCGTTCCATCTTAAATTGATGCAAAATCACTCCGTAATAGATATGGGGCATTACTATGGGAATACGGATGGCAAAAGGCTAATTTGAATGCCTTCAGTGACAATGAACTGCCGCCAAGACCAGTTAGGCCTACCATAGATTACAACGCGATCGACACAGTAGTTGTTAATTAGTCCACTAGGTTTTAATGTTGAATCATTATTCACAATATTGTTTTGCTGACCAATTTTGTACATTTTGTTGTGTTGTTTTGTTAAGAATTGATAAATTGCAGTGTTTTTTCATCAATGACTTAACTAATTTCTTTCACGACTATTTTTTGCTTAAGCCTCCCATATTTATATTTATCGTTTAATGAAAACAGCTTCTGGTGTATCTCAATATATTCCAATGTATATACCCACTCTGCAATTTGACAAATTATTCCAGGTGAACTGTAATACTTCTGGTGTATTTCAATGTATTCCAGTTGACAAATTGCAGTGTTTTTTCATCAATGACTTAACTAATTTCTATCACGACTATTTTTTGATTCAGCCTCCCATATTTATATTTATTGTTTAATGAAAACAGCTTTGTGGTGTATTTCAATGTATATACCCACTCTGCATTTTTTATGAAACAGTTTATGATATATTTCATTGTATTCCCCGTGTATATAGCCTAATGCAACTTAATATTTCTTAAACATTTCACTGATATTTCATTGTATTGTTCTAAGTTAATACATATTTATTCATTTTAACATCCGTTAACACCGAATTGTATGCAATATTATTATGAAAATAAAGGTCAAAAAATGCAGAATACAACGATGAACCAAAAATTTCTTTATTTAATATTTTTGGGGATAAGTGTTTTTTTTAAAAAAAAAAAAAAAACAATTACAAACTAAACATCTACTTCTTACGTGGCTCATTAGAACAAGAACGCCTATTGTGACCAAGACGTCCACAAGTACTACAAGCATTCCTACGTTTACCAACCATCGTCTCCATTAATGGTTTATCTCGCTTCTTCTTTGGCCTCCCTGGGGGTCTCTTGTATCTTGGTGGCAAAACAACTTCATCGCATATGTGTTTGAGAATATTCCACTCACTCTCGTCATACAGCAGGATCCACCGGACATCATACGTCTTAATCACTGTCTTTGGTTTGAATAGGTCCGATAATATTCATCGGCATAAGACTTTACTCTTCAATACCCATTGCATGTGGACATGGTATCTCATCCATTTGGAAAAATTCGACAAATCGCATGTTTTCTTTTTAAGATCAATTATGAAACGCCTTGCCTCATCATTTACGGTATACACATATTCAGTTGATGGTTCAACCTAAATCAAGAAGAAATGTGTCAAACCAGAATACATTGAATATTAATCACGATAAGTAATATGAAATACATGGAAATATACAATCCAAACAGAATTACTTAAGTACCTTCTAAAATATACTGAAATATATTGAAATATATATAGGCAGACTTCAACAAATAAACAGTAACATACCGTCATACGTAGAGATTTACATTCGTTTATTGATATTAATTGCTGGAATGCTTTTCCAAGTGTTGTGAATGTGTATGTACCGTTCCTCCTATTAGTGCAATTCCATCTCCCAAACATCTTCCTCACTTCTTCAAGAAAATCGAAAACGAGCCAACTCTCTTGCTACCAAGTTTCCATTAATACATTCGGCCATATTTCGAGGTCATTGTCCATCCTCTGTTAATGGGTGAATACAAGCCGAGCCCACTTTTCCCTTCCAAGATCCTCAAGTACTCTTTTACCCGAAAATCAACCTTCTCAATCTTCTCCATCAGCCTTATCAAACTCAAATTTCGTGTGTATGCTTTTACAAATGCATAGTAATACGGACTCCAATACTTCACCATTCGACTTGTATTTCGTGGTCACATTTTTTTCCATAAATGCCATATGCACGCCAAATATAGTACGATTGGATATACTCTAGACACCGCCTTAATGATGCTCTCATGTCTGTCTGATACAACACACATGTTATCCCTATTCCCATAAGCTTGTTTGAACTGCTCAAAGAACCAGGTCCAAGACTTATCGTTCTCTGAATCTATCACACCATATGCCAATGGTAGAATATTACCTGCACAAACATGTTTTGTGTATTTACAGTGAAATATAGCATAAATCATATTGGGAAATACACCGGAGCTAGAATGAAATACAACGAAATATACCAAAAGCGTAAAAATGTATTTAAACATGTTTAAGCACCTACCCGCACCATCCAACGTCTTTGGCTGATACAAAAGTACCGTTATATGTAGTTTTAAGGCGGGAACCATCTACTACAACTATTGGTATACAACACCAAGCCTTTTATGAACGCTTTAAGTGCTATAAACAAATACAAGAACTCATTTTATTGTGATTTGTGCATTCTCACATGTGATCCAGGGTATGTTTTATCCAATATGTACACATATCCCGTAACTTCTTGTATGATTTCGTTGGTTCCCCTCTTAATTCATTCATTGCCTTTTCTCTCTAGCCCTCCGTGCCGTCATATAAGAAACATCAACGCCACGCTCATTTTTTACGTCGTCTACTATATCACCGGGTGTATATTTCTCCTTGTGATTTGCTATTTTTGGCTTAACAACTGACGCCTAATCAACCAACTTGTTGCTTGCCTTTGGGAATACACTTTGTCCTTCAATGGACACGTATGTTCGTCATGAAAAGATCTCACTCTGAACATTTCAGAGTTCGCAATACTTGAAGCTCTGAATTTCCAATGACAATCAGTTGAACAACATACCAGGGTGTAACTACATAAACCAATACAAAAAAAGAATAGTCAGATTGAAGTTTCAAACACATACACGATCCTAAATACATTGCCTTTATATACTGAAATGGTTACATAATGGAATTAAATCATACAAACAGCGCATATTTCAATGTATTTAATTAAATCCAACTCGAAATATAATGTCACTAAGGTCAGCTTTTATGTCACAATATTTCAATGTATTCTCATAGTATATTTCAATGTATTTCATAGTTTTTCGGACTAACATACCTTATGGCATTCGACCTCTCCGTCCTGAATTGAATTTTGCAAATTGCATAATTCGCCATAACATTCTTCGCAGTATCCTTATCTTTGTAGATTTGATCAACAAAAACATCCTTATGTTCCTTGTTCGAAATTATCAAGTTATCGTTGTTTTCAAATAAAACAAATTTAGCACAATCCGACGCATCCAAATCATTTGAATCAACTACGTCCATAGTACGCATATAATCATTAAATTCAAGTTGAAACATATCATCTCCAACCGCATTCGCCCACACAAAATTCTCAAGATCATTATCGCTTATGCTAACGCACAACGGATATGCTTCAAATCCCCTTTTGTTTCTTAAACTCAACATACACCCTTACTCCCATATCGTTGTGTATTTCCATTGGCATATTGTCTCCTTCAACAAAGATATTTTATTGATATAATTTTCCCCGCTAATATCAACACCTAACCGAATTGCTATAGTTTCAACCAAATCACCGTATGAACAATAATCTCTGAAGACAACTGCGTCTAGTTTGTAATTAACAAAGCAATTCTGTTCATTCCAAAAACCGGAGTGTCTGATCACTGTTGTTATGCTTGACATGTTTCTTTTTGATAATTCAACAAAACTAGAAGAATAAAGGATCGCATTGGAAAAAAAAATATCATTGTTCCAATCACAGAAAATTGAATCAAAAAACAATCTCACACAAATCATTGAAAATTTGAAACATACCTTTTGTAGAATCTGAAATACAAATCTGATCTTCACTAAAATTCCATATATACACTCGTTCGTATCTTATTGAGTGTATTTCAACTTGCTTTGAAGAATTCGAATGTAGAAAATAAAGCTCAAAGAGATTCTTCTGTATTTGGAAGTTTTTAGATCTTTAGTATTTTTTGAATTCAAAAAGTTTTGATTGTGATAAAAGTGGAGAGAGATACATAAGCTGTTATGGAAGAACATTCGTTACGCTTGATTAATGGGAAGATTTAAACTGAATCCCCGAATTTTTTTTTTTTTAAAAAAATCTTTTCCATAAATAGGGCCTAATTTACTCACCAAATTGTCGTGCGTTTCCTGTATTTCACTATATTTCAAAAAAAATGAAATACACGCGTTTTATGAGAAAAACCAGCTATGCTTAGTAAATAACAATTTTATAGCTATTTCTTGTTACAAGCTACTAAAAGGTAGCTATTTATGTAAGTTTTACTTAATTTTTTCTGTCCCAAATTGCTAGTCTTTCATATTTTCTTTTCGTCTAAAAAACTAGCCGAAAATATCCAGAGGTCAGTCTGAACTAAATCAGTCAAAAAAATAATCGTAGGGCAAAAGTTACGCATTAAGGCATAACTTAGGCAAAAATTATGCCTTATAAGGCATAACTACTGAGCTGGGTTCAAACCCAACCTCAGTATATTTTCGGCCAGTTTTTAGGCTAAGTACAAAAATTAAAAACCAGCAAAGCAATTTGAGAGTAAAAATTAAAGACCAACAATTTGAGGGGCAAAATTTAAAGACCAACGCCTTGAAGAACAATCTGCGCAAAAAAAAAGGTGAAACTTACATAAACAGCTACCTTTTAATAGCTTCTAACAATTTATAACTACTTTTTCTATATTTACAAACCGTAGCTAGTTTTTGTTGTATTTGGTTGTATTTCGTGTTTTTGAAATATAGGGAAATACATCGAAAATACAAAATCCCATAGAAGTTCGCATTTTTGAAATACACTAAAATACAAAAATCGCGCAGTAAAAATAGGTCGTATTTATGGAACCGCATTTCTTCTTTCATTTTAAATGGTAAGTCAAATTAAACGAACCATGTATGACGCATAACCGTTGAAGTTCCATAATAACCACTTTCTCTCTCCAAATTACTCCATTCCAAACTTTTAGAAATACTTCCAAATACGTAAAAATATACACCGAATTATAATAAATATAGTTGATTGTTTAAGAAATATAAAATTGTAGTACGTGTATATACAATGGAATACAATGAAATATATCGAATCGTTTCATAAATTAGAAATACATTGAAATACAATGAAATATACCGAAATATACCGAAACGTTTTATCAAACACTTCTACAGCATGTCTACAACTCTCACCCAAGTGGGGTATGCGTTGGATTCATGCCAAAGGGGCGGTAGAATAGCACCATTATCAATGAAGTGCATGACTGATTAGTAGTAACTAATTGACCCCCCGTTTCCTTGAGAAAGGCTAAAGTCACCCATTCTTTTATATTCTTCTCCTTCCCAGGAGATTCATTTTTATTTGCTGGAGAAAAAACTTTTGCATTAACATTCAAAACAGGGACTGCTCCGTTTTTCTCCCCACTATCGTCACTCGGACAAATTTTTCTCCACTTCACTCGCTATAGATTTAGCCACCGTTTCAACCGTGTTTCGTGCCATTGCAATCTCAACCAACCGATTATTATTTTCATTACTAGTCCGAAATTGAAGTCGGTATCGTGGTTATAATGGAGTCTCCACAAATGACCCCAGCTTTGCAAATTCTAGAACTACATATCTAATGGTAAAATTATACCCAAAGAAAAAGGGGAAGAAAAAAAGAAAAAGAAATAGTAGATGAAAAAAGAGATGGGTTGGTCGTCAAAAAACAAGTGACGAAGAAAATTTCGAAAGAGATTGACGAGAAGGTTTCGCGGGATAATGAAATCGAGGGGAATGAGAATGAGGTTGAGATAGAGAAGCGGGGAGGGAGAGAGCAGGGGAGGAGGGAAGGAAAGAGGAGAGAACTTTTGAAGCGGCTTGGAAAAGTACATTTAAAAACTTGTAAATACGTTATGAGTGAGAAGAGGTACATGTATTTCAAAAAGCATTGAATCAGCTTATGAAATGTAATTTTGAAAAAAATAAAGCTACAAAAATTAAATAAAAAATAAAGTAGTTATTATTCATAAATAAGTCTTAGATGTAGTTATGAAAATTTTCCAAAAAGATTTCAAAATTCGGATGGTCATGTCCATAATTAATAGGCCCAGGGACTCATTTATGTAAGTTGTCCTTTTTTAATTTATAACAAACTTGATTTCATGAGGAGAAAGAAGTCATGGAGGTAAAAGTGAGAAAAAAATAAGTTTGTTTGGTGAAATGTACACAAATATTCTTTACTTGATGAAGTGATAACGATAACTTAAACGGAAAAAAAAATGAGGATAATAATAACCTACAGGTAAAATCCTTCATATATTTTTTCAATTATGTTTGGTTAGTTCAGTTATCTCGCCTATCAGTCGTGGTAGGCCATTAATTAATTACTTAAATTTTCACCTTGTTAATTGACTTCTCACGTTGTTGTTCAAGTCTTCATTTTCCTTTCATCTCTCCCGTTTAAAAAAAAAAAAAAGTTGATTATCATGATCTTTATTCTAATTTTGATCCTTGTGCTAATTGCCTAATAATCCAATTATTTATTGGAGTTAAGTTACTTTTTTACTAAGAAATTCGGTTCCCATTTTCTACTAATCGCGAGTTTAACCTTTCTGGAACACTAACGTTGGCTATTTTCTTAATTACTTCTGTCTACAGTGAACTTTTCTTTAGTCATTTAGCTTGTTTGCTAAAGAGCTTAAACTAAATAACAATATTTTATATTTATATTTCAGGTTAAACTAATTGACAAAGAGATCCTATTCAATATTCAAACTAACGTACATACTTTTTTTCTCAATCAAGTCTAAGACGTTAAATCCGCACATTTTGAAATTATTAGAAAGTAAACGAAATTCTTCGGGGAAAAGAAAGAGTAAACGAAGTCTTTCTTTGAAAAATATAGACTACACAGATCATGGGGTTGTTTGGTTCGCAGTTCGCGGACTAAATTATCCTCTGATTATAGTCCCGAAATTATAATCTTAGACTAATTTATTCCACTTGTAGTTTAATGGAATATTCAGAATTAAATTTGGAACAAAATTTATTTTTGTTTGGTTGAAAGAATAAATTACGTAATTTATATCTTCAACCAAACAAAATACTAAGCTAGTGTTTGGCCATACATTTTTTATTGGATTTTGAAAATTTATCTTCAACTATCTCATCAGCCATAAATTTTGGATGAGATTTTGAAAAGTGGTCTTCAAAAAATCTTTAAGTTACTAGTTTTTGGGTTTTTGGTTCTTTCACAAACAAAACTTTAAAACTTTTTCAAATAAAATACATGTCCAAATATAACTTCAAGTTTGAAAAATCACAACTTGAAAAATTCAAATTTTCAACTTAAAATCTATGACCATACGGGAGCTATACTTAGTCTCAAACTTAATTCCACAATATTCACCTTATTCCGGCGACCAAACAACCCGACTTCTGAAAAGGATTTGAAGCTCGTGTGAGTCTTTTTTTTTTTTTTTTTTTGGTTAAATTATTAAAATGCTGATGTCAAAGTGGGACCCAATTTTTCACTTGAAGGACACGTAAGTCGTTGATTCGTCAGCGCGGAGTCTATCAGACGGCAATAAAGAAGAGTCAAAAACTCGTCACTAAGGGTCTGTTTGACTAATAATAATAAAAAAAATACTACTAACGGTACCGTCTTTTTTTAATTGTCAAAAAAAAAAAGGTACCGTCTTTTCTTTTTCTAACTAAAGAATCAAAGTAAACAAAAGAAAATACATACACTAGTACTAGTTGTACTACAACTGTGCCAAAAACTTTGACTGAACTGCCCCCACATTCAAGGCCCCCTTTGTTGAATTTCGAGCCCCATTTATTTACTAATAAAGTACCGGCAATTCGCAAGAATGGTCTTTAATTTTTATCCTGTAAATTGCTGATCTTTAATTTTTATTCTTCGCTTAATATCATGAGGTCTAGAGTTCGAACCTCGACTTTGTAAAAAAAAAATTACAAGATAGAATTTTATAGCAAAGTTAGGCCTTAGGCAGAATTTTAAATGCAAAATTCTACCTGCAGACAGAGTTTTGCAAGACAAAGTTAAGCCTTATGCATAGTTTTGCAAGCCATCAGGCATGGTTTGACTACAAACTTTATCTGTATGCATAATTTTGCAAGTCAAAGTTAGGCGCCGCTTAGTTCAAGCCGTCGTGCATCGTTGCCTACAAACTTCCCCCTTAAAGAGTTTCGGCGTGCATAAGGCAAACTATGCCTAGCGATCAAACCTCTGCGCGCGATTTTTTTCCGGGGGCTCGAACTTAACTCATGAAGAGTTTTTTAAGCAAAAAAACTAAAAGATTTCAAATTTGAGGGACAAAAATTAAAGACTAGTGCTTTTGAAGGGCAATCCGCATAAGAAAAAAATGATAAAGTACTCCTTCTGTTAGAAAAAAAGTGTTCATTTAGTTTTTAGCACACTTTTTCAAAATATTAATCCGTAATTAGTATTTAGCATACTCCTAAAACATACTAGTAACTGGTAGAAAGAAATAGGTATTTTGACTACACTATTTTTAATTAAAATTTGCATAAATATTGAGATCTGATCACTTAGTACTTGATAAGGCTAAATTTGAAAAAATAAAGTCAATTCCTTCTTGAGGTAATTGAACACTTGTTTTGAACAAAAATAAAAAGATTAAGTGAATACTTATATTACTAGCAATTTAGCACAATGAATTTACCATCATATCATTATTCCTCCTCATATCCTTATTCATCCTCTTGTTGCCCTAATACAAGCTCTTCTTATATATATATATATATATATATATATATATATATATATATATATATATATATATATATATTGAGAAATGAAATTCAATGAGATTATATATTCTTATAGTACAATGTTACCACTACATAAGAAAATCTATTTTACAATTATTATTTTCAATGAGTATTATTTGAAAAAGTAAGTAGAATTTGATCAAATTTAAGAGGACTTACCTCAAACTTTCCATACTTTGAAGTTTCCAATTATATGTTAGATGAATTTTTAGCTAAGCGAGGTCAATAGTGTATAATATTTGGAAATATCACTCAGATCCATATTCAAAATTATGTTTAATTGGATGTTGATATTTGGTACTATATAATTTTGTCAAACTATGTTCAAACCAAATTAATAATTCAAAGAAAGAAGAGTCGGTAAACAACTCTGCTCAAACCATATGTACAATTTGTTAGAGAATATAATCAAGTCAACACAAGTATGTTTTTTCTCACAGCTTAAAATTTTAAATAAAATAATTACACACTTCAACATAATATCAGAGTAAACAAAAATTTTGAATTCGATTTTCACTGCCACCAGTTAGCAAAAAACATTTTTACATGCTTGGCTCGTAGAATGAATTAGATCCGCACGTAAAAAGGCGTATCGAAAATATAATTAATATAAGTGTGCTTTTTTTAATGACTTTAAAACTATTCTGAAACCGAGGGTCTTTCGAAAAAAGCCTCTCTAACTCCACAAGGTACGAATAAGATCTGTACATATACTTTATCCTCCATAAATCTCACTTGTGGGATAACATTGGTACGCTGTGATTGTTGTTGTTTTGAGGACAAAAGTGTCATAAAGGCTGAAGGAATGAGATTTGCATTGTTGTAAGGAGATAATACCAATGATATCTTTTCTTAATTAATCATTAATAAAATATAATAATAATAAAAAATTATGATTTGGTTGGTTTGAGTTTGACTACTAACTCTTCACTCCCCCTTTCCTATGAAACCACCTCACCCCCCACCCCCCCACCCCCCCACCCGCCTTCTTCAGTCTTCTTTTTCCTACTTTCTTTGCCTTTTACTCTTAAAAGTCTCATCTTTTTGCCTTTCCACATTTATATTTCTTGTTAGGGTTTCTTTGCTAACCAAAATCAACTCTATTTCATCCAACAGATTTGAGTGAAAATTCATTACATGGGTTGTTTTATAATTCCAAGAAACCAATAAAGATCCAAACTTTGAGCTCAAAAAAGCAACTATAAGTTGTGTTTAGCAAGTGTCCCAGGTTGGTTTTTAGCTTTCTTGATCTTACTTTTTTTTGTTAATTTTAGAAATTCAGTTGAATAATTTGGATTTAGGAGCTTTCCCAAAAATATGTGGATTGAAGAAATCTTTTGTTGGTAGTTTAGATTGTTTTAATCAATTGGATAATTTAAGGAAATTTTGGTGTATTTTGTGCTTGTTTATACTATGTTCTGAAAATTCAAGAATTTATAACTTGAGTGAACTATGAAGGCATATTGACCATTATTAATGACATCACCTTTTATGGAAATGTGCCAAAACTTTTTTGAATTGTTAAACTTGATTGATTCCTGATTCTTTATTGCTAAAGATTGGTTGATTATTTTTACAAAGCCTATCTGCCTAAGGATCTAAAAATACTCTTTATGTAACTTCAATGGTATAATCTTATAGTTTTTAATCATTTGAAGTACTCAGAGTGAATAGAAATTGATGGAAACATTGGTATTTGAAATTGCCTATGTTTTAGGTCGATGAGGAAAGTATAGCTGAAGTTATTCAAATTATGTTTTAAACAATAGTAGGAGATTATTCAATCTCTTGGTGGAGGAAAGCAGTGATATAATTTCTTGATTGCCGCTTCACCAGTGATTGGTTTTACTAAATGTTAGTGATTTAGGTTGTAAAGTGTTTCAGAATGGCTATCGTGTATTTCTGTCTGACTACTGATTTGGCAGGACGATATAAACCAGATAAGGACGGATTGTTTAGACGTCAAGATGGGATGTTTCACGGTTTCAAAGAGTAAGAAGAAAATATCCGAGCACAGCGTCCACATAAAACGTGTGAATCCTCAGGAGCAGTCACCTACTGCACTGCCTGAACCCCAGAGAGTACAAACAAGATCATTGCAGTCTGCACCACCAAGTTTTAGAACAAGAGCAGTGAAACCCGTGCAGTCAAACAATGGAATTAGGACACGAACTCTATCCGCCCCATCAAGTCTGGACTCAGCAGATCAAGATGCTCTAGCGTCGTCGAATGAATGTGAGGAACGTGAAGAGTTGACGTGTCGTGCCAGGTCATCAGTTCCTCAGCCTCTTCCTCTTCCATCACCTCAGAATGCTGCTGCTGCTCTGAGGGCTACGAGAAGCTTCAAAGTGGGGAATACAAGTAGTAGCTCTCTCAATGCCTCTGGACCTTTGCCACTGCCTCCTGTGCTGCCTCCTACATTGCCTTCTACTGGAACACTGCGGAACTTTGCTTTTGATGAAATTTCTGCTGCATGCCACCATTTCTCTCCAGAACGTTGTATGTCAGAAGGTCTCTCTTCTGTCATCTACAGAGCTTCTTTTGGGGATGATGCAAAGAAGCTTGAAGCCACTATAACTCGCCTTCACCCTTCTTCACAGGTAATGTTCAATTACATTGGCATGTTTTGGCGTTATATTATCCTAGATATGTGTCATCTGCTGATTAGTCCATGATATTTAGGAACCGATCTCACCGTCTTTTCGGCTTTTTCAGGGTTTAAAGGAATTTGTCAACGAGGTGAACACGCTGGCTTCATTGCAACATTCTTCACTTTGTAAACTGATTGGTTTTCATGCACGCGAAGGTTCTGAGCATAGGATGTTGGTCTTTGAGAGGCTTTTCCATGGAAGCTTAGACCGGCTTTTGTTTGGAAGAACAGATGGACCCTCTATAGATTGGAATGCGAGAACCAAAATTGCCTTATGTGCTGCACAAGGTCTCACATTTCTACATGAGGAGGGACCTTTCCAGGTATGAACACTATCATCCTTTATATGTAGTCTGAACTGTGTGGCCTTTTTTCCAGTCACGCAAAATTGTAGTTTCCAGTGTCATCTTTGTGTTTCTATAACGCGGAAGTTCCTAGTTTTTCATATTGAGACTTGGTCTGTGATGTTGTCATTTTTTGCTGAATTTCTTATCTCCTCCAACAGGCAATGTTCCATGAATTTTCAACTGGAAATATACAAATCGACAAGGATTTTAGTGCAAAGCTCTCAGGGTATGGATGCATTACGAATATACAAGAGACAGAGATATCTTGCAATTCAGTTGTAAGTTCTATTATTTACTGTTGCAGTGACAGAGTCGATTACTATTTGTTCAGAAGCATTGTGCGTTTATGTTACTCTTGGTCTAAATATAAGTTGGTTACATTATTTGCACTTTCTGACTGCTTGGGTGATTTTAATTAATAAACTAAGCCCATTTGTTCAGGCCCTGGCGAATCTCTCGCAGGAGACACTGGAGAGAGGGTTGCTAACTCCCAAGAGCAATGTTTGGAGTTTTGGGATTGTACTTCTAGAACTGCTCACTGGCCGGAAGAATCTAGATGGTCGGTATTCAAAGGAAGAGAGGAATTTAGTCAAGTGGAGTAGGCCTTTCCTTGCTGATGATGGTAGATTATCGCTTATCATGGATCCTCAGCTAAAAGGACGTTTCCCTGCAAAAGCAGCCAGGACAGTGGCTGATATTGCTCAAAGATGCCTGCAAAAAGATCCATCCGAAAGGCCCACTATGAGAATTATCGTGGACCAACTCAAGTCTGTACAAGTGATGAAGTGCCCTTCAAGTTTTCCTCTGCAAGAACCAGCGGTAGTTGGTGGTAAAAAACATATGTCAAAGTCTCCAAGCATGAACGGGATCATCACTCCCATGCCAAGGTTAAGTTTCTCACCTTCCTTACCACTCACCCGAGCATCGGCTTCTCCCTCAAAGGCTGCTGCTACTCAACCCTCGCGTCGTCCTTCCTTAACATGTTCCTACTCTTTCTCTTTGGAGGACCTTGATCGACTGGAAAGCCGAAGGTCATCAACTTCATCTTTTCGCAGGTCAAGTGTTGAAGGATTTTGATTGTTTATTCTTTGATTGGATACTTACATGAAAAGATATGAAGGATAAAGATGTGGTTTTCCCCCTTCCCATACCTCAAGGAAGAAGACATGGGAAATAGCATTTTTTGTAGATAAGGTTTGTCCTTTTGTTTGAATAGTGTTATGTGAATCGAGATGTGTGGGCAGATGTAGATTTTTCCTGTGATGTCTTATTCATCAACCTCCTGCCCCTTCCAACGTAAAAAAACCAATATCCAGTTGGCTGGAAAGCAATAAAAGGAAAAAGGAAAGGGAAGATGGAGAAGAAAGAAAATCCCATTTTGCTTCTTTAAAATGATGTATATCTGTACAAGTATTCTTTTTTTAGTGTATCAAGAAATGTTGTATTTTGGGAACTTGGCTTGGTGAGAAATATGGTTTCAGTTGCTCTGACAGAAGTAAATATCAGTGTTCCATGTTATCTGAAAAGTTTTGTAATCTAATGTTGTGGCAATTTTCAGTTAAATACAAAATTCACGTATAAACGCATCAGTACTAACTGAAAGTTTCAGATTCACCTCTCTAATCTAGAATTCTTTTCAAGTCAAAAATATGTCATGAAGATTGCACCTGATTTATACACTCTTTTTCTCTGACATTAGGGTGTGTTTGGGATGGAGCAGTTTTCAGAGAATGTTACTATTCAGTTTTCTCATGTTTGTTCGGTATCAAAATATTTTAGTTTTTATCTAGAAAACAAGTTCTTTACAAATTGGGCCGCGGCAGGAATAGGAAAAATAAGTTCCATAAGTAGTATTGCACTCTCATTGTCTCCTCTGCATCCCCCGATGCCTCCACCCCCTAAGGGAAACACCCTTCACTGTTATATCATCCTTTAAATTTCTACAAGAAAAAGGAATTTGTTGAAGCATTTGCATTTGTTATATACATATATTGACTTTCTTTCCAACTCCTTGTTCACCATAAGTGCCTATTCCTCATCAAAAGCATCGTAAGCAAATACATCATGGGCTACTGTAAATTATATGACATTTAAACTCATGAGGAAAAGCATCTAAATACATTTTTCAGGACACACGTAGTACAGCCTATAAACACAAATATTTTAATATCCAATTACTTGACATACTCCTAATAACTACTCCACAAGATATCAACAAGGTGGAGGGATATGGGGATAAGTGGAAATCTCCTATATTGTTGGTCCATCAAGAAAAAAGAATAGAAAGGAGCTATATTGCTCAAACTCCCCAAAAATGCCGCAACACCCGTGTTGGATTCTCCAAAACTGCACTACTTTTGGAGGATCCAACACGCACCTATCAACATTTTTTAAGAGCCCGAGCAACATAGGAAAGGAGCAATAGCAAGCTAACAGATTTCATGTTTCATGAATATGGTCTTTTCCAATTTGATCTGGTTCAGAGTTTTCCTTTGCAGCATCCTTTTCTTGCTCTTGAGCAGTAGAAGCAAGGCATTGATCCTCGTGGACACATAGGTCACTCTCTCTGGTGTTGTCTTGGGGCAACCCTTGGGACCCTGAGCTCTCTTGTTGCTCAGAAACCAAGCTTGTTAGACCATTCTGCCTCAGATATGTCTCTAGCGGCAGACAAGCTTGCTGAAGAAGAGACATCATGCTAATATGAGATGAACCTGTATCTTCACGATTTGGTTGACAGTTTAAGTCTAATTGCGACTTACTTATTTCCGGAAGCTTCTGCAATTGATTGCCGCTGCTATGGCCCCTCGCCAGTGTCTCGCTTCCTGATCTTTCTCTCTCTGAAGGTTCAACTTCTGGTTTCACCAAGCTGTCCACTTCAGTATCTTCCTTGGAGCTCCACATAAGTTGATTCCTCTGTTGGCTGAGTTCCGCTTCACGTTCTGATTGACGCTTCTTTTTACGCATCATAAGTGTCTTGAAACGGCGTTTGACTGTCATGCAGACATTGCATGTACATGTCGGATTATGTTTGCCCTTCCCGCTGGGAGGCTGGATGCACACAATGCAAGAACAGCCAGGTCGATGCCTTGGGTGTTTTGTTGTTGTTGCAACTGATGCAGGACCCGGCTCTCTTACATCACCAGCAATACTTATCCCATTTGCTTGAGAATCTAAATCAGAAGAATCATGAGCCTGCCTTTGGCTTGCAGCACTTCTCTGTTTCTTTAAATCTGTACAACAACGCCAACAAAACCAAGAACCATAAATATTTTTGTACAGCTAAAAACGTGTCCACAACCTAGCATACAGTTAAAATGATGTCAGGCATGCAACATAAATTTTCAAATCATTTGTGCACAGCTGGTTACAAGTAAATTACGAAAATGGTAAATGACATTTGTTTTAGTGCAACCAGAGTCTTACAAACAATGATGGCATTACAAACGATGAGTATATTAAAATCCAGAGTTCATAAGTTTTAGGACATGATGGAAATATTGACTGAAACTAAAGTAATAAGTTACTTCACCCTTGTCCATTTTGAGAAGATTTTCGAGCTCTCTGGGCGTTAGATCATCTGGGACAGAACAAGAGCACCTGCGAACATGAGCATGATTAGTGTAATTTTTAAGTCAGATTAGTGCCGTTGTGCAAAATTCCTTGAAATCGCTAAGTCCATTACCTGCTATGATCTGAAATATTGTCTTGACATGTCCACCGAGGAGGTAGAAGATAATCAGTTGGCAACCTTCGCCACTTAAAACAATTATCACATTGAGCCCATTGCTCCTGCTCCCTGGATCAGTGATATAGCAGTAAATTTCCAATTCAAGCAGTGTACCGATCACCAAATGTCAATGAGATGGGCATGCAAAAGAATGTTTAGAAAGCATGTTTAAAAAAGCAAAAATAAAAGTTAAGAGAATTTGTTGCAGTTTAATAGGTTGGCCATGGACTCCTTGTTTAGTTAAAAATATTATGTAAAACTTATGACGGATCCCTTATTGCTGATGTCCTCTTTCATCATTTTTGTAAAGCAACAAGTTTGTGCAGTGGAATACATTCTGATAAAATATTCCTTCTTACCCGGATAAGCGGACAGTAAAAATGCTCCTCTTCCCAAGAACAGGTGGTTGCTGCATTTCGAAGAACAAAGTCACAAACCAAAGCCAGAGGTTTTTTAGCAGTCTGATTAAATCTTAAATAGCAATTCTCGCCCATAAATAATAATGTCAAGTTCATCCATTTCAACCATAAAGCACGAGCAGCACAAATTACTTCAAGAATAAAGCTACATACTTCATATTCTTCAAATTCTTGGTCCTCAATTGTAACAGTGGTTGGCTGGACACTCATTGGTGGTCGGAGCATATCCTGTAACTCTTCCCATGAAAGTTTGAGCTCCAAAGCATCATGGGCATCAATGAGCAGTCTCTTACTTTTTGATCCAATATTACGACTTCTTTTACGCTCTGAAACAGGCATTGAAGGGGATAAGGCACCATCTGCATTCCTGCCTCCATTCTTCTCAGTTAAGTACCAGCTAAAATCGCCACTATTGAAATGTTTCGAAGACAAATTTACGGAAGATTCCCTGCTTCCTTTAAATGACTGAAGAAGGCCAGAGTAACCACTCATTAGAGGTAGATTCTCAGGCATTGCAGAGAAGGAGGTGGGCTCAGTGGAGAAAACACTCTTGGACATGGCTGATAGACGATTTTCCTGTTTAGGCAATACAATCAAATATTATATGCCATAAGCTGCTAAAGTGAACTCAGATGAAACCCCTAAGTGGGTTAGTTACCTGAGTTGAATTAACAGTTGACGCTTTACGAAACCCCATTAAAAGCTTTCCTTCTGGATCCATGCGGCTGAAAGTTACTGAAAAGAAATGTTCTTATAGGATGAGAAAGGAGTAGCAGAATTTTAACTTTTAAGTTTGAATAGAGAATAACTAATAATAATAATCTAAACTTGGAAAAGTGAAAGAAGTATACTGTTGGCCCTAATACTGTCTTTCCAATTCCAGAATAGCTGAGTGGCTTTGACAAGACAAGATGGGGCAAAAGCATGTATTTGGAGATTGTCAAAAATTCAAATCTCATAGATTCTGTCTAACATGACCCCTTTATCTCAAATAGAGGTGGGTAATGAGTATTGACCAGCCAGCACTATAGCTTCAATGTTGTGTTAAAGGCAAAGATCTTGGGACGGAAAAAATGGCCCAAATATTCATAATCCACCCAAAACTTAGCGGGTTGGGCATGAGATATTTCACTGATGAACTAATTTAATTTGGGCTATGCCCAACTTAACCTGTCTCAGACAAGCTGTCCAAACATAACCTTTAGGTTATGAACCAGTTTTTAGCTCATCTTAGCCCCAAGTTAGTATTGGGCAGGCTGGGTCATGACCCAATTTGACCCGCCCATTTGCCACCCCTACTGAAAGAACTAAAGGTCTTAATCATGAGGTGAATCTTAGATGTCATGGACAGGAAAATTCATCTAATGAACAAAAACGAGAATCATTCTTTAGTCAAGGCAAATGATTACTGCTTAACATTAACAAAGTGAACTGAATATCATAGGTTTTATGACTCACAACAAAGGATGAAACTTCAGTACCTGTATCTCCAGCTTGTAATTGCATTGATTGTATACAAGGGGTCACACCCTCAAGAACATACATTCTGCTGTTGTTGTTTGGCCAAAATCTGAACTGGAATACCCATTCTTTGCCCTTCACATCCTGAATCCGCAGAGGAAGTCCTTCTGGTTGAGAAATTGGTGGGAAATATGCCTGAACAATGAAATAGTCAAATTTAAGGAATTGCTTATGTCACCACAAGGAGAAAGGTGAAGGAAGACCAGGCCTCTACCAGTGTTACAAAAAGCGAAAAGCACAAAAAAACTCTAAGGTCAACTGGGGCTTTAAGCACAAAGCGCAAATAAAGTGTGCGGTTTTATGAAAAAAGGCGCAATGGCGCAAAAATGCAAATATATATATGTTTAGTCCAAGACTAATAATAATAAGCATGAATAACAAATGTATGGACAAAGAAATTGTAAAAACATTACGATAAAGTTGATTATCAATTATCTAGTGTCGTCTTTTCAAGAGAGGCTCATCGGAAAGGAAAAGTATGTCTTAGAGCCTTGATGATGACACCGAAGTGCACATAAAGCGAGGCGAAGCGCTCAACATGTTTTCAGCCTCGCTTCAGGGCTTAAGCGCGCCTTTGACAACACTGGCCCCTACTATGGTGAGCAAAACAGCAATTAAACAATATTCACAAAGGGCCAAAATGCCAGTAGAGAGAAATGTATTAAAATGATTCGGAGGGATAAAATGTCAAAGTTGAAACTTACTTCAGCACATGCTTTAGGAAGTACCAAACGGCCAATTCGACCTGCATCACTTGCACTCAGAACCTTCTCAAATAATGGTATGATGGTGGAATTTGAGCTTGAAAAAACATGTTGTCAAGGAAATCAGGTATGAAATAGGTCAAAAGCAATAAATCTAATTTAAGAACTCATGATGGATACTCTCCAGATATTTGCTGCAACTCCTGATCTGTTATCCTCGGCCAATAACGTGGAAGCAGCTGATTCTTAATTCGACCTTCAACAGGTGGCCTGGCAACACGAATCTGTGAAATTATGCCAGCAGTTGTCTCTGGTCCCAAAGCAGAAGTAGATTTTGGGGGTTTGGGCAAGAGATTACGAGACCTAGACCCTTGTTGCAAGGAAGAAATCGTCTTGTTCAAGTCCCCCTCATCCATTGTAGTGGGAAAGAGTTTTGTGTTCGGTGAAGGTGCAGACAGAGCTATACTTAAGTTTGTCTGTACTGGTGATCCATGAATATCTTTAACTCCTTTGTAATTTGACGAAAATGTGCTTCCAGAATCTCCAGCAGGATGGAAGGCTTCTTCCATTTTTATTTGGCTTATAGGCCTATTTGCGATGTCATTCTGGTGTGGGAGAAGAAGTGCTGGATCAATACTATCAATACCCTCTCTTTTATTAGGTTCAGAACCATTCATCTGACTTCCCAAAGAAGTTGAAGGCGTTTCACCAACACTGTTTGAGATAGAATTTCCAAAAGCTTTGGGCTTCTCATGATTTGGTGTCTGCAAGAAAAAATGAAGAACATGAGAACTAATAGTCATTGTGTACACTTATATTATATGTTCACAGTACATAAGTTCACATGGATGCATAAAGTCTATCTCACAGCATGTCGTTGACTACTCCTCGCACAGCTGACACAATTAATGCCCCCACTATCGAGCAACTCCAGCAAAGAGCTAGAAGCAATGCATCCGCAATGAAGACGCTGCCAATACCAAAATTAGTTTCAAAGGTTAGTTGAATGTCCACAAGAGAACTAGATTAAACTATGAAACACGAAGACCATTCTGGAGCTAACCTTGCCACATGAAATACACTCCCTCCAACCAGTGTCCTCCGAGTGGAATAAATCACAGAAGACTAGTTGCTCATAAGCAGTCCTGGAGTCAATCCAAATCCCATGTTATGACATCTGTTGTTTGTGATTTAATTCTCAGGAAAATCTGAGCGAAATTAACAGTCACATGATGGTGAATACAACCTTAACATGACAAATTGTAGACCTATACATATTTCATTTTACGAGATTTATTAAGCCTTCATGAAAATAATTGATGAGAAGTCTTAGACCTAACTTGAGGCAATCAATACCTGTTTAAATTCATCTCCGCTATTTCTAAGTATAATATAATATTGAGAAATCTACTCTTTCACCAACTTGGCAGTATCCAGCTTGCCAGAGTTTTGTATTAGTTGATAACTTAAGGTAAATTCTTATATTACTCCATGTGTCCACATTCAATTACTTTCAATGTACTTCTTTTCAAATATTAAGTTGGTATGACTCTGGCCTCATCAGCAAAAAGGTCTTTTATGTTAAATGATGTACTCCCCATCATTCAAGCAAAGAGAAGTTGGTCATAGACCTTTTAGGCTTAAGAGATAATCTATCATTACATTTGAGATAACTCAGGACATGCTAATCAGTGGTCCTCAATTCTAATTGGTTACCACCATATTCCAAAAACTGTTTTGGCGTTATCACCATTGAATTTTTTTTTTTTTTTATATCGTGGCAGTGCTCGAGTCAGCTTGCGCTCACCTCGAATATTCCAAGAACTGCTTTGGGGTCAATAGTCAATACAGATTGTCTATCCTCCTAGAAGTGTTCTCTGGATATAACTTCTCAAATAACTAGATGCACTAAGACTCAGCATTTCAGTTTTCAATTTATGGTCGGAACTGCTATTAGGCGTTAGCTACTTTTTATAGCATGGTTAAAATTAATGTTTTTTTCTTTTCTGCAATGCAAGTGTGGTAGATTGCAAAAAACAAACGTATATTTAAGTACCAGTCACCTACACTGGCCAAGAAACACATAAAAACAGGAAAACAATAAACCAAAAAAAACATACGAAACATAGCGAGGGCAAACAAATTGAAAAGAAAATAATAAATAAAATATTTTCATTCCACAGCACTATTTTATTTATTGTAAGTGAAATAAATGCATGCAACCCATATTTCATAGAGAAATATAAGTTTCCTAAGCTGATAGGAATTAATGCGATTATACCAAATTGTTCAATAGAGCTGGGGAAGATTATGTGATGGATGATAAAGTGAACTCTGACATGTACATAGTATGGTCATTCTTGTATATCTGATCCTCTAAATAGTCCTCTTCTCATGGACAAGATATCCGATCCTCATTACGAGTTACCGTATATATTTATTCCTTTCACACCCAACCCAAGGATCAAACTTCTTTTTTTGGTAATTAAATGTTAGAACCGAAGGATCAAACTGTAAGATAAAATAGAGAACATGTGGAGAAGGGAAGGAAGAATTTTCATGTCCCTGGAATATATGCTGAGAACATGATTGGAAAAAATAACACAAATCCGGCATATGCACCAATCCATATAAAGATGACCATCCTCACTTTTAAATATCCTTTGCCGACTACCTCAGTTAAGCAACATGTGATATGCATATTGTGGCTATACAACCCCCCCCCTCCCGGAAAAAAAAAGGGAGAATAAAGAAGGAGTTTATGCATTCTAAAAAGAAGAATCAAAAAAATAAAATAAAGAAAAGAACTTTCTTTTGCGCACCCGAAGGGCAGCGGCTGCGGGTTCCCATGTTATCAAAAAAAAAAAAAAAGAGAGAACTTTCTTGAGTTTTTCTGTTGTTAAGAATAAAGAGAAGAAATTTCTAGAAGACAAACCCATCTGAAGCATTTAAAACTTCCAAGAACTGCCAGGTAGTGTGATTTTTCATCCAAAGGAGCAAAAAAGACGGTTTCTCCACAGTAAACTTAACATGGAACAATTAAACAGGTGCCTACTATTGGATTTGAACCAATGACTCCCGCCGTATGAAAGCAGTACTCTAACCACTGAGTTAAGTAGGTCATTTATCATCCCAAAGAGAACCAAATTAAACCCATCCTGTCGATGGATTATAAATATCATATTACTTATAAGTAATACTAATCCAAGGAATACCACTCTGGTCTCAGTCAAAAAGACCACAACTGTTGCACAACAAGAACCACATTGATAAAGCAAATCCTTAAAAGAAGTCAAGCAGGTTAATCTGCAGTTCTGCACCGACTACCTAAGGGAAAATAAGTGAAAGAAAAAGCAGAAGGATAATCTTTCCCACAACTTGACCCTACACGACTTTCTAATCTTTCCAGAACTAGAATCAGGTTGAGCAACCATTACTTGGTACATGAACTGTACTAGGAACGTATAATTAGTTCTCTCAAATTGAGTTCCCAATCTCTTATTAGAAAAGGCAAAGTAACTGTTTCATTGAATTCAAGAACAACTTGGCAACTAAGGGGTAATTAGTCAATATAAAGAACATGATATAGCAAATATCTTTCAGCAAAACGAAAAGGATAATTCTCTGAGCTGCAACAGGATTCACGAAAACATAAACCCCGAAACTAATCAGACTGTACATACTCCTTCCCTTTCAAAAAAGAAAAACCAGTTCTAAGAACAAAGGTCAAACCATATAATATTGTATCTCAATTAGGAGGACATTGGTTCTTTACTCTTTTCTCAAATAAAATCTACAAATTCAAAGTCTGCACAAAGAGTATATATAACTCCCACCACTTTGAAAAATCCTAGTCAAAGAAAAAAACAAACTGCTTGACACCCTAAATGGTAATGTTATAGCTTCAAGAAATAGAAAAAACCATAAAACTGAATTAACAAACATAATAAAATTCAGTATAAAGATAAAGAGATCTGAATAGAATTACCCGCACTTATCACAAAGGCTAGCAAATTCACCAGATCGCAAAGGCCAACCTTTTTTCCATTCAATTGAAGAATTTGCCCCACATAATCCATTCATGCATATCTTTGACTCCATTAAGCCCTACACACCATAATCTTCCTCTAACACTTCATACATAAAACCCAAAAAAAAAAAAAGTAGTTTTAAACTAAAAATGAAGTCTTTAGAGAAACCCAATTATGGAAAACTTAAAGAAGAAGAGCAAAGGAAGAATCTTGAAAGTATAAGAATTAGACATACACTACAGCTCTAGTAAGGTGCAGTGTTTGTTTGGTGTAGTAAATTAGTGATAGATAAATATTGAATTGCCGGTAACGGAAAGTTGTATCGCCGGTAGAGTAGGGAAAGTTATGAGTAAAGTAAAAAACAGTTAAAAAAAATGTAAAAAAGGGCGCATGCAAGGAGAGACTTGAAGGGTCAGCAAAGGTCGCCCGCCTTTCCCTTTCCTCTTCCACTAACGTCCATCTGCTTCACCCCATCCCCCACGCAACCACACCTCTTATTATTCTCTTTTTTTTATATATATATATATATTTTTTTATAAACTTCAAATAGTGAATAGGTTAAAAAGTTCATCATAGAATGTTCTCGGAGGTTTATATCTAAATTATTGAATTTCTATTAAAAATTTTCTGAACTATCATGAATTCATATTAAAATAATACTCCTGAATGACTATATGACATTTTACGTAAATATCACGCTCTAAAAATTCCTTCAAAAGAGTTCTAAATGATAATACGTGTGGAATATATTTTTAAATGATTTGGGTCAACTTATTAGGCTTTTCTTTTAATTTCAAATATGAAAATTACATTTTGAAAATCAAAAAAACGACAAAGTTTAAAAAATAAGAAAAATCAACTTTTTAAAATGTATATTTAAAAATAAATGTATAGTGGGATATTTATGTATGTTATTATTTTAAATTATTAAAATAAATATAGAAAAGGTAATAATCTTTACTCCCCATAAGTAAATGTAGAATTAGATGCTACAAAGTTCTCAAAAATAAATCATAAATTTCATGTTTTTTTGGGTACCTACAAAATTTCCATCACAATTTAAGAGCAAAGTGATTTAAATTGAATTTAACAATTATTAGCATAAACTTATATCCGTCCATTTTTTTGCATTATCTAAAAATATATATCCACTTTTACTTGTAAGTTATATAGGGTGTTTCAATTATTAAGTAATTCACCATCATGAACTCACTCTATCTGCGGATACATTTTTAGAGATTTTTTCATCTTCCACACGCGCAGTTTTTTCGATTTAAATATTCAGTTATACTTAAATATTTTGCCATTATATTCAAATGGAGTTAAAATTTAAAGAGAAATCAATTAAATAATAAAAAGATAAATACATGATGGTAACAAAAATAAAAACCCAATAATTTTAGATATGAAATTCACTAAAAATAATAGTTTTATCTTAATCTTAATTTAAGAAATTACTAACATGTAAATTTTATTTGTGCCATGCCACCCAATCGTAAAGCGGTGGATTTGAATAATACATGTGGAATAATTTTTTAAATGAATGAACGTATTATTTCTCTATACTTATCTCCATTTAGCATATCTAAAACTATTGGGTGTTTAAAGTATTCTAAACTATCATGAACTCACTCTGTATGCGGATACATTTTAGAAATTTTTTCATCTTCCACGCGCATCTGAGCAAGTTATACTAAATATTTTGACTAAATATTTTGCCATATATTCAATCGGGAGTTCTAATTTAAAGAAATTTATGGTTCATGATGGTAAAAAAAACACCCACTAATTTTAAATATGAAACTCGCAAAATAATAATTTTATCTCCATCTCAAAATAGTTTGATTGGGCACGATCTTAGACTTTTGAACTGTGATCTTAAATTAAAGATGTGTATAATCTTTTAAATTTTGTAGTCTTAAATTTGCCATGTAAAATGTTAGAATTGAAAACTTACTAAATATAAAAAATGATACTTTTTTTGGGATAAATAAAAAAAAAAAATAGTTTAAGCAAGTTTTAACCATTTCATTTTTTTCTTACTTAATAAAGAAGTGTTGTTAAAAAACAAAAAATATAAAAAATGACTGACGAGTGGGAGTCCTAATCAAACGAACAAAAATCCTCATTCCCTTTCAAAGTTGGTTTCTTTGGCTTTGTCTGTACGATTAAATTGAAAATGGATAGTACTAAACTGAGATGTGATGTCTGTCAATCATCATTGCGTAATTAAACAGATAAGTTAATCAAAAGCTTTATTCAATCCCCTAATTGATTACTTCTTCTACGCGTGCGTACGTCCAAATTCTTTAAAGCCTTCATTACATGACGTCATGCTTGTGAAATGGATAACAAAACGCATTAACTATTAAACGAAAAGGGCAAAAAAACTTTTTTTTTTTTTCTAAATCAATCATGGGTTCTCCTATTGATAACTTATTCGGATTCAGCAAGGAATGCAAATAAACACAAATGATATTTGTAAGGGCATTATTTAAGACGAATTCTAATTTTTTCATTTACCAAAGCTTAATCTTATACTTTATATCGCAAGTAAATCATTAGATATAAATAAATTTAGAAGAATATAAGGGCACTTACCTTGATCCATTGTAAGAATCGATGGAAGGAAGTCATGATCTTCAAAGTCTTATTTTTTTTAGCGATCTTATACTAATGGACGGAGAATTAGAATCAATAACAAACTTAGGGACCATAACTAACCTAGGGGGTTCGGAAAAAACAACAAAAGCTAAATTTAAAAATTAATGTTGTCCCTGGGAATCGAACCTAGAACACTAGATATAATTATGAACACCCTAGTTTAAGCTAACCTTTTGCATTTGCTTAGGGTGAAATCTACCCTATATATATATATATACTGCAATTTTTCGCTAAGGGTGTTCGGGTGAACACCCTACTAACCCTCTAAATCCGCCCCTGTCTTCAGTTATGAATCCATCAATTATAACTAAAAAGTTAATTAGATTTCTACGTGTATAAAATTCATACCTTATAAAATAAGATTTATAAATAGCAACACTTTATTAGATCAGAAAAAAGGGCTTATTTAATTGATAGCAGATTTATGTACAATTATATTAAGTAGGGCAATGTCAGTCCACTAAATATAAAATTTCAACAATGCAACTATACTAGAAAATACTAGTAATGAACATGGAAGAAAATGAGTACGACTTTTCTAAAAGGTAATTTTGAAATTTATTGATTATAATAATAGATACGTGACATGTGTTTGTGTTTGAATATATAATGATAATTTATTGATTGTTTTATGACGTGACATTGTTCGCACACCCAACAATTTATGTTCATTATCATGATGTTTGTGTGATGATTAACACATGCTCGATACCACTTTGTTGGGCTAAAAGCCGCCCAAAGATACTCTAACTACCACTTTTTTTACGATGTGATATTTTGTTCATCTGTATGGTTTACGATAGATTTACGATGATTAACACATGCAATCTCACCATACTATTTCACTTAACCATGATAATTGATATGATTTGATATAACTATCCGATGCAAGATAAGTTTTACCTGTATATAAATTTATAATGATGTGGCTAGAGAAAAATTACATCTGATGACAAAATAATTTTTCAGATGAAATCTTCTTTAGAACAAATTGTAAAGTTGCGAAATGATTGGGTTGGGAATTCTAATAATTCTTACATTTCATGATTCATCTTAGTGTTGTGATTGTTTAGGGCCCCTCTCATACTCCACCCCCCCCCCCGCACCCCGGTTGTGATTGTTCGAATGTGGTCTTACTTCCAGCCACCTTGCATTGAGGAGATCTTGGCAATAATGTTTTATTTTTATTTTTGATCTTTTTCATAAAAAAAAATTTGGTCAAGTATTAAAATGACGAGCTGGTCAATATGCCAATTAGTTGCTTCAACGAATTTCGATACCGAATAATAATAATAATAATAATAAAAATGATTAAAGAACTAATCTGTATAGCTTTAGGAAACACACAGCGATCTGAGCCCAAATCAAAAAACCAACCAAGCTACTACTTGAGCGGCTTCATTTCAACTAGACTGCCTGAGTATATTCATAGACATGATTTCCTTAGGAATTGTTGGACAAGCCTGAACATTGAGCGTTAGGCGTAAGCCTCTCAGAATAAAGCACCACACGTGAGCCTCGGGGCGTTTTGCAAATGTCCCCCCAGGTGCAAGTCCCATGTAGGCCTTTTAAAACACTGCTTCTGATTTGCGCAACTCCCCATTGGCTACTTAAATCAGTAGAAAACAAAAGGTTTCCAGGAGCATCTCAATGAGATCCTAATGTTACTCTGGCACATACTAGGTTCTAATACATACAGATACAAAATGTTTCAGTTGTTACAAAAACGTATCTGAAGCAACCTATGCGCGGCTCATGTATTGTCCAGTTCTAGTATCCACCAAAATTTCCTCCCCTCTGTTTATGAATAACGGAACACTAACAACTGCACCGGTGTCAAGGGTTGCTGGCTTCGATCCACCTGCCACATAATACAAATCATATTCACAAACTCGCAGAAGAACAAAGAGAAAGAGAGTAACTTATTCTAGACAATTGACAATCAAATAGTATATATATTTAGCATCATAATAGCCATAGGTTAAGCAGAAGAACGTCAAGAATTTCAATGATTGACCCAGAGAAGAACCTACATGGATAATTTATAATGCTATAGCTCCATGAGAATCGAATCATAGGCAGATAGGAAAGAGTTGTCCATACACCTTGAATGCGAATCAATCTTCAATATTTACATATGACGATACTCCTCGTTACAACATTTTCTATTTAACTGGAAAAATTCTGGATAAACTATAACGAAAGAAGGAAGTGGGACGTCATCCATGGTTTCTACAAACAGGAAGAGAGACGGCGTGGTAGCAGGATGAAGAAGGGGCCTTCAGAGTAAAACTTAGCTCCCCCATCCCAACCCAAATGAAGGCATGAAGTTTTTATGTCTCCGGAATCCCCTTCTAGGATTCCCAGTTCAATTGTTCAAGCTAGAAAAGAATAAATGATTACCTTGCGCAGTGTCACCTTTGACACCTGGATCAACGTCCATCACTGTCAACTTTACTGTTATAGGCAATTCAAAGTCGATCACCTACGGAAATATTAACCTTAGTATACTGATTACCATTAAAACAATATATGAAAGAACTTGCTTCTACAATACAAGCTATAGGATCAATGTGAGACACTGAGTTTATCCATTGACACTTATAAAGGAGAAAAATCATAACTGCAAACACTTGAAACAAGTTCAGCACTGGAAAATACCTTCCCGTTCCAGAAAAGCAAGGTGCAGTCCATGCCCTCTTTTAGAAACTTTGCTTTATCTCCAACATCTTTTTCATTTAGACGATATTCTTCAAAACTGGTCTGCAATAGAAATTAAGTTACCATGGTATATATAGTGTGTGTATATACAAGGGGAACAGAAGACAAACAAATTCTAAATTATCCTTCATAAAAGTGGGTATGGACTAAGGAGGATTGGAGGGAACTTGATCCACACAACTAATGTAACCAAGTAAGACATTAGTAAGCTAAATTAAACTTTTTCCTTTGTATTTTATAGGTACTTTATTCATATGCACCAAAACATTACTGATATTTACAGAAAAAGGACCTTCAGATCCCTTTAAACATGTAGGGAGACAACGAAGTTAACAAAAATATTTACTTCATTCCCCGTTTCAGATTACACCAAGCATAATATAAAAGATGTAACACTCTAAATTCTGTGAAATGCACAGCTATACTTCTATCGTCAAATATATGAATAAACCACTTTAACCTGTCAGACTAGCATAGCTAAATCGGGATAAGAAAGGGCAGAGCCCACAATTTAAGGGACTTGTGAGTTGCAACTATAGATCAGATATTTAGAACTTCACCAAAACCAAACAAATTAGCTGAACCTTGATGCCTACTCTTATACGTGCTAAAGCTCTTTGAATTTGGATTTAGTTTTATGTATCAAAAGGGTAGATGAAAGACAAAATCTCTATAATACTACACGGGCTAAATATTAATAAAGATAAAAAGTAGCATCTTGCATTTCAAAGGGTAACAGTAGGAAAAAGGGAATTGCTGCTAGAGTTAGGCATAATCCCTCAAGTAACCAAGCCCATTGACAAGAGGCCAGGTTTATCCTTGTTCTTTTTTTTTTTTTTTTTTTTTTTTTTTTTTGAGGGAGCGAAGGAGGGAGAAAGATGGCGGAGGGTCACTTTTACGGATTGGGATTTGAGAGCTCTATAAAAGTAACCTGCATAAGCTGCATGCCAGTCAAGCTGCAAGAACAAACTAGCACATTGGATTGGACCACTCTATTAAAAGTTACTGTACTTTACCAGATCCATGAAGACATACTGGGCAGCATCCTTGTAAGTAAATTGCTTCGTCTCCTTGTAGATATTTGCCTCTTCTATCTGCAGAGATATTTGAATGTCAACTGAAATTTAGAATCACATAAGCAGTGTCAATTTGGTTGAGAAAAATAACTGACGTCAAAGTTGCAGGTCCATTATCAATGTAATAGATCTGACAGCCTTTCAGTAGATCGAAATGTATCTTATGTTCTTAAACAGGAAGGAAAGGAACTCTCACAATGCCTTCGCCAGATTTTCTATTGCCTGGGGAAAGAAAAACAACAAGATTTGTGATGGTGTTCCTATTAAAAAGAAGCTTATCCCACAAAGTTAAGAAATTCCTGCCTTTATTTTCTCTATTATGGTTGTATAGTTCACAATTTCACACTACCATTTTGTCAGTCAACAAAAAAGAGATAAGAGTATTAGGTCCCATACACAATGTAATTATAACAATTATTTGAATTGTATAAATGAAGCTTGAGGTTATACATCATTGCTTTTTATCTTTCATTCTCATTCCTAGATTTTGTAGTAATCCCCAAATTGAGAAAAGGTAAATGCCACTTTCCTTTATGTCATAAGCTGATTTCCACCTCGTAGGGGGAAAAGCAAACTAATTAACCTCTCATGAATCAAGATAAATATCCTCATTCATGAATCAAGATAAATATCTTGCTTTAGGTCTCTTGTGATTCACTTCTTTCTTTCTATATCATCAGATATCCCTTGACAACTAAGCGGGAGATTCATTTAATATTATATCTTTTCTCAACTCATAATGTGCATTGTTTTTTCTCCTCAGAATAACTAATCCATCAACAAACTTAATGAGCTACTTACTCGGACTAGAGACTACATGATGAGCATGATATTTGCTCACCTCCAGGAAAAAGCCATATGCTAATATGATGACTACAGCAGCTGCATTACTTTGTCAAAATTCATCTAGCAACCAGCATCAGCACCAGAAATCCATATTTTCTCCTTCCCAAAGAAACCTATGATCAGCAGCTTCATCATGACATTTACAACCCAATTTCTCCCTGCTCATGCTACCATCAGCATCATCTTGAACACAAGCCAATGCCATTTGTTCACCACAAGCTCCAAAACATCTCAACGACTGGTCAACTCGTTGATTCGCTTATTTAAACCAAAAATAAAAGCCTTAAAACTAATGGTCACAATCACAGTAATATCGACACAGCATCTTTGCAGACTGCTAAGACACCAGTACCATCAGCAGTGCCGTCAACATGAAACTTTTATCGAACCCAAAATCCATCAACTGCCAACTATTGTACATACAGAATCTTCTGGAACATTTGCTTTCTCTCTGGTATGTCATCTAACCAAGAAAATTTGATCGTAGAAATAAATACCATGACTTGTAGTTTGACATCTAATTCACCAAGCAGACATCCTTTGGGAGATCAAGGGTCCAACTCTTCACCACCAACTTTCAAAGACACTCAACTAAATAAGAACATCAAAGAAAGCGAATCTGGAGACCTTATCCACATTGGCTGGAAACCCTTTCATTTTGATTTGGAATAAGAGTTACTTTTATAATTTTAGATGTGACTACATTGATAATAAAAGGAAAAAAATAAAGTGACATTTTCTTAGGAAATGCTCAGAAGAGTTAATACAAACAGGTTGCTGAAGATAACTGGATGGAGCAATTTGTGGGGTGGCCAGAGTGAGTTAAGCTAATATCTAGACATAAGATGGCAGTTAATTTGTAGCATCACTAAAGCTCAGAGAGCGGACTGCTACCCCTAACAAAAAATTTACCAAAGATCATTTACAAAGCAATCCTATTTTATTCACTTATAGAAGGTTTTCTGGATAATTTCCACTAGCATCTTAACACTCAAACTAAGGTGCATTTTTAACCAGATTTAAAAGGTCTCCAATAACTATTTTTCATTTCTTGTATGAAAAATAACAAATGCTTGAAATATATGGCCTATTTTGTAGTTCCTAATTTTGTCTAGAGGTACTCGACAACTTCAATTGGTTGATTAAAAAAGAATGGCTCATGCTACATAACAAGTTCTTATATAAACGGACAGAGTAAGAGAATAAGCATAGAAGAGCAGGTGGTTCCAAAGATATTACCTTACTTCCAGCACGGAAAGTTTTCTCAACGGAGTTCCCTGTTACATAATTGCGCAATGTGGTCCTCACAAATGCAGCCCCTTTCCCAGGCTTTACATGAAGAAACTCTAAACACACCCAAATAATAAGTATTATCAAACAGTAAAAAAGACAACCAAATATTAGGTGTACTCAATACCAAACTATTCCATACATATTCATATTCAAAAAAGCAACTGTTCTTGAATTTTGCTTTCTGGACTACAAGTAAAAACACAGTCAAGTGTACATGGATACACATTCATATTCAAAAAATCGGTAGGATAAAATACGGTTGTCAATTACACATGGTTATAAAATTTCAATCATAAAAGTAGTAACTTCCAGAATTGTAAACGGTATGGCACTTTTACTTCTTTGAGAATAGTTGCTTAGACGGTTTAAATCTCGACATTTCACAAATTACTAGAGCTGGTTCACAGCTCCTTTCCTTCTTACTTGTGGAAAAACAAATACATGCTTAGCATTGCCATAATCAAACAATAAAAAGCTAAAGTCAAATTAGCAACAATGTACTATGAGAAGTACATAATATTCAGGCAGGGAAAAAAATTATATTGTTGAAACAGTAATTTTTTAGCATGATAAGTTGCTTAGGTTTAGGATGACTCTACTTTTTTGAATTTCAAATTTCTATTAGATTTTTTTAGTTTGTTGAGATTTTTTTAGTTTTCTTTTTGAATTCTTGTTATGCATATTTTCTACAGATTATATTTTCAAGTTGACTATTTAAAGCCTTCCATGCTTAGTAAAATTACATATTAGACATTTTCAATCAGTACTTTCAACCTCTGTGCTGCACCATCTTTTAAAAAACCAACATATATAATCTGAACACGGGTAATATCATAATATCATGTTGGATACGAAACAAAAATTAACAAAAATAATATGAAATGGGCACAGTGGTCATTAATCACCTATAACCTTGCAAGGAGCCCCATCCACTTCAATGTTGCTGCCCACTTTAATATCATTGCTAGAAAACGCAAATATCTCTGACAAAAATGACCAAAAAAGAAAAATTTAAAAATAACCCACAAAAAGTTTTGAGTTTAAAAAAACAAGAACATTGTCACAGTTACTAAATAATACTATATGGTCAAAAACACACCTAAATTATTACCTTTTCGCGAGTTTCATAACTCAACTATGCATTGTCCTTTTACCTACTTAAACTACCACTCCCAATGTATTAAAACACACCTCGATATTGACCAAATATTTAAAATCAATTGACAACAGGCACCTGGAGGCCAACTCAACATTGAGGTGTGTTTTAGGTACGTAAATGGAATAATGGATAATTGAAGTATGAAACTCGCGAAAAGATAATAATTAGGTGTGTTTTTGACCATTAACTCTTTTTTTTTTCAAGAAGAATTAGGGTGGGTGGGTTTTGGGTGGGGGGGGGGTGGAGTTAAGAGTTACTTACTTGGGAAACGGCGGGATGTTGTTGGGAAAATAGAGGTAGAAACAAGGAGTGGCTGTGTACTTAAGGAGAGAGAGGAGATTGCAAGCGAATTGGGAAAGAGAGAAAGCTTGAGATTGGTGAGTCCCGCCATTGCCATTGTTGCTTCTTCTCCAGAGAGACTGAAAATGGACTATACCATCCTTCTCTATAGATAAGGAAGTACTAAAAAATTCTCTGTTACTTCCTGGTAAGAAAAAATTAGATAAAGTATTATAATTGGGCAAACGCTATCAAAATTGAACCCTTCTTTTAATTTTTACAAAAAATATGATGGTATAAATATTTGTATATATTGATATAAGTATCGGTATATGTGTGTATGTGTGTATATATACTTGTAAATTTTGAGCTATTTTTTTATAATGTAAGTTTTGGATATTTTTTTATAATGTAAGTGACCAACTTATATATTTCAGAAATAACTGCTCATAACTAAATGCAAGAGTTTGTTTAACCCAAAATTATCCCTTATCTGGTGGAGTCCTTCATACATAAATTTGAGCATTTTTGGCCCAACTAATAGAATGGATTTAAAAAACCACCTTGACTATCAAAAACCACAACAAAAATCGACTCAGGAAAACTGACCGACTTTCGAACTGGCCCAAAGATCGGCCGACTCAGTTAGTTTGATCCGAATTTTTTTATTTTTTTCTAAAAGTAAATCGGCTGAGCTCAACCATTTGCGCCAAAACATATATCTTAGGAGACCAAAAGTGCTTATTTTTGGCTAACTTAGAGGACCAAAATTGCTCTGTTGATACTTAAAAGACTATTTTAGCCTACTGACAAAGATAAGGGACCATTTTTGTCATTTTCTCAAACTTTTTGACAAGAGAAATTGAGGTTTAGGCTGGGCTGAGGTTCTTTTCCACTCAAACTTTGCTCCATCAAGGTAATCACATTGTTCAAAATTTGATTGAAAATCTGTGCTTTGGTTTTGGATTTGTACTGCGAAATTAAGTATTCTATTTTGTAATTTTTTTTTTTTTGATGTTCGATTTCATTGTGTTTTTTTTTTTGGACTTCATTTATTCGTTTCTCAGAGTCTATTCTGAATTGACCTGTAACTGGATTACGTTTTTTGTTAGTTCTTTACTTGTCTTTGTCGTGTTCTCTATATGTTTGACAATATGCCTCAAAGAAGGAAAATGAAAAATTGGGCATCACTAATAGGGTTTTTGCATTGATCTTTATGTGTTTGACAATATGCTTCAAAGAAAAAGAAAAAAAATGAGTAGTTGGCCATCACTAACCGGGTAAGGTTTGTACTTGTAAGAATAGTTGAATCACACTGATGTATAGTACTCCATCCGTTTCAATTTGTTTGTCTGGTTTTGACTTGACACTAAATTTATGAAAGTAAAGAATGCTTTTGAATCTTGTTGGTCTTAAATTAAAGATATGTAGAATGTACCAAAATACCCTTTAATCTTGTGTTTTAAACAAGCCATGTGGAAAGTTGAAATTAAAAAGTTGCAAAAAAGGAAAGAGACATTCTTTTTTAAACGGACTAAAAAGGAAAGTAAGATAAACAAACTGAAACCGGGGAGTATTAAAGTATACAACATGTGAATTGTAATCCAAAGATATAAACATGCATACCTCTTGGATATTTTGTAAACATAATTTTTCTAAATAGATATGGAGTGAAATATTTCTTAGAAATAGGTATTTTGGAGGTTTTATATTGCCGCATGGGCGTCGGTGTTGGTTTTCCAAATGTTTATTTTTCACTTATTCTCCAGCGACTGGTGATTTTTTCGCCGGATTTCAGTGAAATTTGTAACTGAGGTCTGAGATAGGTCCGGTGAATTCTACATTCGCAACAGCAGTTATTTTTGTGTTTGGCAATTTGGTCAGTTCCAACAACCAGGATAAGCTTTGAAAATTAGAATTTTGGGTCAACTTTTGATCTTTTGCAGATTAAGTTGTATACAATGTAATTTAAGGTCAAAGGCAATAATTTAGTGAAACATTTGAAAAAAGATTGACATTGGATGTATTTTGTTCCATTGGAGCCTCTTTCAACTGTCTAAAATACATTAATGGCTAAGAATGTGATGTTGGCTATGGAAAGTGAGCTTCTTGTAGAGACAAAGCAAGTCTCAAAGAAGGGGGCATTGCCTCTTTTAGTGAAGAAGAGAGGGGCTTTGTATAGACACTCTTGAGCCATGTTCGTCGCTCTAGACTTATCATTAGTTCATTGTTCTATTACTAATCGGTTCTAGCTCCAAAAGACATATACATGGAGCTACGTTGACTTTTGGACAAGAAAGACTAGTCAGTCTAACCTACCTTCCCAGCTTCGGTTAACTTAAGGCTTGTCTTTCTTTTAGAACCTTGTTACTTTTAAGTTGTCCTGCCAGGGGCCATGAGAGCGGTGGCGGCAGGCTTGCCAGGAAGCTAGCCCGAACCGGGGTTAGCGTAGAATGAAAGGGGCGGCTCCAATCTTGTGTTGGCGTTTCCAACTTATTGGATTGCGGGCGGGGAAAAGAGGACGTGGGACTCGATTCGGGGGTGTAGCGTAACTAAGAGAGTCATTCCATGTAGGGCAAGACAAAATAGCATGTACTTCTTGCAAGGCTTGGTGAGCTTCTTCATGTGACAAACATCGCAACAATAATCCGTTGAACAATCACCGATCAAGGGCATCGTAGTGACCTCTTTCAGCAAAGAATTATACCACAAAGCCCAAAACTAGGTACTTCTAATTAGAGTCTTCTTTGCTAGTAGTTGAACATGTATAGATTATTGGGATCTGGTAAAGTAGGATGAATTTCACACTTTAGACCATCTAAATGGATGTAAATTTGAATTTTACCAAAAACAACAACTTCTTTAGGTTTAGCCTGTCATAGCTTACTTCCCTTTAGGTTTAAAACAAAAAAACTCGTCAAGGATAATGATAGTGGCGGTATTTATATTTGTGCAGTGTGCTCCAATGTTTTTTTATTTATTTTTGGATATGTATTGAAAATTGGTCCTAGTAAAATTCCATACTCACTGTGTTTATATCCTGGATTCCTCATGTTTGTGGGCGTCTTTGATCTGTTTATGGGTAAGTTGATAAGGTTATCCTTCAAGAGTTCACAAAAATGCCCAAATGAAGGTGTAATAAAATGTTGCTATGCTCATTGATTGTAGTTTTGATGCATCATGCCTCCAGTAGGAAACAAATTTTCTTGAATCTAAAGTAACTGTTTCACTAATTAATTGATTGGTTGGTACTTTTGCAGATGAGGTATTTGAAGCCAGCCAACTTGTTTCATGAATTACTGAAGTCAAATACACTTGCAAGTAGTCGCTTGCTTGGGTTGGATGTGGGTGATAAATATGTTGGTCTAGCTGTTTCGGATACGTCAAATAGAGTTGCATCACCTCTCGCGTAATGTAGCTTCTCTGGAACATCTAAAACTGTGATCATGTTGAAACAATTATGCCCATCTTCAGTTTTATTACATCGTTGTGTTAGAAGAAATGACGTTAATGTTTGGTATATGCAGTGTCCTCGTGCGCAAGAAAACAAATATTGACTTGATGGCCAGAGATTTACAGAGTCTGGTGAGGCTCATTATATAGTTTACTGGCGATTTTCAACAATTGTGGTTCATTAGGCAGCTAAAGAGTTTTGTTGCTTGACTTCTGCTACTTATAACCTAAGTCAGCATGTGCAGTTACAAGGAAAGATTCTAATTTCGAACAATTGTTTTGACGACCGTTTGTTATAAATCCTTCTCTCTTCATTCAGTTTCTCTCTTTTATCCACATTTTAATATTGTGGTACCATAAAGAAGGCTAAAATCAGTTGAGTTCTAAGTTCCTTGAATATGCATGGTAGATACACCATATTTAGATGACAATAGAACTTGCTTTCGAAAATAATATTGATGGTGTATTATTGCAAAATGCAAACTCTCATCATCCCTTCTCCTTTCACGTAATTCTTGTTTTCCTTTTTCTTTTTTGCTGCAGGTTTCTGAACTTTCCTTGGGGGCCTTTGTTTTCGGCTATCCGTTTGATAGACAAAAAACTAGTCGCGATGTATGTTTTTCACTTTGATAATGATTAGCTTAATTTGTTAGTACCGTAAACCCACATTTTTTTCTGTCTTTCTCAGGCTGTGCAAGTTAAGTTATTCATTGATGACCTTTGTCGGACGGGAGAACTTAGAGGTGTAAAGTACACCTTTAGGGATGAATGCTTCACATCTAAGGTAGGTGCTCTGAACTTTTTAACTTTGTAAAAAATATCACGGATTAGTATCAGTCATTTCTTTATATCAAGATAGTATCACACAATTCTTCTTGTTGAGAGTTTACAATTAGTTTATTTTGATACTCCCACACAAAATAATGTCTGTTGATGGACTTATGGAGGATAATTGAGCTTCAATCTTCATTTGTTATTGGTAGTGTTAACTTGTAGTTGCATGTAAACGAACAATTTAGGCATATCACATTATGACTCTTTAAATAACTATTGGAAGCAAGCTAAGCTTCTGTAAAAAAATTTAACCTCTCTGCTATTTGCCTTTTGGTTGAAATTAGATTGATCTCATTGCTCCTCCCTCCCCCTGCAACTGTTTGTCGTTGATGATTCGAAATGAGAAACGAACAACAATTATATGTATTATTTTGCTTTCAGAATGTCGAGTTGTTACTACAAACTTTAAAGTTTCACCCAGCACAATCGAAGACTATGTTAGACAAATTTGCAGCAGTTGGAATACTTCAGGTAAGAAAAGATCTTGCTTTATCTCTGCAGTCATGTTAAAAACATAGTTAACCTCACTGAAGAAGTACATTTCTTTTCATCACTTAGACGAGGTCCTTATTAATCGACATCCAATTAAAAAGGGAAAAAAGGTGATTTATGGGAATAGATTTCGGGCTGAAAGTTTTGGAAGAACTTTTGTTTCATTTGAGAAAAAATAGTATTGTTTGTACAAAAATAAAATTATCTTGCAATTCTTAGCTAAACTAATCTCTGCTTATTTTGTCTAGGAAACTAAGTAGAATTTTATTTCCTACATGTATTTATTTAAGAAACTAGAGTAAGAGAGGCAGATCTTTGCCATAATTGTTTGCTAGGTTCTTTTTTTCCTTGTGTTTCTTATTTGGGGCAGATTGTGGTTTGGTTAGAACAGGTACATTTAGAATAAAGAGTTCAGTAGTTCAAACTAGAGGAGCAGTATAGTTTCACTTTCAGATCAAGACTTGGTTTCCAGTTTCAGTTAGATTCATTTTAAGGATTTAGCTTTGCCTCTTCTCTAGGGAAAAAACAAGCAAAATTTGGTGTTATTAAAGGCCTTGCTAATGTTGTTATACAATACTTGTGGTGCTTTGTGGCAGGGGTACCTTGACTATGTTAACAGGAAAAACACCTGAGAAGACTCTTATTAGCTCCAGGCCTAATACAACCTAAATCTTATTACGTTAATGTCTTCAAGAGATGGACGCACACATTGTATGTACACATACTAAACTGAAACAATGAGTTGTAGGTGTCACTGTAATTTGTAGGTTAGTGTTTTTTGTTAAACTTTGTTGTAACTCTCTATTTACTTTATGTATAAACCGTAACACTGTATTCAAGAGCAAGATTTTGACCACATTTTCATCTACTTGCAAATCAGCTGGTATTTCTAGTTCAAGTTTAAATCTCCTTACAGCTTTCTGCAGAGCTCAGTTGAGGAAATATGAAAAACTTGACCCCTTGCCATGGTCACAGCCATTGAATATTTCCTCACAAGGCTAAAGATAAAATAGACATGAAAACTTTGAATTTCCAGCTATATCATTTGCCAAAGTCTGAAATGATGCTGGTGAAACAAAATTATAGGGTGTGTTTGTTATTCTGATTCAAGCTCCTTGCTGAAGTAGGGACAAACTAAATTCGATTCCAGATGCACCATTTTCCAATTCGAGCTGTCTTTGACGCTCTGTACTGTAATGCTACAGATTTTAGATCTTCCTTTTATTTTTTCTTTCTCAGGTATAGTATTAACAGGGTAAAAACTTGTACTTGACGTTTACACCAAATCAATAAATGCATGGCATATGTCTACAAATAGATTTGTCTCACTTAATCATGGCTAATTTGTGCTACATACTCTCGCTCTATTAAATTGCTTATCCATGTAGTGTAAGTTTTATTAAGTTAAGAGGTCCATATACCAGAGGGTAATGGGCAAAGAGGAGGCTGGTCTGTTTTGGTGATTAAGTAACTCGTACAAAATCTTGATAATTATAGGTAGCTCGTGTAAAACCGATAAAAGGTCGTATAGCTGTATCTTTTTTCATAAAAGTTATGATTTGTAACAGGAAAATCACAAAGCTTTTATCCTACCAACATAAAAGTCACAATTCGGAAAACTCAACCTCCCGACGTACCGATAATTTGTCCACATTTTGACCCATTTTAAAATTTTCTATTATATATAAGTGCCAAAGGAGGACCAATATAGCATTAACAAATTGTACATAGAGCATTTCATGTTGTACCCTTCTATTTCTATTATATTCTATTCTATATTATATATATTATATATTTCTATTATATATAAGTGGCTAAGAGGGACCAACACTGCAATACCTTATTGTACCAAAAACTTATAAATTGTACACGCAATGAATGCTTGTACCAAAAGCTATATAACATGTACACTTTAACCAACTGCTTTTTTATCCCACGTGGACATATTTATTCCCTTCTCATGTATAGACATATGCACTTCAATTTTAATTCTCCGACACATTTATTTCGTCTGTGCATTTTTACTTGTTCACTTTTGACTTTTCACGTTCTTGTTGAATATTTATTCTCTTCTCACGTATACATGTATGTACTTCAATTTTAATTCTCCGACACATATTTATTTCCTACATGCATTTTTATTTGTTCACTTTTGACTTTTCACGTTCTTTAAGAATTAATAAATGAAGTACTCCCTCCGTCCCATATTACTTGGCCACATTACTTGACTTTTCACGTTCTTTAAGAATTAATAAATGAAGTACTCCCTTCGTCCCATATTACTTGGCCACATTATTATACTTGACTTTTCACGTTCTTTAAGAATTAATAAATGAAGTACTCCCTTCGTCCCTTATTACTTGACCACATTATTATACTTGACTTTTCACGTTCTTTAAGAATTAATAAATTAAGTACTCCCTTCGTCCCATATTACTTGGTCGCATTACTAAAAATATATGTCTATTTTTCTATTCTATATTTTTTCTTATATTTTCTTATATTTCTATTCTATTATATATAAACGCCCAAGGTGGACGAACATAGTAACAATAAGTTGTACAAAAAGCAACTGAAATTGTACTCTAAGCAGGGACTAACATGCGTACATTTCAGAAGTTGAACATTAATTCTACCTCTTGTGTGTTTACTTTTTAAGTCCCTACGGGTCCAAGATGCCTCAATCGTCCTTTCATTTCCTTCATTTGGCATATACTCCCCTCCGTCTCCAATTTAAGTGTCAAGGCGTTTGACTAGATTAACTTAGAGTTTAAGAAATAAAGACAGACTTTCTAATCTTGTGGTTCTAAATTAAAAATATGTATAACATAATAAAATGTCCTTTGAATCTTGTGATTATAAACATGAGATATAGGATATTTAAATTGTCAACTTACTAAATATAAAAAGAGGTGGACATAACCAAAATAAGACAAATTTAACAACAATTGAGAAATTAAGGGGGAAAATAAGAGGAAAAGAAAAAAATATGGAGACTCACTAAGGAGAATCGCAATATCCTTTGCAAAATATACAAACTATAAAGACTAACTAAATTGAGTAACCAAATTAATCATGTTAGACCCCGTGCATCGCACAGGCATAGTTTGCTAGTTTATCTAATAAATACAGACCCAGTTTAATCTGATTTTTTACTCCACATTACAAGAACTCTCATTGAGGTGAAATACTGAATTATCCTTGTATTCTGGACTAGAAAAGCACATCTTTGAAAATCTCATGTGCGCTCCTGTGAACAACATGATATATAGATATAGGTAGGAATCTAGTAGTTCAGTTGGTTGGCTACCTGAACTTTCACCTTGTTGGGGAGGGTTCTAATCGCCATATTGTAATTCTCTCCCCATTTTCCCTTCCCCTACCCCCTATGTAATAAAAATAATTTTTTTTTTTTTTAAAAAACAACATGATATATAGGAGGCAAAAGACATAGATTGACCCCTCAACTATACCCCAAAAGTCGATATCACACTTAAACTTTACTACTGACGTATTACACACCTAATATATGAAAAAGTGATATTATTTGCTCCCTGACGCACATATAACCAGTCTCAGGTGTGGAAGTGTTCCACACGCGTGCGACACGTTATTTATTCTTTCACAATTTTTTTATTTTATTTTATTTATTCTTTCACAATTTTTTTTTACTTTATTCACAAAATTAAAGTAAAAAATGATTTTTAAATTTTAACAAAAAACTGATTTTCCATCTTCTTCTTCATTTCACCCCCCCCCCCCTTCTCCACTTGCACGCCACCCCCACCCCCCCAAATCCTTCACGCCACCAGTCACCACTGTAACGCTGCCCCCACCCCCTAAATGCTTCATGCCACCCCACCCCCAAATCCTTCACGCCACCGAAAGACCACCCGCATCTTTCGCCCCCACCACTACAATTTCAGACCACCACCAACACCAGAAAAAGTCACGATACCATTACCATCAATTTCATCTACCATCACCTCCAATGATTTCAATAGCCACCACCAAAATTAAAATACCACTATCAATTCCTTCTACCATTCCCACCTTTGACCCATCACCATAAATCACAATAGAAAGTCACCATTGATTTCGGAAGCAAAGACATTCATCTTTCATTTGCACTTTTATTTTTTAATTTTTCTTTTCAGTTATTTTGGTCCCTAAAAAGTTCTTGAATTATGATTTGGAATATTCCTATGAAAAATTACAGTGAAGAAGATAATGGATATGATAAGAAAAATGGAGGAAATGAGGGGGAGGAGAGAAGATAGGGAAGAAAAAGGGAGTGGAGATGAAGAAGAAAGGTGGAAGGGATTGCAATAAAAAAAAAAATAGTGGAAAGATAAATTTGAGTGGGTGGGTGAGTATGGAGAAGAAAGGTGGGAGGGGGGAAATGAAGAAAAGTGGCGTGGGCGTGGGGTGGGATTAATGTTGACAATCTAATTTTGTCCCGCCCTTCTTCCAAAATATTTATTTCATGAATAGTTATGTATACTTTTTACTACAATTATTAGCTTTCTTTTACTATGGTCGCTTTCCACTATCCAACCATAGTCATCGCCTATTGTCGTTATTATTATTATTATTATTATTATTATTATTATTATTATTATTATTATTATTATTATTATTATTATTATTATTATTATTATTATTATTATTATTATTATTATTGTTATTATTATCTTTTTTATCATCATGAGCACTTAATATTATAATCACGATGGTCGCTCTTAACGTTTCTATTTATCGTCTTATGCAAAACGTATGGCATTTATTTTATTGAACGATAGCATTTTCTTACTTGTAAACCTTATAAATATTATTGCACAACTATTATAATATATACACATTTATTTATTGAGTACTAATATTTTTTTTTTTTATATTAAGTAGTATTTTAACGCATATTACTATATAATTAAATAGAGAGTGTCCGTCATTTAATTCTTAAAATCCAAATTTACATAAAATCCGGTCCTAATTCGGTCAATAATAGCCCAATTCCCATATCCATTCCATTCAACTTTTCCACGTGGATGCCACACAAGCGCCACATCTACGCCAAATGGTCGAAAACACGCTACCAGCACACATCTCCCACATTATCAGCACATGCCTCCTACATTCCCCACATGTCCCTGCCACGTGTCGTCCCCATATTGGCCGGTATTTTAAAATACATTCCTAAATGACTAAAGTACCCCCTCCCCCCACCATACGGAAACCCTCATCTCGCTATTCACCTCGTCATTTCCGCCTCCTTATCCTTTTCTCCATGGCAGGAGACGTTTGTCTCCTTGCTGGTTTTTGAGACCAAATCCTCCCCTTCCACGATCGATTCGTAGATATGCCTCCCGATTCGGAAGGTTTAGTTTTTCTACCCTAGCGGTAACCACAGCCTCTCGTGTTTTTTTTTAGCTACGGATCGCCAGCTCAATCGGTTCATGGCAGAGATAGTTTTCCATTTTCGAGCAAGGATCAAGGCTGTAACAGCCCCTCATCTCTCCTCTTTAATTGAGTCAACGAAAAAAACAAAGTATCCTTCGGATTTCTGAGGGAAAATCAACTTTTCAGAGATCGATTTTGACTTCAACGGCTCTTGATTTTCGTTTTGGAGCCAAAAGGGTTTTGAAATTCGAAACCCTAATTTACAGCTATAAAGGAGCTCGTAGCATTCATTTGGAGGGCAACGGCGATAGCCTCACTCTCTCTCAAAAAAAAAAACTGAGATTCTGACCACCACTTTAGCCTTCAAAGATTGCTTTTCTACAACTCTAATTACTTGCTGCTATCTTCCTAAAACTACTTGAATTCGAGGTCGGAGTTCGTCGAATCATGCGACCCTGCCTCGCTCCGCTGCACTCAAAAGAGGTAAATAATCCTTCTTTTAGTTAATTTAATTTCAGTTTAGTAGTTTAATAGCTCCTATGTGTTCATGTATGTTTTGTTGTTTTAGTTGATTTAGTTTCAGTTGAGTAGCTTAGAAGCATCTATGTATGTTTATGTTTTAGTTAGTTTAGTTCCAGTTTGGTAGTTAATGTTCATGTCTTAATTTAGTTTAGTTTGGTTTCAGTTTTAGTAGTACTTATATGTTCATGTGTGGATGATCATGTTAATAATGTCCGGTTTAATCTATTGGTACACTTATAATTAGGGTCTGCTTTACTTAGTTATATGATACTTTTGGTCTAGAAAGTATGTTAGTTAGTTTTCTTCAATATGGGTGATACTAGTGTGGGGTTATTCCCTTGTGTTCAAAATGGTAGCATAGGTCAGTCCTCGAATCTGTTGACCCCTTTACTGTCAAAACGCATGCCCGTGTTTTATATTACTATCATGTCTTATTCTATGATGAGTGTTTATTTTCTGTTTCCTGCTTTATTTAGGTCCCTTTAGATCATTATCACGCTCCGAAACTGTGTGCTTGCACTTTTGGGAATGGATTGACATGAGTATTAAATAGCTAGTTGTTTGTTGAACCAACTTTTTTTTTTTAGTTCAAAATTTGGTGAAAGAATGTGCATCAAAATCCAGTTATACTATCTAAACCTCTTTAGTGAAGTTTGATTTCAAATGAGTAAGTTTCTAGTCAAAAGGATAGAAAAGGTTTCGGAGAATAATATGCGCTCAAGCGTTTTGTTAGTAAGAGATGATTTAAATAGGCTCTCTTTGGTATTCTTAAAATGAGGGGAACGGAGTCAATTGCCGCAATATAGGACACACTACACTTAGTGGTGTTCGCCGCGAATTTAAAATTATGAGATACTACGTTGGTTGCCGAGACTAAGTTTGCTGCATTTTTGGACCGAGTGATGTTTCCGAGACACACACTGCCGTCGCTATGTTTCTCGCTTTTTTTTTTTTTAGGCGTATAAATGCTATAACTAATGTCCCAACGATATGCTACTTTTGAGATTGCTAATTCTGCACACTTGGGCTAAAATGTTATTGTGTTTAAGGGTGAATCATTCTTGCATAATAAAGCAAATAATACTTGTAATATGAGTACTATTGCTAATGGCATTATTTCACTTTAAGTGTGGTTGGGCTACAACTGCATTTTGAGGAAAATGGCGGTGATGCCTCGTTGGAACTTCACTTTGCCGTTGCATTTTTAATTTGTTATTTCTAGAGGGTTCTCAAAATGCTTTACTTCGATAAAGGAGTTGCTACCTTGTTGTTTGTATTTGTTGTTGTACCACGTAGGAGCCATTGTGTTTAAAAAATTAGGTACTACACTTGATGAGGTATACAATTGAAGGTTTAAGACGTTTCATTTCTTTGTTGTCTGCTTTTGTTATACGTTGGCGGATAGACGTGTATGACTTTATTATTATAGCATTTAAAGGTAGAAACTTGGTGTATCGTAGTGTCCAGGTGAGACATTTCCATAGGAGATGAGGAACAAAATCAGTTCCCGCCCTTGAGTCCCTGTTATGTTTTGATGACTGAGTTACTGCCTATTTCAAAAGGAACAAATGCTTATTTATAGCTGCTGCTATATGTTTCGGATGCTGCACTTGATTAAAAACACCATCATTTGAACAGATAATATACTTAGGGCTGGTGAAAAGTTGTTTAACTGGAGGCCTCACTTTTAAAAGAACGGATTTCTATACTTGATTGAAAGTTTACTGATCTGAATATGTTTAACTTAGCAAATGTGCTT
>NC_081344.1:14610064-14617821 GCF_029784015.1 Lycium ferocissimum
TCATTTGATTATGAATTGAAGCGATACGTTTCTAATTATTAAGAATGTATAGAAACATAGAAGTAGAAATGAAGTAGTGTGTTTCATTTGATAAGTTGGACGTGTGTTAGAGGAGCAAAGGTGGTTGGTTTTATGGTGGTGAGAGTATAGAGTTAGAGAAACCAAACAGAACCTAACTTCGAACTTACTAGAGTCATTTTAACTCTCACTAACGACGTCGTTCGCTATGGATTTTATCTCCACTAATTTAAATCTAGTTTTATTCACAAATCGCCATTTTAGGGCGGGTGAATCTATTTAGTTCACTTAGTTGGTCAATTATTCAATTTTCATTTTATTTATGAGGGTTTGATTTTTTATTTCAGAATAATTCCCTACCTCTAATTTAAATTAAAAAAAAACATTTTTATGCGCTTTTGCCAAATTCTTTGAGTTGTTTTGGACTACTTCAATCTCTAACAACAATAACAACAACATACTTAGTATAATTTCATTAGGTGGGATCAGGGGAGGACATAGCCTAAGACATTAGCCTCATTTTGTGAAGAGGGTGATTGTTTTCAAAAGACCCCCAGACTCAAGAAGAGATGGAAGACTACCTCAATCTCCACAATTGCGTATTCATAAGCTATTACTTTATTTGTTTCAATTTATGTCCTAATTATTAATTTGAAGAATAAAAATTATCATGATTTAAATACATTGAATTGCTAACTATTACTCCTTTTGTCTCAATTTCTATGATCTGTTCAAAACTTTTCTTAATTTAATCGTGAATTGTACGTAGAATCTTTATATACATACATATATATATATATATATATATATATATATATATATATATATATATATATATATATATATATAAACTACATAAGATCGTAAGTCACAATAATTAATAATTTAAAAGACATAAAAATTTACGATAAAAATATACTCGTTTGACTCTCAAAATTCGAAAGATTATGACTTACAGTATTTGATATATAATTTTTATATGCGGAAATTGTATTTTAAAAATCGAAGATTAAATGTCCGATTTCACATAAAAATTAGTTAGTTTAACCCTCATACTCCGAATCAGGACACATAAATTAAAGCAAAAGGAGTATGAGTTTAAGACAGACCATTTATTATAAGTTTTCAGTATTCTATTTAAATACATAATTAATGATTTATAATTTTAAGCAGAGAATTCAAGAAAGTAAGCTACTTAGATGAGATGTTCTTTAGTTCAAAGGCTAAAGCTACTGGATCAAGTCGAGATGACAAAGCAGTACTTTCACCCGCAATTAAACAAGAGGAAAATTAACACAGTGGCACACATTTGAAGGATGGAAATCACGAATTTTACATACGGGGCGGGCAAGATTGCTAGCCTGTTTGTACAATACTACAAGGAATTACTGGGGGAAGTGGGAATGCAAACTAGAATTGCAGCATCAAAAGTGTTTATTAAAAATGGGAACTTGCTCAATGCTGAACATCAGGTGAGCCTACTGCAGGGGTACACAAGGAAATAGGTAAGGGATGCTATCTTTAGTATCAAAACTACAAAAAGCCCAGGGCCAGATGGGTTTAGCAGTGGTTTCTTCAGGGATACTTCGGTTGTAACAGGAGAGGAGGTGACTGAAGCAGTACTGGATTTTATGAGAAATGGGAAACTACTTCAACAACTAAATGCCAATGTGATCACCCTTATTCCCAAAGCAAATAAACCCGAAGATACAGAAACCCGTGCCCATAGCCCGTCAGAATGTAGTGTACAAGTGTATATCTAAGCTATTATTACACGTACTAAAGTTAGCATCGCCACACCTAAAGGAACCAAGCCTGGCCGGATTTGTACGGGAGGTCCTTAATGATAATGTATTGATTTGCCATGACCTATTAAGGCACTACAACGGAAAAACCTCAGATACATGATGAAAATAGATCTCAGAAAAGCGTATGACATGGTAAGGTGGGAGTTTGTCTCAGAGATGCTGCATGGATTTGGTTTCCTCCCAAAATTTTGTGACCTGATCATGACTTGTGTAACGACAACAAAATTCTCAATTAAAGTAAATGGAGAATGTCATGGTTACTTTGAGGGTAAAAGGGGCTTGAGGCAAGGGGACCCCATTTTCCCCCTCTTATTTGTACTAGTCATGGAGTACTTAACCAGAATATTGACAAAAATGGCAAAACTACCTGATTTCAGATTTCATCCCATGTGTAAGGCTCAAGAGTTGACTCATCTCATCTTTGCAGATGACTTGATGATATTCTTTAAAGGGCATGAAGCCTCAGTAAAGAGGATCATGGAAGCATTGAACCACTTCTCGCAAGTGTCGTCCGGTTACTAATATGGCTGTCGAACATGTTTGTAACGGCGTGGATGATATCGATACTAAAGAGTCTTCTAAATCGACAGGTATGCGCAGAGCCTTTCCTATTAGGTACTTAGGACTCCCCTTGTCACCTAAGAAATGGAGTAAGCTGGATTGTTTTCAACTTAGCAAGAGGATTACAGAGAAAATAAGAGTTGTTTCCACTAGACATTTATCATATGTAGAAATTACGGTATAATCAACTCAGATATTTTCTTTGCATAACTTTTGAGAGAGCTTCTCTTATTGCCACAAAGTGTCCTGAAGGAGGTGGATAAGAGGTGTAGAGAGGTCTTATGGGGAAGCAATGAAGAGACGAAGAAAATCTCTCTAGTTGCCTGGGACAAACTATGCAGACCTAAACAATAAGGGGGACTAAATATAAAAGGATGCAAGATTTGGAATATGGCTTCAGTGGGAAAACCTATCTGGTTTGTCATGGAAAAGAAGGACCTACTATGGGTCAAATGGGTGAGTGGCATATGTATGAAAGGAGAGGAAGATTTTTGGGAACACACTCCACCTTCAGATTGCAATTGGTATTGGAAGAGACTCCATAAACTGAAAATGAAAATGGCTAGCTAGTAGAGGAATGATCACTACTGCCTAACAAATAATGGACAATATTCTGTGTCAATGGGGTACTTGCAGCTGATGGGAAATGCTACCAAAATGGAGAATGCAAATCTTATATGGAATAGAGTTACAATGCCAAAGCACAGATTTATTCTATGGCTTGCAATACTAGGAAGACTACTTACAAAAGTGAAGTTGAAACATATTGGGCTAGGCAGGGATGATGATCTGTGTGTTATGTGCAATACAGGTGCTCTAGAGGAAGACACACACCTTTTCGCAAGGTGTCCATGGACAAGAGATATATGGGCTACAATACATGGGTGGTTAAAGACACAGATACACTCCAGGGGTAGTGAAGACACACGGAGTTATCAAGATTTAAGATCGGGAAGAGATTCAAAAAAAGAAACCATGACAATCCTATATATGGAGTGTTGATATATTACCCTTGGATGGCTAGAAACAGCAAAATTTTTCAGAATAGGAGTGTGCACAACAGTCTGATTCTTCAACAAATCCAATTTGTAATTAGAGAAATGATAGATATATTTAGATACTCAAAGTGGGGAAGGAAGAATAGAGATTTCATATGTGAGATTTGTAACTAGAGAAAACTCAGGGATCCAAGTACGTGGATGGCCTCTTAGGTGTATTGATTCCTTTATTTTGTTGGTATGGTAATATTTCACAGTTTATTGCCAATTTTTTTTTTTAATATTTAAAAATATCTTTTAGGACTTTTTATGTATCAATTCCTTTTAATCAACTATCTCAAACAACTCTAAGTAGTTCGTGACACTTGAACTCGTAAGAAAACTTTATTCAATTTTTTTTTTTAAATACTTGATTTGTTAAGTATATTTTTTCTATACTTGATTTGTTAAGTATATTTTTTCTATACTTTCATAGTTTCATGCACTGATCTCTCTATAACCTTTTGATCTGGTGATTAAACAAAATATAACAAAGCAAGAAAATCACAGCTAATTTAAAATTAGATAGATAGTGTTATTGTGCTATGATACATTTAGTCTAAAATCTAAATCGATCAAATCCATCTTAATCCGAGTTGACTTGGGTCATCACTGATTGATTTTACTTTTGACTCATCTAAAATCTAATTAAATATAGCTCAATCTATCCATTAGTCAAGCTTAGAAAAGACTGAATAAATCTATTTGTTGCAGTTCAATTCCTTAAAAAATTGTATGCTATCACACAATTACGCCACAGAGAACGGAACCCTTGCTAATAGTTTCGATTTCAAAGCACATAACATTGCACTAAGAACAATAGAAAAAAAATAGAGGTAGAGCTAAGATTTTGAGTTTATGAGTTTTAAATTTTATAAACAATTTACTATGTCCTAGATAAATTATTCACATATTAAGTGACATTTTCAACCATAAATACAAAGTTGAGCCAAAATTATTGAATTCTGTCCGATCCATAAATAGACTTGTTGATCTGCCTCCAAAAAAGAGTATCTAACATTAATCTAACATAGTTCAAGCTAATTAAAATCAAAGAAAGCTATAACATCAAATTTCTAAAAACGCCCATAAATGTTACTCCTATTTTGCTATCTAGAGTCGTAGACTCTAGCTAGTTTAAGCTATTATTTGATTTTTTTTAATTTTATTTCCTACCTGGTGTTTGCTTGTTTGGTATTCACATTAGAGCCCGATTATATTTAATTTGGATTCGCGTTGTGTATGGCCAATTCGGGGAAAGTGACCAAGGATTTTTCTATATCTAGGACTCGAATCCGAGGCTGCAGTTGGGAGGAATATTTCATCCGTCACGCACCATATACTTTGGTGGTGATATGATTTGATTCAAACTTAGTTAAAGTAGGAAAAAGGCAATGGAGGGAAGAATAGAACAGTAACTAACTTATATTCCATTTTTTGTAAAAAAAAATTCTTGATAATAATAATATTTGGATTAGTGATACGATTCCTAAATGGAACTCTAAGAATCAAATCACAAGATAAATGCGGAAATTAAAATATATAAGCAAGACCCAATTAGTAATAGATTTATGGGCAAACTAGGACTTGATATCAAACCCTTCCAATCTAACCAACTAAGAGAACCTATGCTATTTGAAATCAAAGAAGCATTAACCCAAATGAATCCACGAGTAACTCTAATATGAAATCAAGGACAATGGTTCATTCAACAACAATGAGATCACACTCTAACAACTAAGATTAAACTATGGCTAATCAACTAAACAATCACTCAAGATATGTTTATCATCAAAATTCAAGCTAAGAAATGAAATATGACTAAGGCTCATATTTATAAATTTCTCTATTATAACTAAGGCCCAAAAGTGGCCTTTGAGCAAATAGCCCAAAAATGGGTCTTCTAGCGTTCACACGCCTCTAGCCGCCTTTTGTGGCCTCCACTCTTTTGCCTTAATCTTCATCTTCCTTCCAAGCAATTATCCACATATTGTACACTCTTGTGACTTACTGTTCAAGTACCCCCAATGCTCCTCTTTGCATGAACATAGCTTGTAAGGCTTGGAGCTCCTTGTTTGACTATAAGTGAAAGGCCTTGAGCTCTTTGGGATAATATCAATTAGTTGGTGCGTAGCTAGACTATTTAATTGCGTACTTCTCCCTTTTTTACAGGTACAAACGTAAATTATTTCGTATGTTAAAACTTAAATATAGAAATCGGTTGGAATCAACTTATATTTTTGTTTCTATTGAGATTTGAACTTTAATATCTCATAATTTTTATGTATCTTACTTTACTTACTAATTGAACACACCTCACTCTAACACTACTAAGGAAGAAACAGAAATGAGCGACAGACAAATTCTGTAGCTAAACAACAAAACTTTTCGTTAATCTTATTTAGCGACAAATTAATAGCGCCGAAATTCGTAGTTAATTCTAATTTTCTCATAGTGTAAATTAATTATATATATATATATATATATATATATATATATATATATATATAGTTACATTATTCATTATTCCTTATCTCCAATGATTCAAAGTCAGAACTTTATAGAGAACTTATTCCTTTAAAGATAGGGTCTTGGAAAAGTCGATCGAATTAGATGGTGTTACTAGATACTAAAACTCCTTTTGTCTTCCTTTTCTGCCTATTCCTTTTTTTTCTGTTACTCTTATTCACGGGGGTGTCTTAACAAACACTATTATTAATAAATGTTTGTAATTAATTTAAATTTTTAAATATTTTATTTCATAAAAAATTAATACTATTTAATATAAAATATTAGGAACAAGTAAATTTTTACCCACCTTTCACTTTTTCAATTAAGGGAAACAATGCCATTTTCTATCTATAATTTCTCTAGACTATTTAACACTCTATCTTCTTCGTGAAGGAAGTTACTATAAATTAAAATGAATGAAAGGGAAAGTTAATATACATGTTTTCATCGTTGAAGCCCCATCGCATTGTCATGCAGCTTTATCTCTTTGTGTGATTTGCGTATTATTATGCAACAGTTCATACTCATACAAGACCGATAGCGGATGCGGGGTTCCCTTATCAACCAAAAAAAAATATACTATGTCTACGATAAAATTTTATACTTTTCTCGTCTCCCTAGTTTCCAATTATTGGAGTGGTTATACACCTATCAATAAATCGTAGACAACACCTTAAAAGTATCAATAATTCGATGCCAGATTTTTGGATCGTTTCCATTACCCTAGTTTACTGTACCTCGACGGGTAGAATGGATTCACTTTTTCCCTATGCTTGGAAGTAAGCAAAATTAAGAGAAGTTTAGATTGAAGTACTTCAGTCATCTAATGAACGCGTTTCTTATTTTAATTTAATCCATATATATTGCTTATTTTTTACGATCCATAGACTACTACTTTTAAGAGGGCTCATCTGTATTCTACTAGAAACGGGAGAATTTTGGAGAAGCAGTACCCTAATTAGCAGGAATTAGAGAGACTACTCTTAATCAGATGTCTCAAGTTGGGAATTCTGGATAAGGAAAAAGTTATGTTAGGGAACACTTTCTTCTTAAATGAGTCTTACGCGGCGCGAATCGGGATTATGGGGGCCTCAATGCAAATACCAAACACTGAATGAAAAATTAAAAAGAAAAACTACTCCTTTAATTTGAAGCACGCGTTTAGAGAGGGAAACAAGGTGGCAAATAACTTGAATTTTGTGCTTTATCTTCATTTAGAAATTGTTTAGGCACGTACTATGTATTTTACACGCGATAAACTTAATTTCCTGGTGGATACAAAATTTAGTTTTTCTGACCAAAAAACACACCTTTAACTTGACACCTTCTTTCTTTGTTGCCCTTGTTGATCAATATATATCATGCATTTATATTGTCTTGATGTAAACACCCGATACGAAAAGCTAGACCAATTTTTCCACGTGATTTGATAGCCTTGCTTAAGCCACGACACCAATCAAGATAAACATGTGTGGCAAATCACATTTCATTATCTGGAAAATATCAGTAGGACGCTCGGATAAATTTGATTAGCCATCAATTTGACTAAGAATGTTGTGTTGCTCGACATGGGCAAGAGTTTGAGCTGTTATAAAATAAAAAGTGGACATTAGGCTTGATCTAACTAATTCATTTTTGGTAGCCTAATGGTTTCCTCGTTTGTAGTGCGACAAGCATTACTAATTTCTTCTCTCTTCGATTTTTCCCTTTGTATAGTCAGTTTTCTGAATTTATAGGGTGATTGATAATCACGATAAAATAATACGAGCTATGTGGAAAAAATAACTTATAATTTTCTAAAAATTGATTGGAAAAAAAGAGA
>NC_081344.1:14617921-14724608 GCF_029784015.1 Lycium ferocissimum
TTTTATGTAATCATTGATTTGGTCCTATACAATATGACACAATACGAAAAATGTCAAAATAATACATAACAATCATCCAATCAAAGTGTTAACAACATAATAATTCATTACCATTCAATTTCTTTCAATTCATACACAATATTTAACAACTAATAAATTCATAATTAATATTTAACAAAATAATAATTCATTAACAATTCATAAATAATTAACAAATTATCAACTCATAAACATATAACAAATTAACAATTCATAAACATTTAATAAATTAACAATGCATAAACATTTAACAAATATTGAATTAAACCAAAAAAAAAAAAAATCGGAACAGGGCAAAAGCCCTTTTGCCCCGGTCCGAAAAAGAACAAAAAAAAATTGTTTTTTTTTTTTAAAACATAGAGGATTAAATGTTAAGCATGCTTAGAATATAATGTATATAACAAAATAATAACAAAAGTTCATAGTAAAAAACCTTATCGAAGATTTTTTGTAGAGGATTATTTAATCGGGTTCTCTTGCTTTTCCCCCAAAATTTGAACTTAGAATCTTGCTCCTCGACTTGAATATCAGAGAATCTAAACTTTAAGTAGAAATTTAATAGAAAGTGACGTTTTTGGAAGTGGGACCACCTCTTTTTCTCGTCAATGGCCGTTTCCTTTTTTTCTTCAACCATTTGGAGGGAACCGGTGGTGGAACCCGATCGTTTATGTTGATGACTATAACGCGGATTTTCTTGCGTTATATATATGTAACGATAAAATACTGCGCTATATTGCCAAGTTGGAAAAGTTCTTTAAGCGCGTTATTTTGCCCTAGCAACTAACGGGTTCCGTTCTGATTTAACATTTAGCGCAGTAAAATACTGCGCTAAAGGTATATTGGTAACATTTTTTTTTGTTGGGGTATTTTGGTTAAAAAAAAAATTTTTTGCATCATTTTTGTTGGGGACCCGAAAAGGTTTCGGAGAATAATATGCGCTCACTGTTTTGTTAGTAAGAGATGATTTAAATAGGCTCTCTTTGGTATTCTTAAAAATGAGGTAGAACAGGGAGTCAACTGCCGCAATATAGGACACACTACACTTGTGGTGTCTTTTGAATTTAAAATTAACGGATACTACATTGGTTGAGACTAAGTTTGCTTTTGCATTTGGATGAGTGATGTTTCCACAGAGACACACAGCTGGCACAACGCTAGTTTTACTTTTTTTTTAGGCAGATAAATGCTATAACTAATGTCCCAATGCTGCACTTTGAGATTGCTAATTCTTTACACTTGGGCTAAAATGTTATTGTGTTTTAAGGCTGAATCATTCTTTGCATAATGAAGCAAATAAGCAATACTTTGGTGCTATTGCTAGCGCCTTTTTGCACTTTAAGCGTAAGCGTGGTTTCTTTGCGATTTGAGGAAAATGGCAGTGATGCCTCATTGGAGACTTCACTTTGCCGTTGCATTTTTGGGCTGTTATTTCTAGAGGGGTTCTCAAAATACTTTACTTTGATAAAGGAGTTGCTACCTTCTTCATTTGTATTTGTTCTTTGTGCCCGTAGGGCCGTGTGTTTTAAAAATTAGGTACTACACTTGATGAGGTATACAATTGAAGGTTTGAACTCATTTTTCTTTATGGCACTGCTTTCATATACGTTGGCGGATAGCTGATGTGCCAAGCCTATTATTGTAGCATTTAAAGGTAGAAACTTGGTGTATCGTAGTGTCCAGGTGAGACATTTCCATAGGAGACGAGGAACAAAATGAGTTCCCGCCCTTGAGTCCACATTATGTTTTGATGGTGATTCTTGCCTATTTCAAAAGGAACAATGCTTATTTATAGGCTGCCGCTATATGTTTCGGATCTTTGCCGACTTGATTAAAAACACCATCATTTGAACGGATAATATACTTAGAGAATTTGGTGAAAAGTTGTTTAGCGAGGCCTCCTTTTAAAAGAACGGATTTCTATACTTGATTGAAAGTTTGCTTGATACAATATGTTTAACTTAGCAAATGTGCTTTCTCTTGTACCCTTGTCCCTAAAAAATGATTCGCATAGCGATTCTTTGAATCCTGTCAATTTTAGTTGTGCTTGTAATTAAGTTTCACGTTTGTTTTTCTTTGCTGGACTTGGCTGGTCATTGTCTTAGAATTCGTCCTTGTCTATTATTTTCCTTATTAAATCTGTTTCATTTCCTAATTCCCATTTTTCTTTTCTTTGTTTTTCATGGCATATGGGAGCACTCTTGAGTTGGGCGAGACTCAAAATTTTCCGATAGTTGAGAAATTTGCATTTCTTCCTACTTCGCGACATCTCCGAACAAAAAGACGAATTGAAAAGGGCGAGATGACTTTCCATCTCTCAGTATCCATAATCTTCACTCCTCTACCTGGACATGAAATGGGAGCGGGGAATAACTTTATGATAGTCTTCTTATTATAACTTTGTTATGTTTTATTCGTTTGGTTATGCTTGGGATATTTTAGTTCTTTTAGAAGAATACGACCTAGAACATTATGAGTTTAGAAAGGGTAGTTCATAAAGGGAAAGTTAGTAACCAACTATTTCTTATTTTACAGTCCTGCAACGTTTTGAGGTTATTAGAACCTGGGCATATATTTATAATCCTTTTTATTCATTGGTAACCGATAATGTTTTAGACACTTTTAGAATTTAAGCATATATCTATAGATGTGATTTAATTCGTGAACCAGTGCAAACGGATTTTAAGAGTTTAAACAATTACTTTGGGGTTAATAAAAGTTGACTTTCTTTATTGCTGAACCTTGTCTTTAACTTAAAAATTATTATCAAGTTTCTTATATAAATATGCGGCTCATCATTAAATTTTGATTTCAAAAGAGACTTTCACAGATTATTTCTTATGGTACTTTTAGGCTTTTCCACAACGAGTAAAATAAATTTCAATACTTAAAATTATTGAACATTTTAATACAAGGTTAAGTTTTCGAATTATTATTATTATTATTATTATTATTTTTTGAGTGCAAATACTTAAGTCCAGAAAGGGCGGTGGGGCCTTCCCTTAATTAAAATAGACGCCACAGTATTAGACACAAACATTTTTTAAACTATTTAACTATTTGGCCCTGAATACTTTTTCTAAATTACTTATAGAATATTAAAATATTATTTTGTCAAAATTCCTTATGTTAACCTAAGTTTGGTCGGTAACCATATTTAATGGACCCTAATGGATGCCTAAGACCTTCCCGTTAGGATATTTAGAACCCTTACCTAGAACTTATTAGGTTCGTAAGACCTTAAAAGTAGAGTTTATTTTAGGTATTTACTTAGTTAAAATAGGTGTTCTAATTCACCGTTAAAATAATTAGGTGGCGACTCCTTAAGTCAAATAATTAGGAATCACCAATATGTTGTACTCCTCTTTGACCCGGTTAAGATGGGGTATAACAATTAAAAAAATATAAATTTGGTATTAAAAAAAAAGGAAAAATGAATTAATTTTAATCAAAACGCTCCTATTTTTTAATTATTTTTACATTTTATGTCACATTAGCTCTGGAGGGGTAAATAATATCACTTTTTCATATATTAAGTATGTAATAGGTCACTAATAAAGTTTAAGTGTGAAAATAACTTTTGGGGTATAGTTTAAGGGTCAATTTATGTCTTTTAAGAAAACGGATCACGCATTTTGAGTGCATGCGCTGTTGCTGCTAATTGAAAAAAAAAAAAAAAAAAAAAGACATAAATTGACCCTTAAACTATACCCCAAGAGTCATTTTCACACTTAAACTATCCTGGCGACCTATTACACACCTAATATATTTAAAAGTGATATTTTTTACTCCCTGATACAATATGACCAATTGCACTAGGGGAGAGTGTACACACTCTCTCCCCACATCAAATGTCACATCAGTCCACGTCAATGCCACGTCGAAAAATCCTCTAATTTTTAATTTTATATATTTTTTTCCTTTCCCCTCCTCCCCCACCCTCCCTTTCTTCTTCATCCCTACTCTCTTTCTTATTGTATAACCACCATTGTTTCCAATGAGCTTCAATATTTTCCGGTGAGCTTCCATTTTTTTCGATCTTCTTCATTTTTCGGTCACCAAATTTACATCTAATCTACCTATAAAATAAATGTGTGATATTAAACTCATCAAGCTATTTAAAAGAGAGAGAGAGAGAGAGAGAGAGAGAGAGAGAGAGAGAGAGAGAGAGAGAGAGAGAGAGAGAGAGAATGGCACTGCTCCGCCTACACTACTTTTTTTTATTTTATTGTATTGTTATGTATCCTTTTTTTTAATATGGTGGCTGCTGGGTTTATGAAATGAAAACGAAGAAGAAGAATAAGGGTTTTGGGGGGTAGGGGTGGCGTGAAGGCGGTGGTGGTGATGGTGAAGGTGAAATGAAGAAGAAAAAAGGTTTGGGAAGTGGGGATGGGGGTGGAGGTGGCGTGAAAGTGGCAGAAGAGAGGGGTGGGGTGGCAGTGAGAGAAAGAAGAAGAAGGGTTTTGGGGGGTGGCGGGAAGGTGGAGGAGAAGGGGGTGGGGTTGGGGATGGCGGGAATGTGGAGGAGAAGGGGGAGGGGCTAGGGGGATGGTTGAATAAAGAAGAAGAAGTTGCAAAAAAATAATAATTTTAAAAAAAAAATTGACCTCACTCTCCTATTATTTAAATATAATTATTTTTTATGCCACATCAACTCTGGAGGGGTAAAAAATATCACTTTTATATATATTAGGTGTGTAATGAATCACCAGGATATTTTAAATGTGAAAATGACTTTTGGGGTATAATTTAAAGGTCAATTTATGTCTTTTGCTTATATTTTAAGAGGAAAAATGATTGTCTTTACCAAGAGCCAGCATCTCATAGGAACCTTATCAACGTGGGAAAATGAGGAGCTGGCTCCCCTCCAGTACCCGATCCCTCCATTTCCTGCAGTGGGGCCTTGAGTTTCTTACACGTGTCTCCTATAATTTTAAGGGACAAGATTTATTTAGTTAACTCAAAACTTTTAACCCAGGTTAAGTTTATTCTCTCTCTTATCCATTCGGTTCTGCCATTTTACCCCTCCGTGCTTTCAATCGAGAAAGATAAAGAGTTTTCGAAATTTCAACACTACTTGATAGAAGTGAATTCACTGTTCGCTTTATAAACTAAACTGTGACTGAAGCTTGTACAAGTTCATACCCAAAGAAAATTTTCAGAAAAAAGAAACTTAGATAAATAGAGCAAGGTCTCAGATATGTGTATCAGCAATACGAGAACTAAACTATAAGCAAATTTAAGGCGAGTAATCATGCATAATAATTCCTTCATTATTGATAATCACATTATAATTTATTCATTATTGATCACCGCACAATAACCCCCTTAACACAATAATCACATTATAATTTCTTCATTATTGATCACCGCACAATAACCCCTTAACTATTTACTCCCTCCGGATAAAAAAAAAAAAGTCACTTAGCCATTTCTACACACCCGCAAGAAAATACTAACTCCTACACAAAAATAGGTAATTTGACTAAAGCTACCCCAAATTAAATAGGCGTTGGAATTTGATCATATAACACTTAATAGGGTCAAACATGAAAAAACAAGGTTAATTAATTTTCTCGATTTCTTTAAGTGGGCCTTTTTTATCCAAGAAAAAAGTCCAGGGTGGACTCTTTTTTTTATCCAAAAAAAAAAAAAAGGGACTCTTTTGATCCGGAGGGAGTATTTTTCAGCGCATAACAACCCCCCCCCCCCCTCCGCCTCCGCGCCCCATATTAAAGAGGCAAATTATCCCACCTTGTTATTTCAAGGCAGAGAAGTAACATTCCCTTCATGCTGCAAACTCTTTTAAGGTGGCATAAAGTTGTTCCTAAAAATTTCACCCTTCATTAAGCTCAGGTCCAAAGTGAAAGGCCATTGTGCATATAAGGAAAATTTCCCCTATCATAATTGGGAGTTTATGCGTACTGTTAAGATTAGTATATACATAAATAGGACCTTACTAAACAGTGAGAGTTGCACTAGAATGACACAAGCATAAAGAACCTCATGCCAACTGAAAAAAGAGCTGATTGCGATATCACTTGATGTTTACATTCTAACCGCGCAATCATTCTTCAGCAATGGATTATCAGACATTCCCGTGGGATACGTGATTAGGCACCTCTCCCTGATTATCCAAAGGCATATACTGTGCCATGATGGCACGGATCTCGGAATCCATGTATCTCTGCATACAAATAGGTTTTTAGGTTACATACATCAGGAAAAGTTAAAAAAAAAAAAAAAAAAAAACATGAAAAATGAGTTTCTTTGAGATGATGTAAAGTTGTTTATATAATGGAGGATCCAATCATAGGAGATTTTGGCATTTGCAGTATTTCATGTCTCTTCCCAAAGGCCATTCTCTTTCGACATCACTTTGAAGAGTTAAATTTATGAAATTACACGGTAAACTAACTCATGTTGCTGGTATATTTTCAATTTTCTAGTGTTGTATATCCAAACCCAAAGCTCATAATTGACAAAAGATGATGAAATAAGAACATATTAACAAAAAACATACCCGGATCCTATATTTGTACACCGCATATGCTCCAACTCCTGCAACTGCCAAACCCAAAATGATAACCCAAACAAGACCCCAGCTAAATCCTGTTTTGTCATCATTGCCTGCATTTTTTTTTAAGATTATTTACAGATTAAAATACATCGGATTTATGAAATTACAGTACCTCAAAAGTGCTTGTAAAATTCTGTTACAGATAAAAGCAGCTAAATGAGCATCACAACCATCATATTACAACATTTAACTAGCTTCATCTATCGTTAAAAGTATATTTCCAGCATTATGAGAACTTAAAACTTACCTATACACGTGTCATGTTCCTGCATGTACAGCAAATTGCCTCTGCAACTGCAATCATAACCACCCCAGGTGTTCTTGCATTTGCAATCTGAACACTGGCATGCCAGCCTTTCTTTGCATTCATCAATATCTGAAAAGGGGAAAAAATAAAGATAAAATAACTTTGCATCTCATCAAATTATTAGTCATATACAAAGTAGTGGTTAGGCCGACTATGCTGTATGGGGCGGAGTGTTGGCCAGTTAAGATCTCTCACGTTCAAAAGATGAAAGTTGCCGAGATGAGAATGTTGAGATGGATGTGTGGCCACACCGGGAGTGACGATTAGGAATGAGGATATTCGGGATAAGGTGGGGGTGGCCTCGGTGGAAGACAAGATGCGAGAAGCGAGATTGAGATGGTTTGGGCATGTGAAGAGGAGAGACACGAGATGCCCCGGTGCGGAGGTGTGAAAGGTTGGCCATGGATGGTTTCGGACGAAGGGGTAGGCCGAAAAGTATTGGGGAGAGAGTAATTAGACACGACATGGCGCAAACCGAGGACATGACCTTAGATAGGAGGGTTTGGAGGACCCAAATTAAGGTAGAAGGCTAGTAGATAGTCTCGTTATCCGTTCTTATTAGTAGTCGCATTATTGCGATATAATTTTTGTGCTCCGATTTACATTATTATCTGTTATTTCCTATGCTTTGATTATCTCTCTATCATCTTATTTCTGTGTTGTGATTATCTATCTGTCTTGCTGCATTATTTCTTCCATATCGCTTTGAATCTCTATTCCGAATCTCTTACCTTATCTTACTTCTTTTTATGTCTTTTATTGGCTAGGTCTTTCGGAAACAGCCCTACCTTGGTAGGAGTAAGGTACCCCCACGATGTGGGATTTCAAAATTGGTACTCCGTGTTAGACTGGAGACGATTCTACAGAGAAAAAGAATGTTTGAAAACTTTTTGTTGCAATCAAATGTAAATCCTCAAGTAGGTAGATAAGAGTTTACGAAGATTCTAACAGCTGAAAACCGTGAGTATCCTATAAATGCTAACAACATCAGCAAATTTTGAAAAATGTTATATAATGCGTAACAGATTCCCTGTACCTTCACAAACCTTCACTCCATCTCCTTTGAACCCTGGTGGACATTTACAACCCTTTGTGTGGTCATCCTGACAAGATAAGGATAAAACATTTAGTGTCCCTGTTCACTGAATGAAATTGAGACACGAGGAAACTCGTCTAATAACTCAAGTAAAACCAGCAAAGTTAGAGCCAGAAAAGGAGCGGGTAATTCAAAGAGAAAAACTAATTTTCTAGCATCAATTCTCATATATAAATTAAGAAACAAGAAAATTTCATATGCCAATCCTCTGCCCCATAAAAGAAGGGGCATGCCAGAAAGTAAAGTTCAAGAGGTAGGTAATTATGCTTGAATGGAGCCTTCTTACTATGCAAGCTGAAAATGTCCTGCCGTCCTTGGTTCCCTTCCAACAACCTCCATTGTTTAATCCACAGCGTAATGCTCCAGATGCTGTCACACAAAAAGCACAAAAGATTAAGCCTCTGAAGACAATGCTCATGCATCACAGCGGTGCTTTTTAGGAGTGGAAAACGGGCGGGTCAGATCGTATTTGGGCGGTTCGAAAATGGGTTAGACTAAAACGGATAAAATATCCGACCCGCCCATATTTAACACAGATTAAAAAAAATGGGTTAACCGATGTGGACACCCATATTACCCATGATTTCAGGAATAGTCAGGTGAGAACACAAGCTAAAAGCCAAAATAAGCTTGGACTCCCAAAAAGCAAGAACTCATGAAATAATAACAACCAGACAAATGGGTATAGATGATATGGATATCCATACTATTCATCTGAATATCCATTTTTTAGTGGATAATATCCATATTTGATGCATTTTTAAAAAGTCAATTATCCAACCCATGTCTAATGGGTCGAATGGATGGTTACTTGTTTTTCAACCATTTTGCCAGCCCTAGACGGCTTTTATGTGACCAAGATTTTGAACATAGAGTCTTAAGTACCTTCACAGTGGGAATAACCATCACCAACAAATTTTACTCCCTGAACCATTGGGCATTCACATACTCTCCCACGGAAAGTATCCTGCAGCATAAGTGTAATGCACGGCATAGGAAAATTAGCTAACAATAAATTAGATAAAAAGATGCAAAATAATGCTATCATATTAGTAGTCAACAGACAAATGACTATACCCGGCATGCAGTAATGTTAGCAGCCTTGTCCTGCCAGCACCCACCGTTGGACTCTAAGCACTCATTTGTCTGTATATCTGAGAAGTAAAACAACTTGTGAGTACCACCTTATTGGAGACCATAGAGATTATGTACCAGCTCGTCCTGAAGGCTATTTCGACCAAATATTGTTGTTTAGGTATAATAGCTACGTAAGCTTTGTGTATCAACAAATTACAAGTTGGAGTACGTCGGAAAGCTAGAGCAGAAATCGGTCGGTGGCTTTGGAGGCTGAAATACAGAAAATTGACTCGACGCCCTTTGATATAAAGTTATAAATCAAGTATGATTCCCAATTTATAGAAATGATTAAATGCATAGAAAAAGTCTGCAAGCATGACAATTGGTACAATTATAATGTCTTCAAAACTAAAGAAAGGATCAAGGGAACTGACCATCGGTTAAACAAATTCCAGGCTCTGTGGTCTCCTCAAAACCTGAACAAAGGGCCTTCAGAACAGCTCCCCTGTCCAACTTGCCTACAAGGTAGATAACACTAAAAGTTAAGAATCTCTATTATTTAGAAAACTACATGCACCTTCTCACTTGAATTTTTTGAGTTATACCTCTGTACTGTCTATTGTTTATCACAAGAGTTGGCAAGATAGTCACATCTCCACGAGAATCCTTGCCAATCTGAATGAAGCAATGCAAAAGTAACAATTCAATTCAAGAGTCCATTCGGAAACAATAGAGTCAAAGAGGTCAAGAAAAGAGCTTTTCCATTATTTGTTTTTTTAAACACCTGCGCTTCTTGTTCAGCCTTTAGAACAGGGTTGTCAGCATCGGCTTCAGGATCTCCAACACATTTATCTATCTGCTTTACATCAAAGCCTATTGTGTCCATTCCGGAAAAAAATAACAAGGTTAACAGTTAGACAAAATCTTGACTTCACAGAGAAGAAGGCCAGTTAATTAGTGCAGTACCATATAATTCAAAAATAAATTATAAAAACCATACAAGGCCTATTTCCTTAGCTTTAAAAAAAGAAAGGTGAAGTGACATTTCAGACATTTGAACTAAATGAAAGATCTAAATGCATCAGTTCAGTAAAGAGCATAACAACCCAAGTGGGAAAAAAAAAATCATGTGCTATCACGAAGTCTGAGTATATCAGAGCTTGTCTTCAAACTATTGTAAAGTGAACCATCAAAACAAGACATAAATATGATGCCGAAAAGGATCTTTTTTTTTGTAGTAGAACACTTATAACTAAGTGATGAGCCTTACACAAACTCTTTTTAATCAGCAAGCAAGAATGTTATTGGGAAAGACATAGCAACACATAGGAGAGAGAATATGTTCAGTTGTAAAAACGTCCTCTTTTTTACAAGTACAAAAACTTCCTCTTGATCCAGTATTAAACTGAGGAAGTTATAATGTATTTATATCATATACATTTTCATGTTATACCAACAAAACTATGTAACCTGGAGACAGTGAGACAGCTTTAATAAAGTCGCAAGAGCAAACTTTGAATTTCCTTTTTAAGTGTGACTCTGTTTTAAGCTAAATCGCAGTTAGCACATTGAACCATTAACATCAAATGTGTACATATTTTTAACACCAAATGTATATTTACACTGGAAATAATGTGCATGAGCTGACATTCATCAGCGGAAACACGAAAAACAAGAAGCTCCAACTTACCAAGAGATTTGATTACTTGATCTGCACACTCTTTGTTGTACTTCTTCTCTTTCATTGGACACCGGATTCCAAAATCAGTAACGTAGTCCCACCACATCCAGGACTTCCCACTTTCATTGGCAACCTTATAAAAGCAAGCTTGGCGCAAATTTTGTAAAACAACGTCTTTCCCATCATAACCTTTGCTGAAGTCTTGCTCGGGATCTGGAGCACAGTATCTCCCATGGTTGATACACTGAGACTTGCATTGCTTGCTCAAAATAAAAGCCTCAGGACAATACCAAGTGATGTAATGGGGAGTAAACTGTGTATATCCCTTCTGCTCAAGTATCTGGGCAGCCCCTTTGAAGTTTTTGACAAACTCTCTCTGGCTCTCACACTTAGGGCCACACTCATCATTACTGTTGGTCCAAAACTCGTACTCAACTCTTTCATCAGGATGTGGAAGAGCCTCCCTCCAATCAAGGTTTATGTTAACCATCTCCCCTTTAGATAGTTGCTTCTTGATGCTATCCCCAAGCGATTGACTAATTAGAGCTGATGGAATAGTTATATTTTGCAGATAATCTGCCTTTGCATCCTCTTCCTCAGGAGTGTCCATGGTAATCAAAGGCTCATTGCGATCATCAGCAACAAGAATAGCAGCAGCTCCCGCCTTTTGAGCATTCCAAGCCTTTAGCGTGAAATAGCAGTCTGCCAGTATACATAGACCGAAAAAGGAAAAGGAGACACATGTTAGATATGTACAATGTTTAACAAGGCAGATCATCCATCACTAATTATCCGGTCTTAAATACCCAAGGGTATGGCCTAGTGGTCAATGAAGTGGGTTGAGAATCATGAGGTCTCAGGTTCAAATCGCAACTGAGACAAAAAAATAAGGTGATTTCTTTCCATCTGTCTTAGCCTTGGTGGATAGAGTTACCTGACACCTGTTGCTGGTGGCAGGTATCCTGTGAAATCAGTTGAGGTGCGCATAAGCTGGCACGGACACCATGGTTATAACAAAATTATCCGGTCTTAAATGCTTATTCACTGTAGGTGGAGCATTTGTGAAAGTTTGAACTTGGAACAGAAACACCATATATACTAATTAGCAAAACCAATCACACATAAAACACAAAGCGTAGATGACATCTCCTCAGGTTCACTAGAAGAGCCAAAAGCAAGTGCAGGATTGTTACAAGACTACAAAACATCGTCAACCTCAAAAGACATCAGAGTAATCCGAACTGTTTTCATTTTTTACTTCTCTTTTGTCGGTTCAACTAGTAAGAACCGTCCAACTGTGTTTTCAATATATTCGAAGATTGACAACAGAAAGTAGAAAAGTTTATACGCATACTAACAGGCATGAAAAGCCCAATGCTCGCCATGAGTCTTTCTGGTCTTCTATCCTTTTATTCTGTTAGGTACTTGAATGTCCGTGTCAGATTAAGTGCATATTTAGGCAATCTAAACTACAGAATCCCTAATTCCCTCAAAAGGCAATCTAGTATGGGAATGAAATGCCTATATATATGTAGGCCACTGAGGCACAGTTAAGTGATCTTTACAAACCTGAAATCTGATTCCACAATTTATTAACAAAAACAAAAATAAGACAATCTACATAATACCCTCAGTATGAACTCAAACCAACACTACTAAAACAAGCTCTAATAAGTAAATTACAATTCAAAGTGCAGAAAAGATAGAATCTTTACCTCCTCGATCGATTAGAACGAAAACAGGCATACCACCAGCCTTAGTTTTAAAGGAAATATCAACATCTGCAAAACTCTTACAAGACTTTTGATTAGCTTTAGGATACATAACAATACCAACCATTGTTCCTCCATATTGTGGTACCCCAAAGTTCCCAATTGCACACTCATACACATCTTTAATTGAGTCTGGTGAAGTTACTCTCAAACTATTCTTTTCCACAACAAATCTACCCAAACAAGACCCTAATACAAGAAACCAAACACACACTAAAAACCCCAACTTTTCCTTCATTTTCACTTAGATTGACAAATATAACAATGACCCAGATCAAGAAAAGTCAAAATTAACACCTATAAGTTATCAAAGCTAGGATTTTTACACTAAAAATCAGATCTTTATAGTAAATTTGATCATACCAAGATCTTATATTGGTGATCTAATGAAAAAAGAATCACCTTTTTGAGGAGACTATATTGATAGAGTGAGAAAATGGAAAAGTGGGAAATTTTTGGATAGCCAAACAGAACCTTAAAATGGAAGAAAAAAAAAAAAGAAAGAGTGGAAAGCTACAGATTCAACGTGTAAAATATGTTGAAGTGATTGCAATGTTTTGTTTGAGTGTTGATGACACAAATTGTCAGGTTGATATTTTCTTATATGCTCTTAGGTTCTGTCACTTGGAGAATTGTGGGATTTTTCTATTAATAAAATACCAGAAAGCCTTTTCTTTTAGTTTTTTCCTATCCTTATTTGGTGGTTAATTAACTACCAGAAAGTCTTTTGGGTTGTTGAAGAAAGACCATATGATTCTTGTAGTAGATCTGAATATAGCTAATTCATCAAAAGTCCTCATCACCAAAAGAAAAGATTTTTATTGCCGTGAAAATAGTTTTTTTTTTATATGTAAAAATTAAAGCATAACAATTACTATTCCTACTCAAAAATTGGACCTTTTCTATTTATTTATGGTTATGAGACTTATGACACTAATATATGTTTCATCTATCACGTTGTACGTTTTATACTCCTTCCGGCCATCTTTACTTTTCTATTATGGACTTTGTATGCCCGACTTGACAAGTGATTTAAAAATGAGTAATTAATGTTAATGGTAAAACAAGAAAAAAAGTTTGTCATTCTCTTGATATGTTAAAATGGACAAATAAAAGTGAAAATTTACTTTTAATATACTGGACAACTAAAAGTGAATAGAGGGCGTATGTTTTATATTGTCTAATAATATTTTTTACTATGGTTTCTAGAATTTCAGCATGTTTTAGCTATTAATTTTTTTTAATAATAATACTTCTAATATAATTATAAAATTTCTTTCAAGAATCTTGAAGAGTTTAAAGCAGTACATTAAGAATTAGATACGTCAACTTTGTTATATTGGAACCCCACGCCCCACCCCACCCCCAAGCATTATTTTTGAGGAATAGATACGTACAACCCAAAAAAGAGAAAAGAAAATAAAGTAAAATAATACTACCTCCGTCTCAAAAAATGACATATTTTTATATTTAAAAATAATTTAATTTTATGAGATGATTTATAACTATACAAATATCTAAGACTTATTTTGGATCACACATGTTAAAAATTTTCATTTATTTCTTAAATTTAGTGTCAAATCAAATTAAGACAATATTTTTATGACGGAGGTAGTAGTAGTAATGATTAAGAAGGTGATGAGGACAGATATGGCGGCTTTTATTGCATTTGGGAGCTGGGACCAATGATAAAGTGGGACCCTGGTGAGGTGGTTCCTCCAATAGGCATCCTTAGGGATAGTCCACGTGTACCGTCCAAGAAATATTCTGGTCTCTAACTTTACTAATAATTAGCAGTACTAATGGATCTGAGGATATTAATTTACGTGTATCTGATATCCACCACTTTAATTTTTTAATTTATGAATAAAGTAGTATTCCCTCCATTAACTTTTACTAGTGCACTTTGATCTTGCACAGATACTTGAGATTTAATAAATTATGTATATATTTTATCATAATATTTATATTAATTAACATTAGTAGCAAAGTTAGAATTTTCACCTAACGTTTAAAAATATGAAGAAGTAATACACGAAGAAGTCAAGTGATTAAACATCTATATATATATATAGTGTGTGATCTTTCGTCGAGGGGGTTCCGATGAACCCCTTAGTGCCTACCTAGCTTCACCCTTGATTGGTACATAATTTTAATAGACTTAGCAAATAATTTGGAAGTAAATAATTAATGTTGAGGGTAAAACAAGAAGAAAAAAAAGGTGTCCTTCTCTTATATATTAGAGTGGACAAAAAAAGTGAAAATTTATTTTTAATATAGTGGACAAGTCGCAGGTAATAATTATACTTTTTTATCAGGTGCGTATAAAATTTATTGTAATGTGAGTATAGTGATAAGTGAATGAAAAACTTGTTCACAATTAGAAATTATATATAATCACATTCATCTTTGAATATGCTTTTATTGTTTAATCATTATTAGATAATTTATTGTCTATTAAACTTAGTAGTGTTAAATTAATGTAATTGCGTATAAATATCAGTGTAAGATAATATTTCGTTTTCTTTTAATGTAAGTTCATTCATGTATTAATTGGAGCGTACATGGGATTAAGACTTGTAATTCGTTAACTGGAAATATGATCTCATTAATATTGAGGGTACGCCAAGTTCTCTTCTTTGTTTATAATCTTGTTTGCTACTAATCTAATCTAATACGTAGTACTGTAGAGATTGGGAAAGTAATTGTGGTTGGTGGTGCAACTTATATGTGTACTTTTAAAACGTCTAGCATTCAAAAGCTACGTGCAGGTCAACTAGTCATTGCATTTAGCTAAAACTCTAAAAAGAAAATGAAGAATGAAAATCTAGAGTTAAAAATTTAAGTGAAAAAATAACCGCCCATTATACCAAACTAATGATGCAAGATATTTGTCATCTATATACTTTTTAGTTTTTTTTTTTATCACTTAACTTTGTACTTTACCTAATTTATTACTTAAAATATAATATGTTAATCATAAGAAAAAAGTTTTGCTACGTGCTATCCTTTCACAGCAATGTACATAAACATGTCAAAACGCCGACCCTGAACAAGGAGTTGCAGACCAGTTTTCCTTGAAAAAGCATACTCCATTTTTGACCTTTTTCATAAATTTTTTGAGTTTGACGTGACGTAGGCTCGTAAAAAGAGATGATAAAAAGTATTGTACTCGTTTCACTTGACTTAGGCCTTTTCATTAAGATTTGTTAGACGTCCTAATTTGAATGATTAAGATTTTGTCTTTGGATGTTAACACGGAATGATTAAAATTATTCGTTTTTCAAAAATACGGAATGATTAAGACTGTTCGTTTTTTAACATTTAAATGTACATAATGTATAATGAATATGCAATTCTAATAAAAAAATGACTAAATATTAGTAAATAAATAGAAATCTAATAAAATAAAATTATTATTTGATAAAAAAATGAAACATTTATGTTCGTTAGTGATGGTGGAGATGCTTTGTAGTGGTGGTGGTGGTGATAATTGTGATAGTGGAGGTGGTTGGTATTGTAGTAACTATTGCAATAGTGGCGGTTGGTAGTGGTGATGGCCGAGTTGGTTGATGTAAGTAATTGGCAATGTTGGTGGTGGCGGCTAAAGAATGTGTGGTGGTTGACGATTGGTGTTGGTGGTAGTTGGCGGCGGTGCAAGTTATGATGGTAGAGGTGGTTGGTAGTAAGGATTGATCGCAGTGGTGGTAGTGGCGGTGGTAGCGAAGCCAGCGGTGGTTGTTTATAATGATGGAGATGGCAAGTGTGATAGCGACTGACGGTAGTAGTTTTCAGCGGTGGTGGTTCCAAGTAGTGTTTGTGATGGCCGAGGTGAGTGGTGACGGTGATGGTGGTTGTGATGGCTGAGGTGGTTAGTGATGGTGGATGGACATGGTGGGTGGTATGGGTGGAGTGGGGCGAGGGGTAGTGATATAGGGGGTCGAGGTAGGGGTAGGTAGGTGGGTTGGGTTGGTGGTGGGAGTGGTTGTACAGGTGGGGTAGGGTTGAGAAGGTGGTAATGGCAGACGTGGTTAGTGGTGATGGGGTAGAGGGTGGAGAATGGGTAGTGTGGGTGGGCGGGTGGTGGGCAGTGCATGGCGATGGGTTTGGGCTGGTGGGGTGGTTGTGGACAAAGTGGTAGTAAAAATCATCCATATAAAAATATCTTTTAATGATATTAAGAGTTCAAGATCTTGACGATTACAATGTATTCGGACGAAATAAGTCTTGATATTAATGTAAATAAATGCATTTAATAGTCTAAGGTCTGAATCATTCATATTAAGACCTCCATTAAGTGCAAATAAATGATGCCTTAGCATGCTTTGACTCAAAATGATATTTAAGAAGGAAAGAAAGATTTATAAATTGTGAGGTTTTAAACATATTATAATTTTATGTGTCAATGAAACTCTTAAAACTTATAATATTAAATATGTCATAATATTTATGTGTTATAAAAGCTTTTCGCTAGAAAATTATAAAAATATTTCATTAGTTTTGTAACTTGAACAACGAAGAAATAGTGTCAAACAAAGTGGAGGGAAGAGGCAATTGAAGAGACGGACCTTTCGATAAGAAGTAAAATGGAATGCTTAGCTCAATTTGACTTGGGCAGAGCACTTAGAGTAGAAAATACGACGTCCATTTTACCACAGTGAACCTAAAGGTAGAACTATTGGAGTAAAAGGCACAACTAGAAAAAGATATTTTTTTCACCGATATTTGATGGAAAATTTGTAATATAAAATATGATTTTCCCACCTCATTTTTACTGAACCAGTTTACTGAGAAAACGCATGGTGGGAAACAGGTTTCATTGAAACGCTGAGAAACTTCTTGCTTTTTAAATGTAAAAACACTATTATTTAAGTTTTTCCCACTGACATTTAGTGAAAAATAGCCACTGAACATTTTTCAGTGAAAAATCGGTGAAAAAATAGAGATTTTTTAGTAGTGAGGGCTGCCAAAAAGTTGTGCCTCTACATCAAAGGATTGATATGGTATACATGATACAACTATGTTTTTAGGAACTAGTTTTTGCGTACGCGCGTTGCGCATATACCCTATCTCAATGAGTAAAAAACTTTTCAAAAACTAATATAGATATTATAGAAAAATGTATTAAAAAGAGGTTATATATAGCCACCATTGAATTAATTAATTGTTAACCTACCAGAAGTTCAAAAAGTATAGGTCACGATCCTACAAAAAGTTTGAAAATTTTCAAGTTCTTTTTCTCAAGGACAATACAAATTGCATTTTTTTTTCCTATGTTAAGGTGTTTCGTGCTTTTAATATATTATATAGTGTTTTGCACGTGTAAGTTGCGTCTATTAACAAAAGAACTTTGTATATAATAAGAATAACTATGTATCATAAAAATTCATGACATCAAATTAACTCTTGAACAACATGCATTTAGTTGAAAACATTAATTGTATTTATTTACCCCCTTATATGCGATTTCAAATTATTTACCATTGCAAAAAAAAAAAAAAAGTAAAAAAAAAAAATTAAGAGAGTCCAAAAGGTCCATATATATATAGATATATATTATTATATAATTAAAAATAAAATAAAAATAATATATAATTAAAAAATAATTAATTATTTTTTTCTAAATACCCCACTTGGAATCTTTCCCCTTTGCAATTATCATCAAGAATACATTGAACATTCATTTTTTATTTTCTCTTTCTTCAAGAACAAACTAAAGGTTATAAAATTTTAACTTAGATGATCACACCCAGCATGTTTACCTCGTCAATTTCATCCCATTCCTTCTCAAAATCATCCATAATCATTATTTCATAATTTTATTTTTCAAAGAAAACAAAAATCAAAATCAACAAAAAAGGTAAGAAAAAGATGAGCTGAGAATGATCACAAACATATTTGGTGGGGGCGGGGGTCATACTATCAAGGGTTCATGTAAAAAAACAAATGGTGGGGGGAGGGGCGTTGACGGGTGGGGGAGGGGAGGCTGTGGGCACGGGGTGGGGGGTTGTGAAGAAGACGAAATGGTGGGGGAGGGGGAATCCAATGGGGGAGGGGCTGTCGGGGGGGTAAATACAATTGGAGGGTTGTGAAATAAGATGGTAACTGGTAAATGGAATAATATATATGAAGAAATGGATAAATAGAAATCAAAATCAAGAAACCTTTCAATGGTAATAATAATAATAATAATAATAGCCAACAATAACAACCAAAATAATCACATTTGGAAATTTGAAAAACTAAATGGGATGAAATTTGGTGGGGTGATGGTGGGTGTTGTTCTTATGGTTGTTGTTCTTATGGGTGTTTATGGTAGGATGAGGAGAACTAAAGGTTATAAAAAATGAAGGGTTGGTAATTTTTATTATTGATTATTTTGCAAGGGAATACAATGATCGGTGCGGCGGCAATCGGCGGTGGCGGAATTTTGGTTTGAGGAGAAAGAAGTTAAGAAAGAGAGAAGGATAATATATAAGAGAGAAAAAAATAATAAAGAAAAAACAAAAAATGAAGGGTTAATCTTTTTGACATGGCAACTATGTCAAGAATACATTGGCGCGAGTGTAATGCACATCCCAACTTCAAGAACAAACTATTATTTTCTTGGAAAGTGATAAATAATTGAATGAAAGTTGTTACCCCATCCATAAATACAAGTTAAGTTTAGTGTCATAATAATGTGGAAAATCGTCATACTATCAAAAATTCAGGTAAAATGATGTCTTTTCTCTAAAAATTCACGACCAAATAGCTGCAACATGCATTTAATTGAAAAAATCAATGTAATTACTGATGTAATATGCGATTTCAAAGTTATTGCAATTTTTTGTGAGGGAATCCAATGATCCAAACAATCCATAATTTTTTTTTAAATAAGTCAACATTAAATTGATAATTATATGAGACATTGTAAATAAATATCACAACGATCGTCATTACCATCAAGAATCATGTCAACATTTATTATCTAACAAAATTAACTAAATGGTTATAAATTTACCTTGATGATCACAAGCATGTTTTTCCGCCTAGCAATATATGATTTAACTACAAAATAATGTGGAAAATTGGTTTAAACTTTTCAAGACATAATAAAGAACAAACTAAGTATAAAATTTAGATGTACAAATCACAAACATGATGCTATATATATCAGCACGTACAAGAACGGCATGCTAGGGTCAAGATTCATGTAAAAAAACAAATCAATGTAATTATTGACGTAATACGCTACTTCAAACTTATTGCAAGGGAATCCAATGATCCAAATCCGTACAATTTTTTTAAATAAGTCAACTTTAAATTGATAATATAGATGAGACATTATAAATAGAAATCACAACGGACAATCTTTCAATTTGCAATTATCGTCAAGAATACACTGAACGATTATTATCACATAACTTCAAGAACAAACTAAAGGTCAAAAGCTTACCTCAGATGATCAAAAGCATATTTTTAAAATATTTTACTAAAGGTTAAAATATTTATTTGTTTACCTCGTAATTTGTTATTGCAATATTTCCAAACAATTTTTCATAGTTTTTTTTTTTAAATAAGTCAACTTTAAATTGATAATATATATGAGACATTGTAAATAAAAATCACAACGGACAATCTTTCAATTTACAACTATCGTCAAGAATTCATTGAACGTTTGTTATCACATAACTTCAAGAACAGACTAAAGGTTAGAAAGCTTACCTCAAATGAACACAAGCATATTTACCCCATCCATCATCATACTATCAAGAGTTCATGTCATAATAATGTGTTTAATAGTAAAAATATATAAAATTTTTTTCTTTGTCTTGTAAAAAATAATTAGAATAACTATGTTAATAAAAATCAACTTTATATTAAATATTTTCTTTATTTATTAAATTAATGTACTTATTTTAACCGATTTTATTATAATAGCAATTTTTACATAACTTCAAGAACAAACTAAAGGTTTGTGTGTTATTTTACTTAAGAAATATCTTAATTATATATCAAGGGTTCATATCAAATATTATCTAGCAAAATTATTAAATGGTTCTGTTGCAGATTTTGCACTATGATGATGTCCCGAAGTCTTCTTTTCCGCCTAGCAATATACGATTTAACTACACACTGACCATTGAAGTGGCAAAAGGTGTAAGATATAATAAGACATAATACGCATGTATAAAATTTAGATGTACAAACCGAAGCTATGATGCTATATATATCAGCACGTACAAGAACGGCATGCTAGTTGTGATAACCACGGAAGGAGTACCTCTATTAAATGTATAAGTAATTAATACTAATTGGTATAAGAGAATTCTAAACCCAAATGATTCCTAAACCTCGGACGTATCGAATAAGATTATGTAGTTTTTGGTTTTTACAAAAAGTAAATAAAGGAATTAATAATTTTCCTAATATAACAAATAAAAAAGGACTCCTAAGTTTAATGTATAGCACGAAAATCTCTATTTTTTTCATCCTGTTATGCTCTAGAGACTAAAACCCCTATCTAATATAGTATGTCTTTTCATCCACAGCTATAACACCCACCATACTGATCACCACCACCACGGAGTTAGCTCAACCACTATCGTCTTGGACTCATCCGTTTAATTGTTACTGTGAACTCGATTTTTTTTGTTTGTTTTTTTTTTTGTTCAAATTCATTTTTGAGATTCTAGAAATTTCATGATTCTTTTTTGGAAGAGAATTTCATGATTTTTCAATTTCATTTTTGAAAAAGAGATACATTAGGAATTTCATGATTCTTTCAACTTTATTTGTGAGTGCGTGCATTGTTATGGAGGAAGATAACAATGTGTTGATTATGGGGACTAATTAAGTTGCCGGAAAAAATGAGTGGAAAGGGATGAGGGGAGAAGAAAGAAGAGTGGGCATGGATTAAAAAATATATTTTTATAAGATTTCAACTTTGCTTTATAAATCAAACTCTCCCCTCAACTTTGAACAATAGTCATTCTCCACCCTTTATCCTAATTGGCTTTCTAAAATTCCTATTACACCCTTACATTATCCACTTGTCTTTTTTTTCTTTTTCTTTTTCTTTTAATTCTTTAAAATCATGATGTTTTCATCTCTTTAACCTATGCAACAAATTTCCTATAAGAAAATAAATATTCTTTTTGAGACGGAAAAAGAAAAGTGAGAGATATTAGTTAAGTATATAATTTAATGTCATTCTATAATGAAATAAATGAGAAGAATAAAAAAATTTGAGGGGTGAAAATGATTGATAGCTACAACTAGTTTATTTACAACTTTCTTTGTGATATTTTTTTACTCAAACTTTGAGGATAAGGTTCTCACTGAGGGCATAAGTATTACTCCATTATGAGTCCGCCCCAATTCAAGGTGTGCAAGGATGTCATACAATCAATTAAAGGGTCAAGCAAAAGTAATAGATTAATTCATATTTTTGTGCGGAATGCCCTTCAAAGGCATTGGTTTTTAATTTTTGCCCCTCAAATTTGAAATCTTAATTTTTGCCCTTCGCCTAAAATTCATGAGTTTCGGATTCGAACCCCCGCTCAGTCAAATATTAAAAAAGAAATCGCAAGGCAGAAGTTTATAGCAAAGTTAGGCCTTAAGGCCTAATTTTAGGTAAAAAATTGCCTTAAGGCAAACCTCTGCCTGAATAGGCCTAGTTTTGCCTGAATAGGCCTAATTTTGCTACAAACCTCTGTCTTGCAAGTTTTTTTTTTTTTTTGACTGAGCCGAGGTTCGAACCCAGAACCTCGAGGTATTAGACGAAAGACAAAAATTAAAGACCAACAATTTGAGTGGGGAAAATTAAAAACCAGTGCCTTTGAAGAGCAATCGTACAAATGACCCAGATTAATTTAGGATCCAGGCCCAATTAGCAACTAGTTAAAAAGGACTAGGTATTTGAAAGAATGGATTATATGTGTATTGTTGAGTCATAGAGTCTGCTTCTCTTCACCTCCTTTTCTGAGTCTCCGTGTCTTCTCATCTAAGGGTGTCAGAGGTTTTCGAAAACCGATTATAACCGATCAAACCGAACGTAACCGAACCGATTAATAAATTTATTCAAAGAAAACCGTAAGCTTTAATGTATAGATATAACCGTCCCAAATAATAGATTAGGTTTTTTTATTATAAGAAGTAATCGAAAATATACCGAACCGAACTGTATATGTTTATATATGCATCAAGTATATCTTATATATTAAATTTTTAAGTTTTATGCATTTATTTAATTAAATAGTAAAGCTTAAAATATTTCACTCTGATCAGTGGGCCTTGGGTGGAACCAGTAATACATACACAAGGCCTCAACCTACTTTATTGTAGAATGTACTAATACTACTGTTGAAAGTTTAATAAGTCATTCAATAACGAACTATTTTTGGCTAGTTTTTTTTTTTTTTTTTTTTGTGAAGTTTGTTCACTTTTGATGAATGTTTAATCTCATTTTAGATTTATTTCATCTTAAATTTATTTTGAAATTTGATATAGTGTAGAACTGTATGATGATCATATATTTTTTGAAAAAAAATGAGTGAATGTGAGTTTCACACTCAAAATAATTTCAGTATTTATTGTCTTTTTCTTATGTGTATTCTTAGTTCTTACCACCCACCGAATAATATTGTTTTGAGATTTTGCAATTTTAAAGTGTTTTACTCCTTTCATTGCTCATGAACCGTTTTAGGAACCTATCGCCAAATTCATGAGTTATATTATAAATAGTGAAAGTTATATATCTTCTTCATTATGTATCTCAAAAACACGTTCTAAATTGTTTGTCGAGTAGTTTTAAGTGACGTTTAAAGAAATATCAAAATTTAACCTAATGGTACCGAAACCGAAGAGGAACCGAAATGATACGAACGGTTTTGAAAATTTAAAATTTGGTTATACATATTAAAGTAACCAAGTAACCGAACAAATGATAAGGTACAAAATTTTCAAAATAACCGAGAACCGAACCATTGATAGCCCTACTCTCATCTTCGTTTTATCCTCTGTTAGTGTTTCCCTGTTATCTTTTATTCTGTACTTCCATTGTTAGTTTGTAATTTGAGTATTAGTTCGGCTACTAGTAATTGATGAGTAGCAATTTATGTTTCACTAATCAATTTGAAAAAACCTTTTGTCATTAATAGAGCAATCAATTTCAACTTTCAAAAAACATTTTTTTTTTCTCTAAAAAGCGTGACTCCTTAGCTATCTAAAATAAACACTATTTTTTTATATTTTTTTTTTACCAAAAACACACTTTTAGCTTCCTAAAAGCTTTGATCAAACATACGTATATGAGTTTTTTGTTTTTTCTGATGGGGAGGAATCCCATTCCTCCCACTCATAAAAGTTCCAAAAGAGGGAGAGGGGTGGGAATCAATAGGTTTTTCACCTTAGCTTTCCTCCTAACTGAAATTAGTTAAAGATGTGCTTACACGACAGCCCTCAAGAAAAGATGCCATACCACAACCACAATATAAAGCCTAATCGACTGCAAGTTTAATAAGTTCTGACCCTCTTTAGAAATCGCAGATGCCAACACACAATCAGAGAGAGACGATACATAATGACAGAAAGAACATCGCCTAACAAAGAAACGAAATCTACAAGAACTCCAAAAGAACGAAAAGAAGAGAAAATGGACAAGATAGTCCTAAATATGCACATACAGTTACTTTTACTCAATCATGTCTGGCTGACTTCCGTTTTGTAGGTCAGTGCCGCCACAGCAGAGCGTGGAAGTCTATGGTAGTACCAGGGAATAAGTTGAGAGGAAAAAGAAAAGGGATCCGTAGAAGCTGAATATATATATTCGGCCTAACATAGATTTCATTATGTACAAGTTTTAATTACATCCGATACATGTTTGACATCCCTCTACCGTCACTTTTGTACATGTCATCCAAATTATGTAAGAGCATCAGTATTGAAAGTACAAGCCAATTACCATTCCTGAGGGGTTAAAAATGATGCTACTCGCGCTTGTCCTCCTCAGGATCTTCTCTTTGGTCAGATACATGATCTGCTGAAATAGACCCTTTCTTTTCTTTCCTCTCAAGCTTGGTCCCTGAGTCACTAATTACCCTCACTCCAGTTGTGAGAGAGATAGCTTCCTCATCATAATCATCTCCGGTCTCCCCAGAATATGCGTATCTAAAATCAGCAAGCAAAAATATTTTAGCAAATAAAGAGTAACTTAGTTGCAGTGCAATACTCAAATCGACCATGAGTCTGCTATTCCTGCAACACAAGTAGGAGCCACATTGTTTCTTCACTATCGAAAAACCAGAAAGACTCTGGAGAACTTCAGAGTGAATGACATCAGAATCTTTATACCGGAGAAGCTCTATAAACCTATTAATAATAAAGCTATATTGCAACACTTGGACCACAATAGTTATTATTCGTTCACGCTTTTTTTTTTTTTTCATTCATAGACCGCACTTTGTGGAAGATTAAGTAATGACATTTAATTTGCCTTAATCCTTCTATTTCTCATTTTATCATCCGTGATATATCCCTTCGAATACGTATCATCCCTTGAACATTCTATGCTACAGAAGATCAATCAGACACCGACAATCACAAAATATTATTTAGTACAATACCCATTGAAAATCACGAAAAATGTTTAGCCCATATCAAGGTTACAATGACAATACCATAAACTAGGTTCAATAGTGTTATCACCAGATACCAACAATTTTGTCAAACCATTTCACAAAAAGGCTGATAGAAAGAAAGAGGGGCTCAAGTTACAACGCGTACCTGGTTGGGTTACTTGAAGGAGCCCAGAGAATACATACTACAACCAACAACGAAAAGGCAAGCAAACTCCAGAAAGCTGGAATAATCCAGGAAATTCGCCATAGCTCACTTAATGGGTCACTTGCATTGAAGTACAGCTGAACCAGCATTAGATGGAGTGAGATAAAAGAAACATCAAGCTTGCATGCATGTCAGGCAAAAACCATTAAATAAAATGCCACTGGTAACTAACGGATATCCTCATCTTGTCAAACTTAGGGATGAAAAATGATACGGGGTCCTAAAGGTATTTAGATTTCCACACTCTACCCAGAATTACTTTCACCCACCCTATAAATTTAGTTTACCACTTAGGATATTCTGCCCAAATTCTATTTACTGAATCTTACAGTATCCAAATATTTAACTTACCGAAGATACCTATGATAGTTTATATGCTATTACTATAAACTATCATCGCAAATTACAAACTAGACTAGATTACCTCATATAATATCCTCACCTGCCATTTTTGCTATGTAAGTTCTGTTTTCTTATGTACCGACATCTTCAAGTACTTTCTGTGAAGACCTGAGAAAGTCTTCACAGTGTACTAAGATTCCAACTGTCAAGTACCTTTACTTCATTTTTACCAAAAGACACTACTCCTATGGGTATCGTAGAACTTACCATCATTAACTAGGAGAGGGATGTAATGGTTAAGCCACATTTCATGTACTTGGACACCACTTCTTGTATTCAGAACTTGAAATTAAATTACCTCATAGCCAACCCAAGCAATGGAGAGCAGCACAAAAATTGCAAGGGAATTGGTAAACTTTCTATAAAGATCAAGTTTTGCCATGCTTTTCCGCATCTGCAGTTAAAGAGTGACAAGATAATCAATAACTGTATGAAGTAAATACACGAACTCCAATAATAAGGCCGAATATGTCTCGTGTTAAAATGTAAGATTAAGAAATAGATTAATTAAATTAATTATACGGAAAAGGCTCAAATATGCCATCGAACTATCAGAAATGGCTCATTTATGCCACTCGTCAATAGTTTGGCTCATTTATGCCATCGAACTATCAGAAATGGCTCATCCATGCCATTTTTCTAAAAAGTCGGTTTTACAATACCAGATATGACACTTGGTCACCAATTAGAGGTCCACGTCGTTTAATTAAACCAACACAAATTAAATCCTAAATTAAACTAAAACCCGACCCACAAATTTGTGCTGGTTTAATTAAACGACATGGACCTCTAATTGGAGGCCAAGTGTCATATCTGGTATTGTAAAACCTGCGTTAATGAAAAATGGCATGGATGAGCCATTTCTGATAGTTCGATAACATAAATGAGCCAAACTATTGACGAATGGCATAAATGAGTCATTTCTGATAGTTCGATGGCATATTTGAGCCTTTTCCGTTAATTATATCAAGAAGGTTGAGTACTCTTTTCCATTCTGTTATTGTTTACCCTTTTTTCTTTAGCCAAGGGGTAAAATTTACATGTTCATATATTAACATTATGAATCAAGAAATAAGGAAATAAGGAAATAATGAACACACACACAAAATATATAACAAGATATTCTCAACAAAATATATAAAGAATATATAATTACACATTTACAGATACATGCATATATAGAGAAAATTGTGGACAAAAACAAGAAACAAGACTTTACGGACGAAAACAAGAAAGAAGATTTGACACAAAAGGGTTCAAAGCCTCCAAATCATTTGTAGATTATCTTGGAAAGAAATACACAGTTAATAAAATCTCTCCAGCTATCATGATCCCACTGAAATTGCCAAATCTAAATGAGACTCATAGAACTGTGCTAACAAAATTGCACTTTTCCACAGTTTGCTAAGATCCTACAAGCAATGGAAATCATCATTTTACTCCAAAATTTACCTGTAATTTTTCCAATGTCTTCGATAACGATGAGAATATCCACAAAATAAAAGATGCATCCAAGAAAACAACAGGCAGCACCAAATATATCCTGGTTTTCCTTGAGAAGTCATTGATGCTGCCCAAGTGCTCCACAAGTTCAAGTGCCTCAGTAGCAATAAAATACGTTAGGGCTAAAAGAAACACTTTTGAGGTTACACCACCAAGCGTAGGCCGAACAACACCATAACCCATGGAAACGACTAAAAGAAGCACACGAGACAATGTCTTCTTTACAGCAGTCATTGTGACTGCCCATACTGTAATCACCATAGGTCTGCTTCCAGTGGCATTAAGATTTGCATATTCAAAATACCAGAGAGCCATTTCAGACATGCCAAGGCCAATAACAGCAGTAATTTGATAATGTAACTGTATGACATCCTTCCAGAACTGGACAAACCTCAGGAACCAAAATAGACCAAGTACAAGATAGGCTAAAGAAGCAAGTCCGTAGAAGGTCATTAATGGTACCATTCTCCCTGGTAAATAGCCATCAGGATTTTTCCATACTGTTCTGCCTCTGACTATCGTTCCCTTAAGTTCTGGGTCACAAAACATGAAATAAAGATAATACATGCCAGTACTATTTATTTCAACTGATTTGGGAAGCATATTTGCCTCCTGATTCTTTCCTTCAAAAAAAGTCTGAATACGTACTGGCCAAAGTGGATTGTCTTCGTTGTGCCGAATTATAACCTCTCCCACAGTGCAGAACTTCTCTTGAGCAAGTTTTGGAGTACAGCACAGAGCATTAGACTTTGAAAAAGCATCTCCAATCTTTTCTCTGTCGCTGACCTCAAGAATGATAGTTTCAATCAACCCAGTTCGACTCTGCATTTCATTTTTTGCATTAGCAGATTCCTTCGTCCTTAAAAATACAACATCTTCAAATCTGCAATGCCAAGATTAAGTGTGATGTAGGGATCTCAAGGTCCACAGAAGAAAATTGAACATAAACAGAGTAGAATGAATATGCTAGTAGCCTAGTACATTAGAATCTCAAACTAAAATTACTATACCCAGCTAAGGAGCAAGATCTAAAGAAGCTATTAACGTAATCATAACCCTTGTTAGCAAATATTTTAAACATAACAGAGTAACTCGGCATTGCAAAATTTGTATCTTGAGAGCAAAAGTGAAGGAAACTTAAATAAGAAAAAGACGATAATTTCACGAATTTGTATGAAGAAGAAAGGGAACTTCAGAATAAGAAGAAACTGGTTGGTTTCAACTTTCCTTCACAAATTTCACATCTTTTTGCAAGACCTCATTTGCAACGGTCTTTCTTTTTGCCTGGCTTTATGAAAAGTTCCCTACTAACCAAATGCATCAGAAATACACAAATACGGTAGTTTTCCTACCTTGTTTATTTCCTTCTCAACTAAATGGGTAACGAAAGAGATAGATCAAGCAGCACCAAAACAATTTGGTCACTAGTATTGAAACCTTGTACTCAAAATTGCCATTAGTTTATATTAAACACCGCTACAGCAGCAAGCCATCCGACCATCTGTATCAAGTACAGGCCTCAAGCAACGGATACTTGCTGATGTATGCTTGCATGATGATCCACACAGAATTAATACTAGAAGCAAAGATCTAAAGCTGAGTGTAGGAAACAAAACACAATAACTTCGAGCAGCAATGATAATTGTGAGAAATAGAACGGGAAAATGTTATAAGACGCCCCCTCACGGGCGGGGTTGATTTTTTTTTTTTTTTCAAGGACCAACAAGTGGAAATTCTTTTTGATAATAGGTGGCTGCGAGATTCGATTCCAGGACCCCTGCTCTGATACCATGTTGAAGTGTGTGAACATCTCATCCAAAAAAACTTAAGCTGTTAGAGAGAGGCAGAGAGAGAGCACACTTTTATTTAGTTAATTATATTCTCAACAATTTATGACAAGCTCCAAATGAAAAATAACAAACACGTCTCGGCCCCATTACACTATTATTTTGCAGTTCCTTTTTGCTTTTATCATTAGCTAAACAAAACTTATCCCACAAATCAAAACCCACAAAGAGGGGCACTTGCTAACAAACCAAGTCAACCCCTATTCCACCAATCACCAATGAAGCATCTGGTTCCTTGGTGTACCATCTACAAGTTAAAAGTTTCCTACAGTGAGACTCTTCGCCTTTTATACACACACAGTGTAAACCAACTCCCATCAAGGTTTACATTTATGTCTAGAGAGGACACTATTATCTCTTGTTGCATTGCAGAGTGTACAACTATATATGGACTGTTGCTTATAAATATCATTGGGTTCTACCAAGGACAGCATAGGAAGCAATTACGAGTTGGAGATTGAAGAGGAATGGAAAATGGAAGGAAGGCAACATGGAAGACAGCACCACCTTGTCTTGTTTTAAGGATATGGAATGAACAGAATAGAAGATTGTTTCTTAATACTCTAAATGATGTAAGCACTAAAGAAACCTTTTTATTTCACTTGTACTTTTGGAGCAAGGAGAAAATACAATGTTGTGTTAATAGTTGGTCAAACTTGGTGGAAGACAATGTATGACTCAGGCAGAGTCAAAGTCACATAGACATATCTTGTACGCCTGTAGTTCACAATGGAGACTCACGTCCGGAGTCTTGTGTAATGTGAAGGTGACACCAAAACTTAAAGGCAAGTTCTATAGAGTAATGGTTAGACCATCTATGTTGTATGGGGCGGAGTGTTGATCAATTAAGAACTCGCACGTTCAGAAGATGAAAGTTGTGGAAATGAGGATGTTGCGGTTGATGTGTGGGCATACCTAGGAGAGATAGCATTAGAAATGAAGATATCCTGAACAAGCTGGGGGTGGCCTGGGTGGAGAACAAGATACGGGAAGCGAGAATGAGATGGTTAAAAGAGGAGGCTAATTTAAACTACAATAAATTTCTGCCTAGCTAGTTCTGCTTCTACAAGATTGTTTATCAACTTGCTGATTAGATGTCATTCATGATATTGAATATCATGTCTGATTACATCAATAAGCAAGTTTTTTCTACATAATCAGGTAGCAGTAGCACTTCTCATAAACAAATATCAGGTAGAGCTTGGTCCAACACTTACATAAAAGTATTCGCACAGTCTAGGAAATCCCTGTTGCAGCATAAGAATCAAACAACTGTAATAACAATTTTTAAATTTACCGTAAAAATCAGAAAAAAAGAGTTTTAAAAACAAAGGGAAGATCCAATTCGGGATGGTCAGGAACATAGTCAGCAGTTCAAGGTAACTCTGTTTTCGATTCCTGTCACCTCAACTTCATCCTTGTCCCTGTCATTGAGAACCTAAAACATAACAGAGTACTATTTTTCCAGAAGCAGATAAGTTAAACAAAGATAGTTGCCCCTGACTTTGTTCTGGAAATTAGAGTATCCATAGAAAATTAGGAATCAAAATCACGAAGTTTCATACATTTTGTGACACGACTTCACAGTTTAAAACCCCATGTACTCCACAAGACTAACAACAACTAAGCCTCAATGCCAAGCTAGTTAAGGTCGGCTCAGGGGTGAAAATATTAGGCCCATGAAATCATGACTCGCCCAACTCGCTCAAGTTTGGAAAGTCAACGACCCGTCAATTTATTAACTTAGCTCATTTTGATCCGTCCAATCCAAGCTCATTTTGATCCGTCCAATCCAGCACATCTAAAAGTTGGGTTGATTTGTAGCCTAAATTGACCCATGAGAGATCTTGTAAAAATATTTTCTTTTATAGTAATATTTTTTTGTCATATATGACCATAAGAAAAGAAAAAAAAAATTAGGTACTCAAATAATTAAAAATTAGTAAGAGTTGGGTGACCCATTGTTTAGCCCATCTCAACCTAGGTAACTTTTGAGGGATCAATGACCAACTCAACCCATTTTGACCCGCCCAAATATAACTCAACCCGCCTATTTGACACCCCTAGGTCGGCTTTACGAAATTCTCACTACCAATATAATGAGTATTCAACAAAAATCACTTAGCTGATATTTACGGATTACATCACTTCTTAAAAACAATTGTTTAAGACTTATGATTAAATAAAATTAACTTAAATTGACCAGTTTTATGCTGACCATCAACGTAACACAACCAAACAACTATGCCATTTAATCTTTAATATACTAAACATAATGCATGCAGATTCTAATAAGATGGTAAATATTAGGTAGAAGCATAAAGCTTGATCCATCAATCTATCAATCAACTAATTAAAAATATGAATTATTTATGTCCATTCCATTCTATTCAAGCTAATTTCACTAAAATCATACTAATGATATTTACAAACCTGAAAACTTGTTTATTTGCTCAGGCGCGTGTCTACAAGAGCGCGCGCGTGAGGTACGTGATTAAGGATTTTCCTTCAAGGAGTTTATTTTCACTAAAAATCTTACTAATTAAGGACCCGTTTGGCCATGATACTTCGTCACTTTTTCCTGAATTTTTTTTTTTTTTTACAAACAAACAAAACATTTTTTTGCAAAAACTATAACCAAACACAACTCCATCTACAAAAATTCCAAATAAAGTGAAAAATAATTGGTTTCTACGGCCAAACTCCTAGTGAAGACATTTATTAAACTGAAAACTAGTATACTTTGTTCAGGCGCGTGTGTATGAGATCAAGCGCGTGAGGTACCTGATAAATGATTTTCCTTCAAGGGGTTTATCTGGGGAAGCATTTGATAACAATTTAGAAGCATAAAGACCTTCAGTTCCTCCATGGAAGAAGAAAGCATTGGATTTTCGAACAAATTGCTCATTTTTGTACTCATGAATTGAAGCTGATACGTTTCTAATTATTAAGAATGTATAGAAACATAGAAGTAGAAATGAAGTAGTGTGTTTCATTTGATAAGTTGGACGTGTGGGAGCAAAGGTGGTTGGTTTTATGGTGGTGAGAGTATAGAGTTAGAGAAACCAAACAGAACCTAACTTCGAACTTACTAGAGTCATTTTTAACTCTCACTAACGACGTCGTTCGCTATGGATTTTATCTCCACTAATTTAAATCTAGTTTTATTCACAAATCGCCATTTTGGGCGCGGGTGAATCTACTAGTTCACTTAGTTGGCTGACTATTTGAATTTTCATTTTATTTTTGAGGGTTTGATTTTTCATTTTGTAATAATCCCCTACTCCTAATTTAAAAAAAAAAAAAAACATTTTACATGCTTTGCCAATTTCTTTGAGTTGTTTTGGACTACTTAAATCTCTAACAACAATAACAACAACATACTTAGTATAATTTCATCAGGTGGGATCATGAGAGGACATAGCCTAAGACATTAGCCTTATTTTGTGAAGAGGGTGATTGTTTTCAAAAGACCCTCAGACTCAAGAAGAGATGGAAGGCTACCTCAATCTCCACAATTGCGTATTCATAAGCTATTACTTTCTTTTTTTCAATTTATGTCCTAATTGCGTATTCATAAGCTATTACTTTCTTTTTTTCAATTTATGTCCTAATTATTAATTCGCAGAATAAAAAAGTTATCATGATTTAAATACATTGAATTGCTAACTATTACTCCTTCTGTCTCAATTTATGTGACACAATTCAAACTTTTTTTAATTTAATCGTGAATTCAGACATAAAATCTTTAAGTTTTTAGCATAGCCTTAGTAAAATCATTAAATCCTTTGAAAAGAGGTTTTTGTATATCTTAACTTCTATCCAAGTTTGAAAAATACCATTAGTCTTGCCATGAATTACCACATAATATTTAATTTTTTTGCCTTGATTTTTGTCTGTGAAATATTGGCAAAGTGCATTTAGAGTTGCTACAAAATGTTTATTATCTCTCTTATTGTGTTATATCCATAAATTGTCTACCAAGCATGTCTGTTGTCGATCTATTATACATTCTGGTAGTGGTCTAAAGGTCATATTTGATTGTGGAAAAAATATTAAATTATATTTTGTTCCGAATTGTATTCTACTTGAAGCATTATTTTCTAATAAAGCTTGGGGTCTAAAATGAAGATTACCTAATACTGTCTGTCTGTAAGTGTCTGGGGTTGAGGCTTGTATGCCTTTTCCCTTGTCTGCTGTTGTGAGCTTGTTGGTCTCATGCTGTTAAATTAGAAATCATATGATTAGTTAACATTAATTTTTAATCTACTTAATTGGTCTGCTAAGTTATTATATTTTCCCTTAATATGTTCGAAAATTAAATTGTATATTGAGATGGTATCTATAAAATTTAACCATCTTCTCCGACTACTATTTTTGTCATTTATCTTTTGATAGAATTTAACTATGGCTTCACAGTCTGTTCTAACTAATATTTCTGGTTTATTTAAGATATATAGTCTAAAACTATTTAATCTGTATATCACAGCTAGAATTTTCGCATCTATACTACTCATGTTATGTTTTTCTTTGTACTTACCACTTTGATAAGCACATATTTTTTCTTCACTTTTATTATTATATTCATTTGGTTTTGCTTTTAGTACTGCTCCCCATCCTTTGAAACTACCATCTGTTTCTATGATTAAATAGTCTGTTTCTAGTGCCATATTTAGGTCAGGAATATTTTTTATTTTTTCTTTAATTTTTTGTACTAGTTTAATGTCTTCAGTATTAAAATGTTTTCGACCATTAGATCCAGTTTTTGAATACAATGGTCCTGCTATTTTTCCTAAGTCTTTTATAAAGTTTCTAGCATAATTTACTATTCCTAGAAATTTTTGTAATTTTTTAACTTTATCTAACTTGTCTGGCATTTCTAAGGCTTTTTTAGCTATATGAGGTTGTAATTTTATCTTACCATCTCCTAGTACTACTCCTAAAAAATTCATATAATTTTTACATAATTCCATCTTTTTCTTACTAATTATTATTCCATTTTCTACAAATAGTCCAAATACCGTTTGTAAATGTCCTAGATGTTCTTTAATATCTTTACTAAATACTAATATGTCATCTACATATACTAATACAAACCTTTTGTATTCTCCAAATATACTATCCATTTTTTGTTGAAAAATTGGTGGAGCTGTCTTCAATCCAAATGGCATTACTAACCATTCGAAATGTCCTTCAGGACAGGTGAATCCAGTCCATTCTATACTTTCTTCATGCATTCTTACCTACCAGTATCCTGATTTACAATCAAATTTACTAAATATTTTCTTGCCTTGTATCCTATTTATTAATTCTGTTTTGTCTAGTAATTTATACCCATCAGTTCTAGTATTATCATTAAGTCTTTTATAATTTATTACCATTCTAACCTTTTCTCTTATTATTTCACTATGATTTCTTACCATAAAGGCTGCAGATCTATATTTAGAGGTGGATCTTCTTATTACTCCTAGGTTAAGTAATTCTTTTATTTGGATTTTAAAGTCTTCTAAGTCTTGGTTAATTAGTAGCTTCTATTGAGGCTGTTTTAATTACATATTCAGGATTTATTATATCTAATCTACATACAATCTTGTTATTTTCCCAATGTTTCAAAGGTTTTTCTCCTATAATTTCTATCTCATCTAGTATTTTTATTATATGTTCTAAATCCTTTTGATTTTTTATTACTCCTATTCTTTCTATTCCTATTTTAAAATTATATAATTCTGTTTCTATATCTATTAAAGTATAATTTTTTTCTATTAGATCTTTATCTTCTAGCATTTCTTCCTCTTCTAGAAGTAAATTCTTTGTTTCTATCTTTCTTTTACAACATGCATTATTTTTTTGACAGTCTTCACAACAACTATCTTCTTTCTTTTGCAGGTTTATTTGGTCTGCTGTCTGGATTTTCTTATGTCGTATTCTAGTTGCAGTCCTAAGAGCTTGTACTGGTGTATGAGTAATATTCTTTAGGAAGATTACTCCATCTCTTGTAATCATACAACTTCCATTATTATATAACATAAAGTCTAATCCTATGACAAAATCTACATTTATATTCAAGTCTCTTACCCATATTTTATCCATTTTATAGCTAGGTTTATAAAATTCTGAACATGTATTTATAAAGCTAACGTATGCTTTATTAACATAGTGTCTATTTATGTTATGAGTTCCATCCAGTTGCATTGCTGCAACTAGTTTTTCTAGGATTTTTATTAGATTTGGTGGAACTACCTTTTTATTTATTATACACTTTGTGCATCCTGAATTCACTAAAGCTAAAGTCTCTATTTCATAATCATCTATTTTAATTCTTGCAAGTATCTTTATTGTTCCTAATTTTTTATCCTCATTACATACCAATGCCTCATGGTCTTCTACGCTCATTAGTTCTTCTTGAAAATCTTCTGGTATTGTTTTTAATGGTCTAATTATTGGTTGTATATTAGATAGACTTATTTCTTCATCTTCACTATCCTCCTTTCTTTGTTTTCCTTTTTCTAATTTATATAGTCTAGTCTCTAATTCATTTGTTCTTGTTTCTAATGTGATTATCCTTAGGTTGATAGTAGGATCTTCTATTTTCTTATGTTTTTCTTCTTTGTTTATTTTTGTTTCTAATTCTTTTTCTATACACATTATACAACCTTCTATATAACAATTCTTACATTTAGCTCTTTTTTCTCTACTAGGATACCATTTACAAAAGAAACATGCATTACTATCTAATCCTTTATTTCTTTCGAATTCATGATTGCAGTCTTCAGAAATATTTGCTAAATTACCATCTTGAATTGATTCTAAATCTAATCTTTCTAATCCTATTTCATTAATTAGTTCTTCTGCTTCTGAGTCTGATGAGTCTGTTTTAATTTTTTCTTCAGTGTCTACACTTACTATGGAATATATACTTTCAGTATCAGACATGTATTCATCTACATTTATCAAAGTTTCTTGAAAATCTTCAATTAACTGTGAATTTCTTGTCTTATTATTTATTCTTTTTGGACATGTATTTGCTAGATGTTCTATACTTCCACAAGTAAAACATTCTAGTCTATTTTTCTAATTTCTCTCGGTCCTATATTTTCTTACATGTCTATTTCTATCTAAATAAGGTTTTCTGGCTGCCGATTTTCTAAGATAATATTTCTTTCTATTATATTGAGGATAATTTCTATTATATTGAGTTCTATACTATCTATTTTTATAATTATCTTTGTCATAACTTTGAGTAGTGTATACCACACTTTTACAAAAAATCATTTTTAATTGTTTTTGTATTTGTATATGGGTACATTTTTCTTGTAGTATATCCATTATATGTTGTATTCTATGTCCTATTGACCATTTTAGGCTAGGGTTTTGTATTACTCCATCCCTCTTATTCCATCTGTCTTCTATTTCTCTTCCTAAGGCTCCTGGTAATTTATTAAATAATTTTTTACCTAACTCTTGATCAAAAGCATTTCCACTAATAGTACAATAATAAAAATAATCATTCAAATTTTTTTTAATATGAAACCAACTACTTATACTTAATTGTTCTAATTTTATTAAAGCATTTCTTTGCAATACTAATAATCCACTATTTGGGTCTTCTCCTGTAATTAAAGTATGTATCTTGTTAGTAAAATTATATGGATTTGCTCCCATGGATACTAAGAGTTGGAATTCCATTGGGAAATTTTCTTTGTATGCTTCCCATAATGCTTTTGTTGATTCTCCTAAAAATGTCTCTAGATATTTATACATTGTTTCTGCATCCGTGTCATTGTAGGTTTTTATATAGTCTGCTACTACTATTCCTTTCCAAAGGTCTATTACTGAATTCCACCTTTGTGGATCACTGCTATATTTAGTATTTTACCTTTATTACCTCCTTCTTGGAGGGTAATAGGCTCTTCTATAAGATTCTTTTTCCTCAGATGGTTTTATATTTTCTATGGGTTCTCTCCCCGTTGTTCTAAAAACTCTTCATTTCCTGTACTGGTGTCTACTGTGTATTGTTCACCAGTTTTTTTTTGGAATGGGCTAGAACTAGATGCACTAGATTCTATTAATTCTTTTTGACTTATTATTGACTCTAGTTCTATTTCTTCATCACTTTCTTGTATGTCTTCTAATATTTTATCAAATTCGTGTAATTTCTTTTGGGACATACTTTCTACTCTATATCCCCAATTATAGGTTCTAAATTCACATATTTTAAAATGGTTTATTGTTTCTTCTAATGTCAAATTTCCTAATTTACATCCTTTACATTTAAATTTTTTATTTTTGTCTTTTTTATGGATTTCTTTTGCTCTTTCTATAGCTATATCAACTTCAAAATCTTCTTGTATTAGTTCTATATTCATTAGGTTTGACTCAGTAGTGTCATTTTTGTCTAAAGTACTTTCTTCTTCTATATCTGTTTGTGTTATATAATTATAATTAGTAAATCTTCGATAGTCTCTCCTCCAAATTAGTGTACATTAGGTGAGATTCCCAGAAAATCTTTTTCTTATTAAAGTCTTCTAAATTCCATTCTAATCCTGCATATTCTTCAGGATTTATTTTTATAGGTTTTATTAATTTTATTCCTCTATTTCCCATTACTTTCACTACATCTGCTACCTTGATTTTGAATTTTGTATTACTATTATTGGTCATTTTTCCTAGAAATCCTACGCACATTAATAAAATATTACCATCACACATTTCTTCGTATTCTTTTGTCTGTATTCCTATTTTAATATGTTTTCCGAATTCTGCTAAATTTATTATGAAGTCTGGGCTGATGTAAAAAATTCTTCCATTATTGGTCACATCTACTTCTGTTATTCCTATTATTGACTTTTTCATGTCTGACCACCTATCATCGTTAATTACTATTAATACCTTAGTTCCAAGATTTTTTCTAGTTAATCCTTTTAATCCTATTACAGTTAATCCCATATGCATTAAACTTCTTCAGGTATTTTTTAGTTGTCTTACCGCCTCTGGGTTTATTAAATTTATAGTTGTAACCTTAGTTCCTATATCTGATAATTGTTCTTCTCTATAATGTCTGTATAGTTGTGCTGTACTTGAGAACTGTCCTATATTATATAAAGTCTTTGAATTTAGTAGTCTTAATTGATTTTGTTGGAATATTTGTATATCTCTATCTATGTTTATTACTTCACTTAATTGTTGTTATCTTCTTCGGTCTTCTTCTACTTAAAATTCTTGATAGTAGATTATTACCTATTCTATTATCCGAAAAATTTACTCTTGGTCTTTCTTGTCTTTCTGATCCTCCTTCGTTTCTCGATCTAATTGAAAAAATGTCCATTTTTGTGGTTTTCTAACTATTTTAACTTTTTCTTTTTGAGGTGTTATTTCGACCTTTTTTAATTGGTCTATTAATTCGTCTACTTCTTTATTTCTTGGAGTTTCTATTTTAGCTCTTGTCTCTTTTTCTTTAATTATTTTATCCAATTTTGTATTAACTTCCAGTAGTAATGAGATTATAGCAATATTTTGTTTTAGTACTATTTGATCTAATTTTGCGGTAGGTATATATTCTTTATAGTCTTGTGGTAAAGAAAGGGATTTTTCTGTTAATTTTGAGGCTTCTATATGTGCTAAACTTGGTCTACTCATGAAAGAGAGATTTCTTTTAGTCTTCTATTGTCTTCTTTAATTCTCTAAATTCACTAGTTAAAACTTCTACAAGTTGTGTTATCGAGCTATTGTTTGGGTTGTCTTTATTTATATTTCTTTTGGTTTTTCCGTAATAGCTTTGACTAATTTTTCTACTTCGTTTTTTGTAGGTTTTTTTTCCAAATTAAATTTATTATTTAAAAACTGAATTTTTGCTATCAAGCTCTAGTTCTTGTGATTTTAAGAAATCAAAATTCTGTTCTAGTTTTTCTAATATTTTCTTTTGTTTAATTTGTGAAGATTCTATTACGTCTAATATTCTAACTGTATCTTTATTATTTTCTCGGGACTTTTCACTAAGGTTTATGATCAAATCTATTAATGTATTAAATTGTCTGTCTTCACTATGTAATATATGTTCTCCGTTACTGAAATTACACTTTATAATAGTATGATTTTTTAATATTCTATATTTCTTTTCTGGATATATTCTTAAATCTAAGTATTCTAAATTTTTTAATGTATCTATTTTATCTAACTTTGTTTATTATCCTAATGGAATTTTTCTTTTACAAACTTTCTTTTGATGCTTTATCCTTTGTGTAAATTGTTCTATGTTGTCTCTTATACCTTGTAATTCCCAAATTATTGCAGATATAGTTTCTTGGTTAATAAAATTTTGTAAAAGTCTATTTTCTATTATTGATGACAGTGTTTTTGTATTTATTACTTTTAAGTAAGCGCTCGAAGCTTTTTCTACTTTTCTTAATTCTCGTCTCCTTTCTATATCCCTGTATAAATACCAATAATTAATGGCTATTTGTCTTACAAAAAGCTGAGTTTTCATATAAAAATAACTAATATGGTCTAAAATGTTTTTGTGTTTGTTTCTGAGAAAATTTTCTAGATCTTATGTATCCTAATAGTCTATATTCTAATCCTGATATTATATCTATTAATTCTTGTAACCTTGACTGATTTTCTTTAGAATTACTTAATCTAATATATTCTGGGTATAACTTATTTAGTTCTTGTTTAGCTTCTAAATAATGATCTCTCATATATTATCCTAACGGAATAAACTTCACTTGTCTTTCTATGTATCTAATATATTCTTACTCTAAATATTTCGTCGTTTGTAAACTGTATTTCCCAAAGGAGATTATTTCCAAAACTTAGAACGTCTGTGTTAGTTTCTAGAGCTTCTCGATGTACTGTGTCTAAGTAATTGACGTACTCAGTAAGAAATCTTCTTGTGTTTTCTAGTGTTTCTTAATTTTTATCGGGTAAGGTGTATCATACGATAATGAAAACTTATGTATTTACTAAAACTATGTTGTCTCATAGAAATTTGTCTATTAACAGTTGATGGCCTTCTTTGTCTAGTAGTGAATGGTCGTCTCATAAAATATAGTCCGAAGGTCCAAAAATCTTAAAATACGTCTGATACCAAAGAGAGAGGGGGTTATTGTTTTTCTAAAATTTAAAAGAAAGTTCTTAAAGAACTCAGTAGAAAATTTAATGTGATTTTTATCAAATGTTTAAACAATCCTACTTAGCACTTCCTCACTCCTAGATGTCCTATTATCATGTAGTTATATTTCTAAGTTTTTTTTATCTCCCATTTTTTATTTTTTTGACTCATACGTCATGAATCTTGTTACCTGTTCATCTCTCTCTCTTAACCTTTATTCTTAATAACCTTCTTCTTTAACCACACCCCGGTCATGGCCAGTATCATCCTTTATCAATTTTTGGACATTAAAAAGGCCGCTTTATCACCTAGGAATTTACGGGTTAATCTATCGAGTTTATTAAGAAGTTATATACTATAAGTCACAATAATTAATAATTTCAAAGACATAAAAAATTACAGTAAAAATATACTCGTTTGACTCTCAAAATTCGAAAGATTATGACTTACAATATTTGATATATATTTTTTATATGCGGAAATTTTATTTTAAAAATCGAAGATTAAATGTCCGATTTCACATAAAAATTAGTTAGTTTAACCCTCGTACTCCGAATCAGGACACATAAATTAAAGCAGAAGGAGTATGAGTTTAAGACAGACCATTTATTATAAGTTTTCATTATTCTATTTAAGTACATAATTAATGATTTATAATTTTAATATTTAAAAATATCTTTTAGGACATTTTATGTATCAATTCCTTTTAATCAGCTAACTCAAACAACTCTAAGTAGTTCGTGACACTTGAACTCGTAAGAAAACTTTATTCAATTTTTTTTTTTTTTTTAAATACTTGATTTGTTAGGTATATTTTTTTCTATACTTTCATGCACTGATCTCTCTATAACCTTTTGATTTGGTGGTTAAACAAAATATAACAAAGCAAGAACATCAAAGTTAATTTAAAATTAGATAGATTGTGTTATTGTGTTATGATACATTTAGTCTAAAATCTAATTCGATCAAATCCATCTTAATCCGAGTTGACTTGGGTCATCGCTCATTGATTTTACTTTTGACTCATCTAAAATCTAATTAAATATAGCTCAATCTATCCATTAGACAAGCTTAGAAAAGACTGAATAAATCTATTTGTTGCAGTTCAATTCCTTAAAAAAATTGTATGCTATCACACTGCACTAAGAACAATAGAAAAATGTAGAGGTAGAGCTAAAATTTTGAGTTTATGAGTTTTAAATTTTATAAAAGACAACTTACTATGTCCTAGATAAATTATTCACATATGAAGTGACTTTTTCAACCATAAATACAAAATTGAGCCAAAACTATTGAATTCTGTCCAATCCGTAAATAGGCTTGTTGATCTGCCTCCAAAAAAGAGTATCTAACATTAATCTAACAAAGTTCAAGCTAATTAAAATCAAAGAGAGCTATAACATCAAATTTCTGAAAACGTTATCGTCAGAATTCAACGCAAAGAGTTCCATAAATGTTACTCCTACGACTCTAGCTAGTTTAAACTATTATTTGACTTTTTTTTATTTCCTACTTGGTGTTTGCTTGTTTCGTATCCGCATTAGAACCTGATTATATTTGGATTCACGTTGTGTATGGCCCATTCGTCGAAAGCAACCAAGAATTTTTCTATATCTAGAACTCGAATCCCAAGGCTACAAGGATGAGGAGTTAAATTTCCATGCAAAACATCACATATACTTCGGTGGTGATATGATTTGATTCAAACTTAGTTAAAGTAGGAAAAAGGGAATGGAGGGAGGAATAGAACAGTAACTAACTTATATTCCATTTTTGTAAAAAAATTTCTTGATAACAATAATATTTGGATTAGTGATATGATTCCTAAATGGAACTCTAAGAATCAGATCACAGGATAAATGCGGAAATTAAAATATAGAAGCAAAACCCAATTAGTAATAGATTTATGGGCAAACTTGGACTTGATACCAAACCCTCCCAATCTAACCAACTAAGAACCTATGCTATTTGAAATCAAAGAAGAATTAACCCAAATGAATCCACGAGTAATCTAATATGAAATCAAGGACAATGGTTCATTCATCAACAATGAGATCGCACTCTAACAACTAAGATTAAACTATGGCTAATCAACTAAACAATCACTCAAGATATGTTTATCATCAAAATTCAATCTAATTAAGAAATGAAACATGTCTAGGGCTTATTTCTAGTTTTCCCTATTACAACTAAGGCCCAAGAGTGGTCTTTGAGCAAATAGCCCAAAAATGGGTCTTCTAGCCTTCACACGCCTCTAACCACCTTTTGTGGCCTCCACTCTTTTGCCTTCATCTTCATCTTCCTTCCAATCAATCATCTACACATTGTACACACTTATGACTTGCTCTTCAAGTGCCCCTCTTTGCATGAACATGGCTTGTAAGGCTTGGAGCTCCTTTGTTTGACTACAAGTGGAAGGCCGTGAGCTCTTTGGGACCATATCAATTAGTTTGTGCGTAGCTAGACTATTTAATTGCGCACTTCTCCCCTTTTTACCGGTACAAACATAAATTACTTTGTATGTTAAAACTTAAATATATGCATCGGTTGGAATCAACTTATATTTTTGTTTCTATTGAGATTTGAACTTTAATATCTCATAATTTTTATGTATCTTACTTTACTTACTGATAGAACATACCTCACTCTAACACTACTAAGGAAGAAACAGAAATGAGCGACACTGGACAATTACAAAAAAAAAAATTCGTTAATCTTATTTAGCGACAGATTAATAGCGCCGAAATTCGTAGTTAATTATAATTTTCTTATAGTGTAAATTAATTATATTCTCTATATATATATATATATATAAAATTCATTATTCCTTATCTCGAATGATTCAAAGTCAGAACTTTGTAGAGAACTCATTCCTTTAAAGATGGAGAATCTGGGAAAAGTCGATCGAATTAGATGGTGTTACTAGATGCTAAAACTCCTTTGTCTTCCTTTTCTGCCTATTCCTTTTTTTCTGTTACACTTATTCACGTGGGTGTCTTAACAAACACTATTATTAATAAATGTTTGTAATTATTTTAATTTTTTTTTCAATATTTTTTTTCATAAGAAATTAATACTATTTAATATAAAATATTAAGAACAAGATGGCAAATCACATTTCATTATCTGGAAAATATTAATAGGACGCTCGGAAAAATTTGATTAGCCATCAATTCGACAAATAATGTTGTGTTACTCGACATGGACAAGAATTTGAGCTTTTATAAAATAAAAAGTGGACAATTTGGCTTGATCTAATTGTTTTATTTTTTGTAGCCTAAGGCTTTCCTCGTTTATAGTGTGACATGCATTACTAGTTTCTCTCTTCGATTTTTCCCTTTTGTATAGTCAGTTTTTTGAATTTATAGGGTGATTGATAATCGCGATAAAATAATAGGAGCTATGTGGAAAATTGATTGGAAAAAAAAAAGAGAAGGGTCAAAAACGAGGTGTGACCCTCCACTAATAGAATTCTATACGGAGGAATCAAGAAAAAATCTTTTAGTTTCTGGAGGTCAATCTTAAATGTTGTCTATTCTTCTAGAAAATTAATTAAGTAAATCATAAGAAGATACATGTCATTTTATGTTTCGAGAAATACATTATATCACTTGAGCTCTTGTTCCAAAGGATAATAATTTAAATATAAGAGTTAGATGATATTCAGAATTTCAGGATGTTCATTAGTATTATTTATTTTACTCAAAATCATTATACTAGTTTTTTTTTCATTCAAGTAGTACACAAGCAAACACATTTATATGGACCATGAAATAAGACATTGTGTATTATTGGTGTTCCAAAGTACAACTATTAGCTAGAATGAAATAAGACTAAAAGATTTTGGTAAGTGTAGCTAGTTGGAGTAAATTAATTGGCAGTGACTGCAGCCTTGACACCATTAGCACAATGTTGTTTGATGGAACAAATGAAGTATGTTATTCCTTGTGCAAGTGTTACTTTGTCGTCCCCTGAACTGAAAACTTGTCCTCCAATACCATCGCAAGAGTCAAACCCTATCTTGCTCACTTTCACAACATTGTGTATTCCAGTTGTGTATTTAAACTTTGCATTTTAAGGGGCAAAGGAAAGATATACACACATGTTAGTTTTCATCATCACCTCTTGTAAACTCGATCAAGTTAATAACATCATTTTTTTTTCTTATTATGTTAATCTCACGATTCGAAATGATCAGTACTAATGAACCATTCTATCATTAATTTGAAATTTCATACATTTTAAAATAATTTTAAGGGAAAATTGGTAATTTTTTTCCAAAATAGTCCGTTTACGACCATTATAATCTTTCTGTCAAGTATCAATAAATAATCAGTCTCTTTGCTCATATACCTTTTTCAATTTTTTCCTATTTCTGTTGTCCCAAGAAGTGTTGTTGAGCACAATTGGGGTGTGAATATAGCATTTTGATGACGCAACTATTCATGTTAAATTGTTAATAGTAAATATACTGTCCATTATCAAATCAAAATACTATGCATTGATAGCGTATGAAATATCTATATTATCGATATAGTATAACATATAATGGAAAGTTTAGTTAATTATAGATTTTCTTGGTTCAAAATATAGTAATACTATTATTAATTAATATGCGTCAGAATAAATATAGTGGTTCTTGCACACTAGTGGTTTGTCTAGTAAAAATAATTTTTAATTTGTCTACCTTAACTTATAAAAAATGACTTGATTGCATGTATATATATATATATTTTTAAAAATATTGTCAGGGCATAGAACTTGTACTCAGACAAATAAACAACTTTAATTTATATATTTCCACACAAGCATTTTCATCTATCTATCATATTTTGATTTATAATGGTTAACGTCGTCTGAACTTGAGACTAATAAAACAACTTAGTTAAGAATTATCAGTGCCAATTTTTTCAAGCCTATAACCTGCTTAGGTCTAAAGCGGAACTGACAATTTGCTTAAACAGATCATGTGTTCTAAATCTATAAGGATGTGTTTGGTAGGAAGGAAATGATTTTCGCGAAAAGCATTTTTCTGAAAAATATTTTCTTGGAAAATAAGTGAATTTTTTAATTTATTTTTGGTGTTTAATTAGTACGTAAGCAAATAATATTGTTCCAGAAGCATCTTTATAAATAATTTAAGCAGACACTGTGAAGTGTGGTTGGTGGCGTACAGGTGTGGGATTTGTTGGAGTAATTGATGGAGCATTTCCCCTCCACTTTTCCATATTACCATATTATTTCTCCACTCTATATTGACACCTCCATGAAGCTATATATGCACCCTTCTCTCACTAGCTTCCAGTTTTGGAGCTAAATGTGATGACCTTCCAAGTCATCTTGCCACATAAGCACATATTTTAGACATGTGGATGCTTACATGGCAAAGATCTTAAGCGTTGTGGGAAGATTCTGCAGCCATGGAGAGTTTTCTTGGAGAGACTCTATTCTTATAAAATACTTAGAAGACTTTCTTGAGAGCTTAATATTACACAGGCATGTGAATTAGAATTCTGGACACATAGAAATATGGGGACTTGTGTAACAATTATTATTTATCCATTAGCCCAAAATGAGTAGTATAAATATGCATACATTTGTAAAAAACCATCAAGCAAAATCAATTAAGTCTTCTATATAAAAAGCTTCCTTCTAGCAAATTTCTCTTGTCTTTCTCAATTACTATTCCCTTAGCGATCTTGAGTGTAGTAAACTAGGTCACTTGGCATAGCAAGATCGTGAGCCAGTTGATAACGAAAGTGCAAGCGACGTCGAGAATCATTGTGGCCGCACGGCGCTTAGTCAAGACTAAGGACGTGGACAACGTGGTATCGAGAGCAAGGTTACGACTAGGGAATGTCAAACGACGGAGAAATCAACGTGTTAAAACCCAAGCCAACGTCATCCAGATGTCAGCGAGAAGAGTCATAACAAAAAAAAGAAGAATGCTTGCCAACAAGAGCCACGAGGAGTCTTGCCCGGAGGTTGTGCCAAATGAAGGGCTTACATCCCGAACCATCTACCACCGAGGCGAGCGAGGATGACGCAGGTCCCGTCCGAGGACGCCTCGCTCGGTAAAGAGTGGGTTATGAAGGTTAATGTGGGGATGGACGCCATCGACATATTTGGCCAACGTTTGGGAAAGTGGAGGGCACTCTTAGCATTCTTGAGGGGCATACTTTGAAGAAATTGAAAGCATCCGAAATGACTTGGAGGGCGTATGCGAAGCCGAGATTGAGGTAAAGCAAACCATCACCGCCTTAGAGTGCGGACTCATGGAGGCGTTGAGTACTATCGATGCCATGAAGGCAAAAATAGTGGCACTCGAAGAAGAGGTCAATGTTGGCGTGACCGAGGGCGACCAACAATGTTGTTGTGACGAGGAAGAGCTAAGATCGAGCTCCCAAGCCACCGGTGTTCAAGGGGTTCGTGATGCACAAGCAGGTGGAGAACTTTCTTTGGCACTTGGAGAACTATTTCGTGTGCATGGCAAAGTGAGGGACGATGAGGCCAAGATCAACACCGCTCGTGTTGTACCTAACGAGAAGGCCATGCTTTGGTGGAGAAGAAAGGTCGCCGATGCCGACAGAGGTCTATGCCAATCAACACGTGGGATCGGTTCAAGAATGAGTTCAAGCGACGATTCTTCCCAAATAATGTCTTGTACGAGGCAAGGCGCAAACTTAGAGAGTTGAAGCAGACGGGAGCATTCGCGACTATGTCGGGAGTTCACCACCCTTATGCTTCAAATTCCCAACCTCACGACCGATGACTTGTTATTTCACTTCATGGACGGGTTGCGGAAGCGGGCTAAGCAAGAGTTGCAACGCCGGCAAGTCGAGATATAGACCAAGCCATAGTGGAGGCCGAGTCTTTAATGGATTTCAAGCATGACAAACACGACAAAGGCAAAGATCATGAGTCAAGGGGTGGCAATGCCAAAGGTGGGGGAGACCGTGGTAGGAACAAAGAGTCTTAACAATACTACTCCAGGACTCAAAATGCCAACAAGTTCGATGGCAAAAAGTCAAGTGGTCGTCAAGGTTATGCCGAGAAAAAGGCGCAGATCAAGAAGAAGGGATGCTACATATGTGGAGGACCACACGGCCGAGGGTACGCCCCGACTTGAAGAGCCTCGATGCAATGGTCGGGAAGTGAACGAAAGGAGCAGACGCAAGGAGAGGGTTCAGGCACCGCACAGTTAGGTATGATAAGCATATGTGGCGCTGTCAAGAAGCAACCTATCCAACCCGACGAGAATAAAAATCAATACGTGGATCTCACCATAAACAACAAGCTCGCTCAGACATTAGTGACACCTTGGAGCGACTCACAATTTTGTGACCGAAATCGGCACGAAGAGACTAGAGTTGAAGCTTGCTCCGATTAACGCCTCGTCGAGGCGTAAATGCTAAGCCGAGAAAATGCTCGTGGTGTAGCTAATGGCGTTAGTGTCAAATTGAGCGGGAAAGGCACGACAAATTTTACCGCCACTACTATGGATATCTTTGACATTGTTAAAAGGCGAGAATTCTTTAGGCATTGCCATGCGATGATCGACCCTACCTCAAACGTCTCTTGGTCTTGGAGCGAGAAGGAGCTTGCATGGGCGCCTACGGTGACCATGCCGCATCTGAGGGCCAAACACAACTTTCGACTATACGCAACTAATCAAGGTCTTAGAAAGGAGAGCCGACATTCATGGCAACCATTGCAAGTTTGGAAGAATACAAGGGGCCGCAGAGGACCCGCCGCCTTGCGTAGAGAAGTTGCTCGAGGAAAACAAGGATGTCATGCCGGATGAGCTACCTAAGCGCTTGCCTCACCGGACGTGAGGTGGATCATAAGATTGAGTTGGAGCCGGGGGCCCGAGCCACCCGCATTCGCCCCTTATCGCATGGCACCGCTCGAGTTGGAGGAGCTTAGGAAACAACTAAAGGAGGCTAACTAGACGCCGGCCACATTCGCCCGTCGAAGGCACCCTGGTGCACGGTGTTGTTTCAAAGAAGAAGGATGGATCATTGCGCACAGTATAGACTATCGGGCACTTAATAAGGTCACGATGAAACAAGTACCCGATCCCGCTCGTGCCGACTTATTTGATAGACTTGGACAAGCCAAGTACTTTACCAGTGGATCTTCGCAAGGGTTTTCTACCGAGGTTCGGATTGCGAAAGGGACGAACCAAGACGGCTTGTGTGACAAGGTACGGAGCCTTCGAGTGGTTGGTGATGCCCTTTGGCTTAACCAACGCACCCGCTACATTTTGCACTCTCGTGAATGAGATCTTTCATCCTACTGGATCGGTTCGTGGTAGTCTACTTGGATGATATAGTCATCTACAAGAACACCTTGTAGGGAGCACGTGGAACACTTACGAAAGGTTTTCCAAGTCTTGCGAGAGAACGAGCTATACATCAAGAGGGAAAAGTGCGAGTTTGCACAATCCAAGGTGCCTTTCTTGGGCCATGTCATTAGCAATGGCGAGCTACGCATGGATGAGGCTAAGGTACGGGCTATCCAAGAGTGGGGAGGCACTTTCTGAAAATAACCGAGTTGAGATCCTTCCTTGGCCTTGTTAACTACTACCGGCGTTTTATCAATGGCTATTCAAGTAAGGAAGGCACCACGACCGAGTTGTTAAAGAAGAACAAATCATGGGGATGGACGAAGCAATCGCCAAAAGGCGTTTGAAGACCTTAAGGCAGTAGGACGGAGGAGCCGATTCTGGCGGCGCCGACTTTAGCAAAATGTTCGAGGTGCGTACGGATGCTTCCGAATTTGCCATTGGGGGTGTCGATGCAAGATAGGCATCCCATAGCGTTCGAGAGCCGCAAGTTGAACGATACGGAGCGGCGTTACACGGCGAGAAGGAGATGGCCGCCATTGTGCATTGTCTTCTGCATTGGAGACATTGTTCCGGGGTCGAAGTTCGTGGTCAAGGCCGACAATGTGGCTACTAGCTACTTTCGGACACGAAGAAGCTCACACCAAAACAAAGCTAGGTGGCAAGATTTCTTGGGCGAGTTCGACTATGTGTTGGAGTATAAGCCAAGCCGGGCAAGGTAACGTTGTGGCCGATGCCTTGAGTAGAAAAGGCGAGCTTGCTGCCATTACTTCGGCAAGTTGGGATATCAGAGAGGCTATAAAGGAAGGCATGCGACATGATCCCGTACAACATGGAGTTAGCCACCCGAGGGGAAGACGAGGCGACTTTTGGGTGGAAGACGGTATATTGCTCACGCGGGTCGGAGAGAGTATACGTGCCGAAGTTTGGAGATATTAGGCGACGTATTATGAAGGGAGAGCCACCCCCGACGCCTTATGGGCCGGTCACCGAGTCGGCCGCACTAGAGCCTTGGTTGAGTCGGTCTGCATTGCGGCCGCGCATGCGTGAGGACATAGAGTGTTATGTGCGGACTTGTCTCGTGTGCCAACAAGACAAGGTTGAGCAAAAGGCGACCGGAGGACTTTTGGAGCCACTACCGGAGGCGTCCATGGAGAGCGTGACTATGGACTTTATCACCTGTCTACCGAAGTCCGACGGTTATGGAACTATCATGGTGGTCGTGGATAGATTTTCGAAGTATGCCACTTTCATGCCCGCTTCACCAGGATGTACAGCTAAGGAAGCCGCCAAACTATTCTTCAAGAACGTGGTGAAATATTGGGGCTTACCAAGGCATATCATCAGTGATCGAGACCCCCGCTTCACTGGGAACTTTTGGAGGGAGTGCCGTTCGACATACTTGGCACGGAGCCGCACTTTTCCACTAGTTTCCACCCGCAAACGGATGGACAAACGAACCGGGTCAATGCTTTATTGAGGTTTATTTCGAGGCATTATGTGAGCGCACATCGGAAGGATCGGGCGAGGCTCTAGACCTAGCCCCGGTTCTTTATAACCTCGCGGAGTGAGTCCACGTGTCGGACACCATTTGAGCTAGCCACAGCCAACAACCACAAACTCCACATTTCACTACCTCGGCGGCGTTCGAGTGGAAGAGTTTGGGGGCTTACCATACGGCTGCCGGTTCGAAGAGCGACTTGACAATCGCTAAGTCCTACTTGGACAAGGCAAGAAAGAAGATGAAGAAGTTTGCCGACCGCAAGCGCCGTCCCCAGATTATAAGGTTGGGGACGCGCTTTGGTGAGAAGTTTAATCCGAGGCGCTTTAGACACTACGGACATGCACGAACTTGGTACGGAAGATGAGGTCCGTTTAGGATCGTTGCCAAGGTGGGCAAGATCTCATATAAGTTAGAGTTACCGCCCTATCTTAAGATTCACCCCTGTCTTCCATGCTAGCGTGCTCAAGCCATACCAGCTAAGACAAGGATGATCCCGGCCCGAGGTCGGTCGAGTCGGGCGCCAATTACTATTACCGTCTCTCATGATCGGGAGATTGAGGCTATCATTGATTACCGGGCGCGAAGACAAGGGCGGAAAGCCACCGCCATGTTTTTTGGTCCACCGGAAGGGGCAATCACCGAGGAGGCCACGTGGGAGCGATACGAAGACTTGTGGCAATTTAAGGACAAAGATTCGAGAGTTTATGTTGCGAGCACGCGCCGCGGTCGTCGCAACATCGGCGGGGAGAGAATGTGATGACCTTTCCAAGTCATCTTGCCACATAAGCACATATTTTAGACATGTGTGATGCTTTACGGCAAAGATGCTAATTTGTGGGAAGATTACTAGAGCTACGAGAGTTTTCTTGAGAGACTCTAGATTCTTATAAAATACTTAGGAAGACTTTCTTGAGAAGCCTTAGAATATTCTAGGCATGTAGAGAATTCTAGAGAGGGGACCTCTTGTAAATATAGAGGACTTGTGTAACAATTATTTATCCATTAGCCCTGGGTGAGTAGTATAAATAGTGCAAGATACATTTGTAAAAAACCATCAAGCAAAATCAATTAAGTCTTCTATAATAAAAAGCTTCCTTCTAGCAAATTTCTATTTCCTTTCTCAATTACTATTCCCCTTAGCGATCTTGAGTGTAGTAAACTAGGCCGACTTGGCATAGCAAGATCGTGAGCAAGTTGTGCAAGAACGTGAGCGAGTTGTCAAGTGCCGCACGTGCGCTTAGTTGAAGACTAAGGACGTGACATAAAGTAGTAATATACCACCTAACAAGAAATCCTAGATGCCACCTTAAAAGTATTCGATGAAACTTTATTTTTTGTCTTTGAAAAGAGTATCAATACCAATGCCATAATTCTTCATCATTTGTCTTACCCTAGCTTACTGTACCTTATAATGGTATTACTTTTAAGAATTGACCGCTTCTTTATCCCAAATTTGGTGGTAGATAGGAAATTAAGAAAAGTTCGAATTCAAGAACTTCATTCATGAAAAGGAATGCGATTATAAAGTACTTTATCGCGATTATAAAGTACTTTATCACGATTAGAATGCATTTTCAACAGGTGCATGAGTGAGTAGGATGTGTCGTGTGACCATTCGGTCACGTATCTTGCTTTTACGTGCTAATTAGAATTAGTTCATGTTTTTTTTTCATGCATAAGGCATGAATATCATCTTCTATTCTTTTCTTGTTAAAGTAGCTTTTGTGAAGTCCATAATTGTATAAATTAAGTTAAGCTTATCATATGTTGACGAAAAAAAGGAAAGGAAAAGAGGAAAGTAGAACAGTGTACACACTAGTTTCTGCTTAATTTTAAGTGTTAAGTTGTGTGACCATAATATCTAAAAGTTTAATCAATGGTAGGTAAAGTACTTATTTTAATTATTTATTTAATTATATCTCAATATGTTTTTTGTGTGTATTTGATTCTTTTTTACGGATTATAAGCATGCATGTGAGAATTCTTTTGATGAGTAATAGTGAAATTTGAATCCATGATCTCAGCTTGTTTTGCTACCATGTTATATTGTATCAACATCTCATTTAAAGTTTAAACCGTTAGATAGACTATAATTTTCATTTAACTAATTACCTCCGTGTGATTTTTTCCTTTCCATTATTCGAATTAAGTTGTGAATATGTATGTATGTATGTATATATATATGCCGCCAAAGATAAAAGTCTGAGGGTGGGGGAACAAGTTCACTAAGTGGTATTCTGCTGATTGCCTCCTCTCCACAGGGACGGATTTAGGGCATGGAGTGTGGGTCCCCAGAAACTAGTAACTTTTGTTCGGGTCCTATATTTATATTGAGAATCCATTAAATGTATAATAAATTTCTAGTTGGGAACCTAGAATTGGAAGTGGGGCTGTTGGTTTAGTGGCAAAGATGAACCAGTTATAAGTCTTTGTTGCGCCTTTCTTGACAAGGGTTCGAATCCGCCTCGTTTTCACCTGGCTCCAACCTCAACCCTTGTCTCACCGCTCCGATCCTGCTCCATGCGCACCCCCCCCCCCCCCACCCTCTCCTCGATCAATAGTGTCTGTCTGGGGTTATATACAAATGCACTCTTGGGACAATATTTTCTGCTTACTTACCACAAAATGCAAATACCATAAAAAAAAAAAAATCGCGCATTCTTAAGGTAATGTTTCCTTACCAAACACACCCTTAATCCTTCGTACACTTCCATTAGCAGATGGACATCCGCATAAAAGCTTATAAACCAATATGTGGGGCAAAGATTGGGGCCAATCTCACCTCAGTCAGACTCCATTTGTTATTTTATTTTCCTGTGATCCCATTATATATGTTGTCAATTGTGTGTATTTTCCACTATAGACACCCCCACCTAATTTTTGACAAAAGTGCATGCATACTTGGTCCCCATCTTTTTTGCTAGTTGCTAATGACGTATAACTCCACTTCTCTCAACACACCCCATCTTTCTAAAAGCAAAGATAAATCCATAAGCAATCTCAAATCTCAAAGATAAACCCAAACAAACTCTCTCTATAGAGAAATTAAAATTCATGGGTGCCATTAACTTCTTGGACACCATTTTAGTCCCCTTGAGTCTTTTCATCACAATTGGCTACCATGCCTATCTTTGGCAAAACTTGAAACATAAGCCTTCTAACACCACCATTGGTATGAACATGCTCAAGAGGAGATCTTGGCTGCGAGAGCTCAATCAAGCAAGTCTTCCATTTCATTCTTCAGTTTTAATTTTCTATTAATTAAATATGTATAACGAAATTCTGAGGCGGAATCAAGATTTTTAGCTTATTTGTTCTTGATCACAATTTCGTTCGTTACACAAAAAATATAAAATTTGAGTCAAAGTTACCGAATTCTACCGAACTTGTAGTTACCACTCCACTATGGCTCTGCCCCTGATTCTAATAAACAAACGTGCATCTAGGGGTTACTATGGGTTCAATTCTGCTTTCAACTCTAACTATGTATACTAATATGATTTTTTTTTTATTATTCATTCTGAACTCACTGAATCTTGAATTCGCGGCGTCAATTGATGATTTTTTTATTTTTTTTTCCGCAGGGAAACGCAAAGAAAGGCACGTTGGCTGTACAAAGTTTGAGAAATGCTTTAATGGAGACAATACTCACTGCTACAATCACAATTCTCATCACTTTGGCAATGGCAGCTTTGACAAACAATACTTTAAAAGTGAGCAATCTCTTTACTAATGCTTTCTTTGGCTCACAGACAGGGAAGATAATTGTTCTAAAATATGGATCAGCAACAATTTTCTTGGTGGCTAGCTTCTTGTGTAGCTCCATGGCACTTGGTTTCTTAATTGATGCTAATTTCTTGGTGAACGCATTGGGGGAATTCTCTATAAATCCAAGGTACACAGAGACCATATTTGAAAGAGGATTTACATTGGCTTTTGTTGGTGATAGGGTGCTATGTATGACTTTTCCTCTTTTGTTTTGGATGTTTGGCCCTGTACCTGTGGTTGTGTCTTCGCTGGCTTTGGTTTGGGGGCTGCGCGAGCGCGATTTTGCTGGAAATTGGTCGAGAACGATGAATAAGAGTTGCACCTGAATAAGAAAAAACTATAGTAGTTGTTACTAATATCAGCGTATGTTGATCTTCATGATCCAATATAGTTCGTAAAAACATATATAGTTTAAAATAATTATATATTGTCAGTGCACAAAAGTCTAACTTTTGTTACAACAAGCCAAGTGAATTATTGTGTGAATTCTTGGGGTTGTCTCGGGTGTGTGTGTGGGTGGGGTGGGGTGAGGGTCGGGGATATGCATTTTGTGCTAATTTATTGAGTCCTAAGCTTGAAAGTTTGCAATCATAATATATATTAAGCAATAAAGGAAGATTAATTTAACGAGGAAAGCTAGCTTAGATTTTCGTTTCTTTTGTAACAAAGTGATAGTTTTGGTTTATGATATTAGTTATTATAAGATGTATAATTTAGATATAATCATATAATTTGATCCCATAAGTTACAACATGGATGCTTACTCGAACGATATATGATGTCTCCGAAGAGTCTCCTTACTTACCCAAAGTTTCTTTTGAGAAAATCGAAGTTGACGAATTTAATAGATCCTAAACAGGGGATGTATCCATCTTAAAGCCAAAATTTTACATCTTTATTTCAAACTTCACCCAAATTACACTACAATGTAAATCAGCCATGCGTGCTGCGAATTTAAATTAGTCGGATCAATAAATTTTGAATATCGGATGATTATAAAAAAGGTGCCCACAGGGAAAAGAAAACAACTTTATTGGTTATGTGGATGAAATGTTATTGGGTGTATTATTGTTTAAATCTCTCAAAACAAGTACTAATCATTAACAGAAGTTGCAATGTTTCCACATGTAATAAATATAACTTTACGACGCAAAGTTAAGGATCTGTTTCAACTTCAAGTTAGAAGTGTCTCCAATTAGAGTTTTCAAGTTGACTATTCTGTCAACAATCTATTTCAACTTCAAGTTAGAAGTGTCTCCATTGTTCACCATGTTGGCAATAACCAGTGAATCAAGTTTCCAAATACTTAGTTAAGGATTCAACCCAAAAATGGAGAAAGTTCTTGCAAGGAGTGCTTCCCCTTAAATAAGTCCCATGCAACGTGAACCTGAATTAGTCTAGTTAATGCCTTCCTAATAAAGGCTGGTTAACCATAAGCAAACTTCAAGTCTAATGCACTATCTATGGAGTTGCACTATCATGTGAGCATATTTCAGATTGTTGATCACTCCAGGGAAGGAGCTAGAACATTCGGTACAGATTTGGCTGAACCTTATAACTTTTGCTTAAACACTGTTTTTGTATTAGGAAATTTATTAACTATGTACAAATATTTAATTGTGAACCCAGTAACTAAGATGAGCTACGAGTTCAATGAAAAATTCAAAACCCACAAGCTTCAAATCCTAACTTCGCCTGTGCTGATGAGTAGCTACATTATGATGAATGGATAAGCTAAAGGCGAAAATGTAAGAAAGTAACATGTTCTTTCGCCAGTTAACACTCGTGACTTGAACTAAAATATTTCACATTCCAATTAATGATCGGAAATCCAGTAAATTCTACTTGTGGAATACTATCTTTTCCTATTTTACCTTTGTGTAATTTATGTTGTTAAAACCTTAAGAAATTGAAAGCTTAAAAGTAAAGTATAAAATTGAAAATGCACAAAGGTTAAAATTTTATAAACTGTTAAACTTGTTGGAACATTGTATTAAAAATATCATAATTAATGACTTTCTTAATAAATATCCTGTGTTACATTTATTAAGAATTTTATTTTCTTAATCTACTTGAGATTTTGTTACCATATTCGATCTATAAAAATCAATTTAGAAAAGATTATGAAAAACAAATCATTGATTAGCTTTCCATTACTAATGATGGAAACAAAATAATTCTATATTGTCTTCAAGTAGAAATCCCTTAAGGTGAATCCCTTAAGTCCATTACTAATGATGGAAACAAAATCCTTAAGGTGAATCCCTTAAGTCTCTTAACATGTAGTCCTTCTTAGTGAAGATCCTTTTGTTTTTATGTATCATCCCCTATAACATTACAAGCGGGTGCGTTTTGTTTATCGATACGTTGTGCACATTTTCAATAATCTTCCTCCAGATTCACAACAACTAAAACTTCATTGTCAATCTCGTGATGATGATCTTGGTATTCAATGTCCTGGGGTGAGAAAGGACACTAGTTGGTCATTTTGTGGGGATGGGACACTTTATTTTGGCGGGCTCCATCAAACAATTTGATGTATGGAATGATCAAGATTTTTGCATACATGGTGAATAATACTAGCAAACGTGTGTGGCAAGTGCAGAAAGATGGTACCTATTTGGGTACTCATAATTCAACTGGCCAACTTAATATTACCAAATACGCCGAGTGGTGGAAAGTATAGTTTGTGTTTTCTGAAAGTAAATTAGAAGAATTATGTACTGGGAATTGAAGGAAATTATAATTACTAGAATATAACGTTCAGAAGCTTTTTCGTTTGCTTCTTTTATGTGTTTTATTCGACTGCTGCACCATGGATTTATATATAACTCATAATTATCCTATCAACTTATCTCTTCCTCTATAATCTCTGTCTATTAATATTTTACACAGGAAAAAGCTCAAATATGTGATCGAATTATTCGAAATGGCTTATCCATGCCACTCGTTAATAGTTGATTCATTTATGCCATTATCGTGACACATTTTTTCATTCGTGCCAAACCACTAATGAAATCTTACTACTAGTTACCAGATTTTGCCACATGACATTATCTTACCCTTTATGACTTACCAACCCCCACCCCTCTTACCCCTTTTTACGCATAGTATGTGTGAGTCATTTCATTAAGTTGTGGCAGATTGGAAGAGCCATTTAGGACTGTACATTGAACTAGGACACGGCTTGACAGTAGTTGGGAGTCCTAGTTTGTGTGATTGTCTAACAAGTACCTGGAATAAATGATGATTTGTTTTAGCAAACTTGCATTTATTAATGGAGTATCAATTATCGATTATCTTACTGATCATGCTTGTATTGTTGTCTCTACATATGGAAGTAGTCTATATATCTCATTTTTGGGAGTGCAGTAATGATTAGAGAAACGTACTAATTTTAATAATTCCTAGTTTGTACTAATTTTCTGCTTTATCTAGAGTATCTTTTGTCAGAAAAAAAAAATTAGGATCATCCAAACAACTTTTAGAATGAGCGCATGGTACGAAGGTAAAACGGAATACAATTTGCCTTCAAGAAAAAATCATCTATGTAACAACTGCTAATATGCAAATTTATTTAAAAGGATGAAAGGATTATCTGTGAACACCTAATTTTTGTGCATTATTTAACTTCTCCTAAAGAATACAATTTAATGCTAATCTTAGCTTAATTTTTTAATTTTAATTATTTTTCTTGGCTTTTCTGCATTTTTTAAATGCATCGTTTATTCCATAAAATGACAAAAACATTTTCTTCTTTGATTTGTATATTTTATTGCATCTTTAAATTACAAAATACCCAAAAAAAAAAAAGTAAAAGAATTTTTTTTCCTTCTATTTGTGCATTCTAGGATTAATTGATTAATTAATTAATTAATCAATTCAATCGATTAGTTGGTTGGCAATTAATTAATGGAACATATTTGCCCTCCGTTAATAGTTGGGGTCAAATATGCCCTCGTTATTAGTATTACTAGTTGGGTCAAATTTGCTCCTAAATTATGCAAATGGAACAAGTTTATCTAGTAGATGTAGCAAATTTTGTATGAGCAATAGGAAGCACAAAATGTTCTGTGCACACTTGCAAAATTAGTGATTCTTCTTAAATTTAAGATAACTTATTTGATAGAGAATCATTCTAAACGACCTATTAACACCAAAGATTTGACGCCTTTTAGTCAACTCAATACAAGAACTATACACCAATTAAACTTATTGATACCACAATAAATTTCACTCGCGAGGATTGAAGCACTAACCCCTTATATAATTAGGTATGATAAATTACGAATCATATTAACAAACCTGCAGTTTTTGTAAACAATTCAAACACTTATACGTATAATATATGATGACTTCGACAACGAGAAGATGATTATGATGATGGTCTATCTTTTAATTCATGGCATAATAAAAAATAAAACTTTGAAGCAAAATTCCTTTATTTTTTTTATTTTTTTCAATCACCAATCAAACATAAGGAATAAGATAGAAAATCGTAATTTTTCTTGAAAATTTTTGTCATGAAAAACATATTCATTCGTACCAAACACAGCACAATGTTTAACAGCTTCTCTTCTCTTATTCAAATTACGTATTTTTAAGTTTTTTACTTATTTTCACAGTCAGGTTACAATTGATGGCTTAATTCTGGTTACCTCCTTCTTCTTCTTCTTCTTTTTTTTTTTTTTTTTTTAAAATACAGAATCATTTGAGTTTGATTAGAATGTACTAACCAAAACTTGAATCTGGCCCCACAATTACGGGCAAGCAAAGAAGAAAAATCTAGGAGCGATTGAAAAATCACTTTCCATGTCAAAGTATATAACATACCCTTCTACAAACTCTATGTCAACGAAATAAGAAAATGTTATTGTTTAGCCTAAAATCTGACTATTAGAAAAATTGGTAGAATTTATTTGAATGATATCTAAAGCAACATACTTAATCCAAATAATATTAATCCCATGATAGTGTTGATCAAGCAGTAAAATAATAATTGAAATAATAAATTAAGCAAATGCCTATAAACGAGAGATGAAATAATAAAAGACGTGGATCAGGCGATAAATGATGCTGATGAACAGCGATGAATCTTGCGTTTATAGAGAGAATAGTTAAGTTTTTCGTGTTCAAGTGAAAATGAGATGGTTACAATTGTGAATAATGTGAGTCTTTAGAGGATAACTAACATTGTCTCCTTAATATTTGTACAATTCAATTGTTACTGGGTTAATATTGTGGGCGTTAATGGGATTAAATGAAACCCCTAGGATCCAGGATAAAGTTGTTACCTGAGTTATCCTCAACCTGGAAACGTTATTCCCCGACAAACTCCCTCAGACTACGATGATCGGGGTAAAAAAATGTGTCCGATAAAAAACTCTGAGACGACTCCTACAAACCCTGGTCGAGTCGCCTTTGATTATTTCAACGTACTCTAATCCTTTCTATGCCTGCCACGTATCCAGTCAAATGATCTTCGCTTTCGGTGTATTTTAACCAATGCAATTATACCACTTATTCAAAGCCTTTAATTACCTTAGGGCTCTACTGCTCCAATCCCTCACCCCTATAAACACGAAAAATCAATAGTTTCATAAAATAAAACACATTTCGCGGGAAAATTAAACCTTGCCTCGTCTTTAATGCACATGAATCGAATATTTGTGAGTTCATGTGATTTTGTTGAATGTATTGTCACAACCCAAAAATCTAACAAGCTGCTATAGAACCTACATCTAACTCGGTAGGTGATCCATAATCCATTTTTAATGCATTGTTCAATTAATAAGCGGAAAAGTAAAATGAGAACATTATATTAAATAAGTCATAAACTTAGTCTCATACTCATAATCTAGAGAAAATAACGAGTACACCCCCAAAACCTGGTGTCATAGGTACAAGAGTCTCTAAAACATGAATATACTTCTGAATGTATCACAATACAACTATATTAGAATAGTAAAAGACTGAAGGAAATAAGGATAGATGAAATTTGGTGCTGTGAATCGAAATGCAACACCACACCCGAATCTCGAATGAACAACTATTGAGTTCCGAAGTCCGCGTGCTCCACTGGTGCAAAGATCTAAATCTACACAAAAGAGTGCAACAAATATAGCATGAGTACGGGATCAACGTGCACTCAACAAGTATCATTGATCGACACTAACGAAGTAGTAGCGATGATTGGTTTTTGAAAACACTTATTTCTACACTTTAACAAATATAATTCTCAACAGTTAAATAATCAATAGATAAGACTGGAATAAACTCCACAAAACCAGATAAAATACAGATAGAGCTGATAAGAACAATTCACCTCAAGAATCCAAGTATAAGAAGTTCAAACCACCTCAATAAGTTTAGATATAGATGAAATCTGATACAATGCAATGCAATTGTCATATGTATGCAATTGGTATACATTCTAACTCGACAGGGGAGTTTAGGAGTGTGACTTATGGGAAATCCGTGAAATTCTATACCCACACAGAACTAGATCACATCGTGCTATCAACCACAATATGCAAGCACGGAACCAGATCCACCAAATCACATGGTGCTATCAACTATATTGATCGGCCCGTTAGACCATAATACCATCACTCTGCCCGGAATCATACCATCGCGCATATGTCTAAATGAATTATCAATGAAATAGGCATGGATATCCCCATAATTAAGTATGAATTTCATATGCTTTCACTTAAGCATAAACACGGTGCCCAAAAAGAATCCACACAATACATTTATTATCCAATGAATGAGACATATGGAGTGATGTAAAGAATGCATGTCAACAAACATGATAATCACATTATCTCAGTCAAAGTATGCTTAGGATTCACAGATACAATTACGTAATCATATAATTCATCACACAATTGACTAAGTACCCATAACATGATATCGTACCTGTATAAGTGCTCGTCACCTTACGAATGCGGTACCCCATTTATCCTTAACATTTTTTTAATCATTTAAGTAGGGAAACATCCTTCTAATAAAGTCTCAGTCTTAACCTACCTTATCTGAAACACGTAGAACTCACCAAACAACTTTGTCTTTCCTGAACGCCTTCGAACGCTCCCAATCTAATCAATATGAGTTCTACATAAGTATACAAGTCTATTTTAACCTAAAAATAGCCACCTTAAAAAGTCAACAAAAAATCAACCTCGAGCCCTTTCTTTCAAAATTGGGTTACCCATAACCCGAGAATCTCCCACACCAAATTTCACCCAAATTCTCCCTTAAATTCCCAATTTTTGTTCTCTTAAGTTTGAGATGAAATCCCTAATTTTCCAACTCGATTCATTAATTTAATTGTGTTGAATACTAGGAATCATGAATAATGATCAAAAGGAAAGTTAGGTTCTTACCCCCGTGATGAATCGTGAAAATTTTATCAAAGATCGCCCCAATCCAAGTTTTCGAGCTCCCAAAATGGTGAAATGAGCTTATAGAAAAATACTGTCAACTATAAAATAGGAATCTAACTGCTAAACGTGAAATTATTATCGCTAAAGGTCTAAATCTTGTCGCGAAAGGTGCACCAAGACGTTTTTCTTTCGCAACCATTTTTTGTTTTCACTAAAATTTCCCTAATTCTCTCGTAATTCGACAATTTTTGTTCCTATGAGTCCAAAATAACAATACGGACCTAATCGGTCGGTCAAAACTCAATTCCGAACTAATTTGCTCAATCATATACTGTTTTGTTCTTTAAAGATTAAATTTCATGTTTAGCGGTAAAAACCCGAGCGCAACTTATCAGAATTAGACAAATATTCCAGATCAGTCCTATAAATCATTCTCAAACTTCTGGAAGTCTTGAAATCAAATTCCAATCTCTAGAATTAATAACGAACCTTTGGACCGTTACACGTTTATGCGGCGCCGAAACACCAAACACGTTAAAAACCGATTTGAAACTTATCAGAACTAAACCAAAAATTGTAGTTCACATCAAAGTCACCCTACAAACCTATTGGAACGCTCAAATGACCAATCTGGGGTCGTTTAGGCACATATTTGACCTTGATCAACTCTTAATTTCCATTTTAACTAGTATGCAACTTAAGTGTCTGAATCACTTCCGAACCTCTTGGGACTCATCCAAACTATCCATCGAAGAGATACATTACCTATATCACACTACAAGAAAAAATATACTTGGCAACAAAAAAAAAAATTTTGTTGCCATAGATTGATTATTGTTGCAAAAAGTACTTTTGGCAACAAAAAAAAATATTTTGTTGCATGAACTTTTCCCAACGGCTGTTATTGCAACAACTTTTTTTTTGGTTGGCAAAAGTACTTTTGCAATAATAATCAATACTATGACAATAAAATTAAATTCTTTGGCAACAAAAAAATCATTTGCCAACAATAAAACTAAGTTGTTGCCAAATATAAAATTTTTGTTGCCATTTCTGTACTTTCTTGTAGTGTCAACTTTCAAACCTCGATTTCAAGTCTGTTTTTATTTTTTCTCAAAGACTTTAATTTTTATTTTCTTCTCCGATACTCATTTGATTGCCTCAGAAAATGTGTCACCCATCCCCGCAAGTCATAATCACATTTTAAGCCTACATGAAGGGTCATATAGGGGGAAAATGGTCTTAGTACTCAAAATTAACGACCGGACGAGTCGTTATATATATACATTTTAAATTTTATGGTATGTATATATATACATATCTAGAGTCGAAAGTGATGATTTCAATTGAACTCACAGAAATTGTCTTGGAATCACGCTCTACCTTTACTTTAAAAGATAACTGAGAGAAAAATCTACCATTTAAATTGATAAGGCAAATCTTCAAAGTCAATTGAGCCCACCATCATATCCATCTCCATAGTGTGATCAGTGCTAGTATAAGAAGAAGAGTAGACTGATCCAGATGAGAGGAAATTCCCATTATCAGACCCTGATGATAATGACGCCTTAACATGGCCGAAGACTTCAGCTGCCGGAGTCGAATAATCATCGGACGGGAGAAAATAGTCGGAGCTTGATGATTGGAATTGGTGTTGATTAGGGTAAAAGTAGCTTGGGGAGACCTCTTCTTTGATTTCCTTTTTTGTTGAAGGGAATGTTGGAAAATAAAGATGTTCATAGTTATCATTGGAATCAAAGCTCAATAGGAATGAAGAATCCTCATGATCTGTTTGAGAATCTAAGAGAATTTGGGGAACTGTAGGGTAAGTTGTACATGTGTGTTGACCTTGGTACATGGTCCGAAATCGTGGTGGATTGGCTTGGATTCTTTGCTCTTGTTTAGTTGCTTCGCATCCTTGATCAAACTTATAGGTGCATCTATAATAGCTCCTGCATATTGATGCAAACATCAGTATATTAATCAAAATCAATCTCCTAAATCTCAACGTCAATATATATCGGTCATTAACCCCCTCCCCCAACCCCTCTAATTCTGTTTGGATGGTTGTTACATGCTGTTTCACAATGTACCGTATTACTATATTGTATTGTATCTTTCTGTATTATTTTGATGAATAAAACGTGTGGATAAATTATATTGTTTTCTGTTATTATATAATGTCACACATCAACAATTTGAAGGATAAACCTACAAGAAAAGTAGGATACGGAGTAGAACTACTACAAAAAGGTAGGGTAAAAAATAAAATAGGGTTTATTAGATAATAAGTAAAGATCAAATGAGAAAAAAAAATAAGGTAACAACGCGATCACACCAAATCGGTCGTTACACAAGATGGGAATGATGATGAACTTGACGATACGATATAATCAAAACAAACATTATATTTAAACTAACAACACACTACAAGAAAATTGAGATACAACGACATTATATAAATGTTGTATTACGCTGTTTAAATGTCGCAAAACTGTACAACAATCATCCAAGCAAGCTGAAAGTTCCTCCCACTCAATGTAATTAAATGGTTTTCGCAATGAAAAATAGAAGTTATGGAAAGAAAAAAACCTTGGATAAGGGGCATCAAGGATCCGTTTTTGGCCATACTTTCTCCAAACATGGCCATCCTCCACGAAAGTTGAGGTTTCTTTTACGTTTTTCACTGAAATTTTCCTGTTCAAATATTTTGACAATCATTTGAAGTACCATAAGATATTAGTCATTATCAAACCATTAGATATTAGTCATTATCATCGTCCACGAAAGTGATTCTACGATTGCAATACCATTAGATATTACTCCACAAATTAAAGACTAATGCTAATTCTCACCTGTTCTTGTTGGATCCTCTTCCATCTTTTAGTGATGAAGTACAAGTCAAAAGGGCCTCCACCGGAACCTGAGAAACTAATTCATTGGATTTTGTAGAGTTTATTATTGAGAGTGTATTGCAAAATGAATCCATGATTTTCCCTAACAAATCCTCAGCTAACTTATTCTTGCCACCATTTTCTAGTGGTCTCATTAATATCACTTCTCTTAGCTTGTATGCGAATTCTTGGCCGCGATTCAACTCTTTGATTAATATTTTCATATCAGCCAAAAAGGTTTCTGGCTTTTGGGACTCCATATATTTTGTGTAATATTCACTGTATATAGCAAGAGTAGTGAACTATGAGGGCTTATTTATGGAGGGGGTGGGGGGTGGGGGGGGGGGGGAAGGTAATAAATTGGACGGTAAATTTAAGAAGTTTAATTAGTTAGATCGAAAGCTTAATTAATTAGACCGAAAAAACAAACACGCTCCACGTGCATTAAACACTTTCTGTTGATCAATTACTTGAAATTAAGCATCACATAAATCATTAAACTATTTTTTTTTAACAAAAAAACATGTTGCTTAAGTATCACAACAAGTCACCAAATTTATTTTTATAACAAAAAAGTCATTCAACTTTACTTATGTATCATATAAAATGTGTCTTTTGTTTATTTAGATTATATACAAAATCACACATGCTTTCCGGATTATATTTTCTACTTACTTATCAAACACAAGAAAATAAGTAAGAAAAATATTTATTTTCAGGGGAAAAAAATTCAAAAAAGTATTTTCTATGAGAATTATTTTTCTTCGTACCAAACACACCCTTTAAATTCACCAACTTTAGAAAGGCAGCCTAGCTATCTTTTTAGTCCATACATTTGTAAAAGGAAGTTTGAGATTGATAACTCAACTTTCTTCTTGACTTTTAAAATTTTGCATTACTTAAGCATATTTATCTATAATATCATATCATAAAGTGCATTATAAACTCTATGATGATCAAACAATATATAATTCTCTCTAACTCTTATTTTCTTCATGGTTGTTATTAAGTAGATGTTCGTTACTTCATTAGGATTGATAAGTTATAACCCCCCTTGCTTGTACTTATCCCTATTAAGATTTTTTATTTTATTATTAATAAAAGGCTGCGGGGCACACTATCTAATGGTATAAATTTGAAAGAAAGAAAAAAGATCTTGAAATTAAATTAATTTTTTTTATTTCGTAAACACAAGGACTTGGTAATTATGAATTTTCGGTATGACATTGTGTTCGGTATGACATGTCGTGCACAAGCAGCGTTAACAAAATGTTACACAGCTGATGACGTTTGTGGTATGTTGTCACCCTAATATGTCATCCATGTTCAACCTGGCAAGAATTAAATGTCAACTTCTGTTTAACAATAATTAATTGTTATTTAGTGATAATTAGTGGAAGCTGTGTAGTTCCATTTCTTAACTTAAGGCGTTGGGGAATACAAAAAGTCAGAACCATTCACCAGTTATGACAAAAATGACCTTCCTTGTGTCACATTTGGTGAGCATTTTGGAACCAAATGAGACAAAGCGTAGTTGGCTACATGTGTACAAAGGATAGGAACAAAGAAATATTCAAAAACAATGTGGATACAGCGCAGTCTAATAGCAATCTTCTAAAACAGAATCATAAACAATTCAAAATCCTTAAAAAAACATTATTATCACTTCAAGACGTGATTAGATAGCTAGATTAGTTGTGCGGTAAGTTTTCTATTGATATCAATAACATTTAGAAGTAAAAAGTGTATCTTAGATAAATTTGTTCGCATATTAGTTTGTTACAATTATTTACATGATCTCCCCATCACTTTTACTTGAACATATAAAAAAGAACAACTTCAATAAACTACATCTCGTAAAGAAATGGGTACAGAGCTTAATTCAATTCCAAAAAGTAACTCTTAAGGTAAAGATTGCTCAAAATCATAAGGAGACCAAATTCATATTCCACAATTAATGTGGGATAACTCGACACACAACCGCAGGCTTAAGCGTGAACAATATAAATGGGGGCCCAATATTGATCCAAAAAATAGATAGATCTGGCTTTGATATCATATGGACTATGGATCTAACTCAACTCCAAAAACTAATCCATTAGAAGAATTTGCCATGACCATATAAGGTCAACAAATCTACATCCCACAATTGATATGGGACAATTAAACATACCTAAGTTAGCTTCATATACTCCCAACTATTGGGCACATCTAACCTAGGCTATTTGTTGTTTTGACTTTCATGCACCAATACGCACTAGGGGGAGAGGGTAATTAGGTCATTACCACTTTTAACAATTCTTCCAAGTTTTTCTAAAGTTAGTCTAGAATCTAGAAAATGAAACTGGGTTTACAAATTACAATGCGTTTCAGCCTATTTACCGAAAGTAATGATAATGCGGAATAAATAAAGAACAACAAACTTTTACGTGGAAAAGCACCCTGGCTCAAAAGGTGTAAAAATTACGATCTATCCCTAGGATTTAATCCAATCTCCACTAAAGCAAAAGTCAATATTAAGATTACAACTCAATAACGTATGAGATTAACGTTTATCCCTTCTCCAATAATTATTCAACTGTTGCAAACCCCTTCAAATTATCTCTAACTTAAAACAAACTTGTATACGGGTAAAACCGAGGATACGGTCATGCTCGGTTTCCCGTTATTACGATTATGCTCGGGCGAAACCCGAGCATCACACCGGGATCGAGAGCTCGAGAACGGATTTGTGCGAGGCAATAATGGAAGGACAATTTGCTGCCATAACGGAAGGCCGAAATATCCACTCTCACCCGGATATTCCGGCGCCAATCCCGCGACACATACGTCAATGATTATTTGCTTTATTTAGGATTGTACTAGGTCTATAACTCCTCTACTATATAAAGGGGAGGCCCCCATTCAGAAAAGGGGTTCGGCAATTGAGAAGAGAGAATTTATTGAGATCAATAATCATAAAGAATATAGCTTCTGTTCCCATTTGTTCATAAGTTCTATTTCGTTTACATTCCTCGCAAACTCGTGATAAACAGACACCGACCTCGATTTCCCGACCCGAGGTCCTGTGAACCCTGCATTTGGTTAGATTTGATTTCTTTGACCATTCCATCGTATGTCATTCTGCTCAAATCTTCAATTGAATTCAGCTGTATATCTTTGGCTCCACATATAAATTTAACTGCTTACATATTTAGGGTTAAACAAAACTATTTCACGAAGAACGCCACACCAGAACGCTTCTCATTCAGTAAGCAGAATAAGGTCACAACTTTAAAACCTAATACGATGAAACTAAACTAAACAATTGATACTTTGAGGCCACTTGATGAGGAACAAGTATCCATCTTATTTCTCTACACGTTCCTTGCTCAAAACACTTGCGAATAATGAATGCTTATGATATGCTTTCCAAATCTCTATGAAAGTGTGTAGCCCGCCTCAATAAGATCATCAAGTATTTTTAGATGTGAACTTCACATAAGATTTCTGTATGCGTAGAAAGAAAAGATCTATAATAAAGAAGAACTTCACTTAATTCAATTTTCTTGGTTAATTATTCTATGGATTAGACAGTTTGAACTACCAAGTGAGACGTAGAAAAAGGATTGGATTAATCTACTAGATATACTTGTAAACATGGCCCGTAATTGGAAACATTTGAAAGATGTAGGAGCACTTAGAACGTTCATAAGAGGGAAATATGATGTTCCCATCTATTATTAGGATTTTGGTTTAATTAATTACGAGTCGCCATGGAAAATGTTTGTCTAATACATTTTTAACTAATTGATAAGAATTAGACAGGTCTTTTCAAAACTTAAATCCTAAATCCAATTGTTTTTGTTTAATTTACTTAGTTCTAATAGTCCAATAATGCAGCATATATAATTTACATGTTTGCAGATGAACTCATATTCTCATAATACACACACACACATATATATATATATATATGTACATAGTTGCGTACGTCGAATTTCGTGCAAGTGACATCAATATATTCTCATAATTTGCCTTGTAAGTGAGTTTGTGTTAAGGTGTGTGACCTTAAGTTTTGATAACAACTAAAAGACTCATTATATATATATCGGAAAAGGCTCAAGTATGTCATCGAACTATCGGAAATGGCTCATTTATGCCACTCATCAATAGTTTGGCTCATTTATGCCATCGCCGTTACAAAATAGTTCATTCATGCCATTGCCGTTACCAAAATGGTTTATTCATGCCATTTTCATTAACATCGGTTTTACAATACCATATATGACATGTGGCCTCCAATTAGAGGTTCACGTTGTTTAATTAAACCACCCCAATTTTTAATCCCAAATTAATTAAAAAAATCTGACCCATTTTGTAACGGCGATGGCATGGATGAGCCATTTTGTAATGGCGATGGCATAAATGAGCCAAACTATTGACGAGTGTCATAAATGAGCCATTTCCGATAGTTCGATGACATATTTGAGCCTTTTCCATATATATATATTATGACGTCGAGGAGGAGATATCATGACCGATGATAGTGTAACTTTCATTTCGGCTATAACGTGGCATAACAAAATAAATAGAACTTGGAGAAAATTGCTTATATTTCAGTTTTACCAACCAATTACAGAAAATTAAAATAAAATAAAAATATTACTTTATTTTTCACGGAAATATTTTCAGGAAAATGTAAAACAAATTCCTTAGTACCAAACACACGCACTCTAATGGTTAACACCTTTTTTCTGGTTCACATTGTATATTTTAACCTCCATTCCCACAGCGCCTGGAAATAATTCCCTATATCCAGTTACCTTCTCTCTCTTTTTTTTTTTTTTTTTTTTTTTTTTTCTCTCTATACAAAATCGTTTGTATTTGATTGATGAAATGCGACAAAAACTCAAATCTGAGCCCACATTACGTGCAAGCAAGGAAGAAAATCAAGGAGCGAGTTAAAAATCACTTTTCATGTCAAAGCATGTAACATACCTTCCACAAACTGTAATGTCACTGAAATAATTAAAGAATACTATCTAAGTTAAACATGGGGGAAGACCCGAATTAATCTAGAGTTAGTGAGTGAGGATGAAAAATTTATTACATGTTGTAATTCTTTTACATACGTCTATGTCACTAGAGCCGAAAGTAATGAGTTTAATTGAACCCACAAAATTCGTCTTAGATCTAGCTCTATCTCGTTCTGCTTCAAAAGAAATTAACTAGGAGAAAACTCTACATTTTAAATTGAAAAGGCAGATCCTCAAAATCAATTAAGCCAGCCCTCATATCCATCTCCATCTCTAAACTGTTAGTGCTAGTATAAGAAGAAGAATAGACTGATCCAGATGAGATAAAATTTCCATTATCTGATTCTGATGATAACGCCGCCTTAACATGGCCGGAAGTCTCAGCTGCCGGAGTCAAATAATCATATTCGAATGAGGGAAAATAGTTGGAGCTTGATGATTGGATTTGGTGTTGATTAGGGTAGGAGCAAGTTAAGGAGACCTCTTCTTTGATTTCCTTTTTTGTTGAAGGAAATGTTGGAAAATAAGGATTGTAATTGTAATAATTAGTATTGGAATCAAAACTCAACAAGATTGAAGAATCATCATGATTTTTCTGAGAATCTAAGAGAATTTGGGAAACTGTGGGGTAAGTTGTACATGTGTGTTGACCATGGTACATGGTCCGAAATCTTGGTGGATTGGCTTGAATTCTTTGCTCTTGTTTAGTTGCTTCACATCCTTGATCAAATTTATGGGTGCATCTATAATAGCTCCTGCAAATTAATCAGTAAATATCAATCAATTAGATCTCAATCTCAAAAGTATATTGTTCATTAACGAAAAACAACCTTAATGTAATTAAATGTTTTTCTTAATGAACAAGACTTAGTGTTAAAAGAAAACCTTGGATACGGGGCATTAAGGATCTGTTTCTGACCATACTTTCTCCAAACATGTCCATCATCCACCAAACTTGAGGTTTCTTTTACGTTTTTTGCTGGAATTTTCCTGTTCAAATAGATTACTAATTGTTAGCGACATTACTCATCATCAATACTTTTGACAAAAATATAGAGCTGATTTCTCATATACTCACTCAACTAATAATTATTATCTCAAAAGGTTATTTTTTTGTTGAAGAAAAATGGATCAAGAAGAAATGTTAGTTAAGTGACCATCTGATAAATCAACCCTAAAAATATAAATTAATAACCTCTATGATTGCAAAGACTAATATAATTAGACAAATTTTCACCTTCTCTTGTTGCATCCTCTTCCATCTTGTAGTGATGAAGTCATGCAACTGCCCGTTGACTCTTCCGGGGATTTCCGACAAGGCAAAACAGCCAACGGAACCTGAGAAACTGATTCATTGGACTTTGTAGAGTTTATTTTTGAGAGTGTATTGCAAAATGAATCCATGATTTTCCCCACCAAATCTTCAGCTAACATATTCTTGCCACCATTTTCTAGTGGTTTCTTTAATATCACCTCTCTTAGCTTGTATGCGAATTCTTGGCCGCGATTCAACTCTTTGCTTAAACTTTTCAGATCAGCCAATGACTTTTTTGGCCAATAGGAATGGGACTCCATATTATATATGTGTGATAAGTGAAGAATCGTGACTTGTGAGGGCCTTATTTATATGGAAAAGGAATCTCCAATTATGTGGTTGAATTTTGAGAAGCTTGCAAGGATAAATTCCTCATTAACGAGAAAGACAAACTCCACGTGCATAAAATACTTTTTTAAGTCCGGTTGGATGGCCTGATTGTAAATAGTTGAGAGGCTTTAAGTGTTGAAAAGTATTTTTTAGTTGAGAGGCTTTAAGTGTTGAAAAGTATTTTTATGTGTTGAAACTTGAAAGTGATTTCAATAATAAGCAGTTGATGTATTTGCTAAATAAAAGTACTGATAAAATATCCTTTTATTAAAATGTCTAAAATATCCTTAAAATTTTTACAAAAAAATAGGAACTTAAAAATATATTTGTAAAGAAAAGTAGGAATGACAGATATGTTGTGAAGAAGATGTTAGAGATTTTGTTTACGGGAAGGTATTTTGAGAATTTTAAAAATATTAAGTATTTCAAACTAAAAGTGCCATAAGCAGAAAAGTCATAAGTTTGGGGATGACCAGCTTATGACTTTTGGCTGATTTTGACTGATTTTGGCTTATAAGCAATTAATTGGATGTTTACTAAATGAATAGATAAGTCAAAAAATGTTTATAAGCCGGTTTGATCAGCTTGTAGGCTTAGTCAAACACCCTCTTAGTAGGACATGAACTTGAAATCATGCTTTGAAATCATTAATTTTGGTAGAAGTTGATTTGAAGTTGAAATTCTGTTTGGACATGTAGAATTTCAAGAGTTATACTTTTTATGGTAAACGAAAACCTCATAATTTGTGAAAAATACCAAAACTTCTCAACTTTTATATAAAATCTTACCGAATGAGCAAATCATAGTTCATAAATAAGGTATTGAAATATCCGAAGGTGCAACAATTAATAAATCAAATATCTTCATGTCCTTTTATAAATAAATATTTTCTTTTGAACCACGCGATTTACTCATTCTTTTACATTTCTACAATACAACAACAAGAGGAGAACAAAACCCATTCACTATGATTACTTTTAGAGCAAAAAAGGCTTCGATAGTTACTTTTTCAATAAATAATTGTCTTTTTACAAACTTTAAATTATATGTCAAGTTTTAAAATTGAAGTTTTGTTCAAAATGTCATACACATGCACAAATTTCAAATCAAAATTTTAAATTTGAATCTAAATTGCATGTCCAAACGGCCTCTTAGTATTACTATTTGATCTGACACAATTTTTTTCTCTTTCTCACTTCGATGTTCACATAAGGCCATTGAATGCAAATATATGTCTCACCTATGAATTTTATCACTTAATCAAAATTAATTGATTAATATTTTACTCAAAAAATCACGTAATTGTTTAAGTTAAATTAATTGATTGGATGTGAACGATCATGAATGCAAAATATTTATCCAATTTGAGATGTCCAGCAACTCAGCAAGGAGCTTTAGCAAAATGTTACACGTCGCAGGTGACGTTTATCATATGTTGTCACCTTAATATCGTCATCCATGTTCTACCTGGCAAGAATTAAATGTCAACTGACGTTTAACAATTAGTTAATTGGTGGAGTAGTAATTAGTGCAAGTTGTATAGCTACATTTCCCAATCCTGGTATTCTGACTACAAAAATAATCTGAACCATTTACCGTGTATATGACAAAGATAACCTTCATTGTCGTTTTGCTATACTAGACAAACATAAATAGTTTGGGATAAATTTTTTTTACTGCCTTATCTCTTTATTTGATTACTAATCCTGCAATAAGTTATACCAAGATTAAAAATAGTACAATGATAAGTTATACCGCGATGGTGGAATAATAGTAACTGAATTAGTTATTCCCGGAAAAAATAATGAAAAAAAACAAAAAATATCTTGAGATCTCTCAAACCCTTTTTCTACGAAATAAGTTGGAGGATATTTTTATAAATAAATAATTTCTTCTTAGAAATTATGTAATGCATGTTATTTTTTATACAACAAACCAAACAGTCGATAAGAAATAAAATCAGAATAGCTAATCCCAAAGATAATTTATTTTAATATAACTAATTTCAAAGATAATTAATCCGAGCATAATTTGTCTTTTAACAATAAACGACCCCTTAATGTATGTACTGTCAGTGGACCTTTAAAGGACAGTTAGGACACTACTTTACGAAAGTTCGATGACTATTTCAAAATCAGACGAGACAAAGTGCCGATTACTGCATGTATACAAATTAAAGATAGGAACAAGAAGAATCTGTGTACAGAGAGGATAGGCATAAACAATTCAAAATCCTATAAGTAATTATTAGATGTAGATATCTAACTTCATGTTGTGATTAGCTAGATTAGTTGTGCAAATTTGAAGTTTTTTCATTGATATCGATAACGTTTGAAAGTAACAAGTGAATTACACAAATCTATTTACTTGTTAGTTGTTACATTTTTTAATGTTGACATGGATCCCACAATCACTTAGCTTTAATAATGACAATTGAGTGTTATATCGTGAATTATTCATTAAGTTGATGAGAAAATCTTTCAGTATCCCAATGGAGGGTTATGCCCTTCATAGGTTTTTTTTTTTTTTTTTTTTTAAAAAAAACTTAGTGATTCATCCTTATGATGGAGGAGTTACATAAGACTTCAACCTGTATATATCAAAAGTAATAATTATACGCACGAGGACATAGACCTTAGTCTCTGCTACAAAATGAATGTTGGAAATAATCTCCACCTTGTTACAGATTTATAAAAAGAGTTAAAGAGTCATGAGTAGTCCTTCAATGATTTACAATAAAATTAAAGACTACTATGTACAAGGATGTTATCATCATACTGTAATCAAGGGTGTGGACTAACATTGGCATAAAAATTAATTCTTCTTGCGTCTGAAGGCATAAAAATTTGCCCTTGCTAGTAGTTATGTAAAATGACATGGATGTTTATTCTAAGCCATCACCTATAAGGATTGTGCCTTAGGTAACAGGGTTGGACTTGACCCCTATCATATTTATTAATCACAAAACGTTACAAAAGAAGATGAAAACATGGACCTTACCTTCATCAAAGCCAAAAAAAAAAAAAAGGCTACCGTGGTATAACCTTTCCTAAAAATGGCGGAGTAGTTAATCGTTGGGTGTGCGAACAAAGTACTACATTGGTAGCTGAAAAGAAAAAGGAGCTACTTATAAGGAGTTGGATACTCTTAATGATGTGAGGCCTTTTGAGAAAACTGCATGCGGGTTTAGCCTAAAGCGGACAATATCGCATCATGTTAAGAGTATTTTTGGGCCATTTTATCCCAACAACTGCATCGGAAAGAAATGGTTTGGGGACGAGTATGAAGATACGAAGTGTGGCGTGGGAACGACTTAGTGCCTTTGCCGTCTGCGCGCACTACAAGAAAGTATAGAAATCGCAACAAAAATTTTTATATTTAGCAACAACTTAGTTTTATTGTTGGCAAATGATTTTTTTGTTGCCAAAGAACTTAATTTTGTTGCCATAGTATTGATTATTATTACAAAAAGTACTTTTGGCAACAAAAAAAAAGTTGTTGCACATTGTTGCAATAACAGCCGTTGGGAAAAGTTCAAGCAACAAAATATATTTTTTTGTTGTCAAAAGTATTTTTTGCAACAATAATCAATTTATGGCAACAAAAAAAAAATTGTTGCCATATATATTTTTTCTTGTAGTGATGGACCGGTTTACAACCTTTACCCATAGCTTTGAAGACGCATACACAGCCTTTGGGCATCGGTGACCGTAAATACTTTGACAATGTGGGTGGCACATTGACACGTTGAATCCCTGACCCGTAATGAGTCATGTGGAACTTAGTTCGAGAAGGAGATTGTTGGGTGTGCGAACAAAGTATCACATTGGTAGTTGAAAAGAAAAAGGAGCTACTTATAAGGAGTTGGATACTCTTAATGATGTGATGCCTTTTGGAGAAAACCGTGCGGGCTTGGCCCAAAGTTTCAATAATATCACATCTGAGAGTATCTTTGGACCGTTTTATCCCAACATTAATTACGTCGAATTAAGAAACATTACAGGGGAAAAATGGCCTAATTTTAGGGACTGCTGTTAGTTTCATCAGTTTAAGAGTAAATAAAATTGAAATCGTTTGCCCATTGCCCATAAGCTGAGACAACACAGTTACAACTTACAAGGAAATATTCCACCGAAGACGTTGAATAATTAAAAATTTTAAATCTTCAAATCCGATCTCAATAAATATACTCCCTCCATTTTGTTTTACTTGGCCATGTTAACTTGGCACACCGAAAACTTTTATGATGGGTGTATTTTACTAAACTAACCTTATTAATGATGTTTTGGGCTCTAAATAGACTACTACTCTCTCCGTCCAAAAATAAGTGTCATCTTAATTAGCAATCTATATTTGTCCCAAAAAAGGGCCACCAAAGGAATTCAAGACAAAAATTGGCAAGTGTTTCCAACTATAAGAGCATTAAAGAAGTAGTACTCTTTAATATTTAATTCTCAAAAAAAAAAAATCTAATAAATAGTGGTTGTTTAGTAAACTCCATTTTGTATTTATTGATTCTTAATGAGCGTGATTTTTGCTAAGGTGACACTTATTTTGGGACGCGCGGAGTAGTAGTTTATGTAGTTATTTAATGTACAAGGATAGTATGGAGAAAAAATAATAAAAATTTCTTGGTTTATTAAAATAGACAAGTAAAAAGAAAAATCTATTTTTTGTATCGGAGCCAATTGATAAAATGAAATAGATAGCGTAGTAGGTTACCAATGATTTCCCGAAAATGGAGAAATAATTAATTCTTAGCCGGAAGTAGGTTAACATACATCTAACTAATTTGTAGCCTTCAGAAAATTAATGCATTGGATTTCAACTACCTACTACCTGCCAACCTTGATAGACATTTAATGCAACTCGTGAATTTTGTTATCAATACTACTGACCCCACTTTTTCTTATATTTTTCTCATCTGGAATCTCATCCATATATATAATTAATTTCTTATATTATCTAATTTTTATCCTAAGAGAACTGTGCTGTTCTTAGAATTTTCCGCTAGATGGATGATTCAATTATAAATTTGATTGTATTTGGAGTTGTGTCATGGACGACATTATTTTTATTGACAAGAAAGTTGTTCCCAAATCGTTCTTTCGATTTTTGCAATCGTTTGGTATCAACAGTTCATGCAATTTTAGCAGTAACTTTAGCTTCTCTTTCTGTTCAAGATTGGAGTTGCCCAATTTGTCCTTTGGCTTCAAGATCTTCTCACAAGCAGGTACTTTTTTGTTATTTTCTTTTTTACTCAAGAATATGGTAGAGTTCTGTTCTAATTGTGATGTTTGAAAAAACTAATGAACAGATGAAGGCACTAGCAGTGACAGTGGCATACCTTATTTATGATTTTGTATGTTGCCTTTTTGACAAGCAAGTGAAGATTGATAACTTAATTCACCATGTGGTGAGTGGTGTTGGACTTGGAGCTGGGCTTGCTTATGAATGGGTAAGTAAGATTCTCTTGTTATAATAATCGTTTTAATATTTCTTGCTGTTTTACCTTATCTGTCCCATTTATGTGATTCTATTTGATTGTGCATGGAATAAAGAAATGAAAACTTCCGAAATTGGTGAACCTATACATTGATTGTGCACCGAATAAATAGACGATGATTTTGAAACTTATGATATATTAAATATTGGATAAGATATCTAAATAGTCACTTTTTAGTCCCTGTAATTGAAAAATAGTCATTGTCATGAAATATTCAATTCTATAGGTGAAACTCTAGGACATTTTCACGAAATTTCACTTGTAGAATTTGAAATTCCTTAACTGTGGCTATTTTCAATTACACAACCGAAAGTGGTAAGTGGACGCTACTTCTACTTAAATATGTCATAACATTTGTCTTGACTATAAGACTTTTGAAACTTGTGTCTTGAATGTGTCATATTTGTGTGACCAAAAATTTCACCTGTGAAATTGAAATCTAACAACAGTGGTTATTTTTCAGTTACAAGATTGAAAAGTGGTTAGTGGGCGCTATTTCTACTTAAATATGTCAAAATATTTGTTTTGAATATAAGATGACTTTTGAAACGTGTGGTCTTAATAAACGTGTCATATAATTTCTGTGTGGCCATAATAACTTGTCGTAAGAAAAAACTGAGAAGTTTAAGTTAAAGTTCGAGACGCGTCAACTAAAAAAGAAATCGGATCAACATATACATTACCATGTTAGAATAATTATAGGTAACTTTTCATAAAAAGCGGAATTATAACCTGAAAAATAAGGCTGATTACCCTGTTACAAACATGTTGATAATGAAAAAGAAATTTAGACTGACAGTGTATATTAAGTTAAACCCTTAACTTGTAACTAATCAAAAATTCTGTGATATGCAGTGTGGTTCAGAAATGGTAGCAGCATTGTGGTTGACAGAGATTTCCAGTCCATTTCTACACTTGAGGGAGATTCTCAAAGAGCTTGGATATAAAGACACTGATATTAATCTTGCAGCTGATGTTAGCTTCTCAGTTTCTAATTTATTTCTTTCCAATTTAAAGATTCTTTTTTATATATATTTCCCCGGATACATTTTTATATGATATATTAGTTTACTGGACACAATTTAAGTTAGTCATTTATGGTTGATCTCTTTTACAGGTTTTATTTGCAGTGATTTTCAGCATTGCTAGGATGATAGGGGGCCCATATCTAACCTATGTGACTCTATCTGCTGATAATCCAATCCTCATTAAGGTAACTTCACATATTAAATAATGTACCAATATACAATTCTCTTACTTTGACAAATCTTATTTTAAAACAACAAATTGGTGACATAATGTTTATATGATTTTACAGGCCATGGCTTTCGGACTGCTACTTGTTAGTGCCTTCTGGTTCTATAAGATTGCTAGGATGATCATGTATAAATTTTCTAGGAGAGCTAAAGTTAAAATTGCTCCTTCAAATTTTTAATTTGCTGATAATTTTTGTTATGCGGCAAATCAAATTCTTCTGTATCGAACATTTGTAGCCTTTGAGGAGAAATTAAAAAGGTTCATTACGTTTCCAAGAATTTGTTGGGTTTGAAATAATCATTGTCATGCGAAAGCTAATAATTGCAAACCTTAAACGAAGATAAATAAGACGACAAAAAAAACTATACTAAAAAGGCATAATATCTTATTATGGTTTGACCAATTATCCTACATATGAGAAAACTGATATAAAAGAAAGCATAAAACTATGAGAAAATAATCTCCTCCTAAACAAGACTCTTTAATCCTAAGAGACAACATTGTGGATGCTATATATTATGTTATTGTATGAGAAGAAAGATCTTCTATTTATAGAAGTTTAAAACTTCTCCTCCAAGAAAAGGGATAAATATGGTAAGAGTCCTTTTCCACAAAGAAAACGCTTTCCATCAAGAAATCCTTTTTGAAGTAAAATACAATTTTGATAGAATCAAAATAAGGTAGAAAATCCAGGGCAAACCCTAACAGAATCTGTAGATAAAGACGAGGAAAAAATTTGTCATTTGTACCTAAGGGTATGACCTAATGGTCAACAATTTAATCAAAAATCATGAGAGATACTCTTCGTTTCAAAATACTCTTCACATTTCTCTTTTTGAGATTCAAACTACTTGAACTTTGACCAATACTTTTAAGATGTATTTTTCACCATATTAATATAAGAAGAATAGCAGCTTATATTACTTTTTTGTGTTTTGAATATCTAAATTTAATAGTACTAATGCAAGCGCATGACGTGTCCTAGACTCTCTCGGCGCACGTTAGCCTAACGTGCACCACACCATGGGAAAGAGACCTACGACTACGGTTGTGCCGGGAAACATGCCAAAGAGTGATGGAGTGTTATATCCCGTATTTTTGTACATTGGGATATCGTAAGCTAATCGCGACAAGTTTAAGACAAGACTATTTTGGGATACGAGGTAGAGACTTTTAACCTCCGATTTTTTTGTTTTAATGCACAAAGTGCTTATAAATTTTATTTGGTATATATATATTATTGGAGATTAGGGATTAATTAATTGGGATTAGATTATTAAGCAAGAATTAGTGATTAAGTAAATTAATTAAGATTAATTAACAAAGTGGGCCCCACCCGATATATTTTTTAAAAAAAAAAAAAGAGAAAAGATGACACATAAGGGGGGCACGTGTAGGGCTTGGGAGGCTCACATATATATCATCAAAATGACTCATTAAATCACAATCCATACCTTAGTTGAATCAAGAACAAAGAACAAGAAAGAATTGAAGAAAAAAAAAAAAAAAGGAAGCTCTCGGCCATGAATGCTTGGGCCGAGCATTGAGAGAGTGAAGGAGAAAAATTAAGATTTTAAGGTGTTATACACCTTCAAGGATTTCAACGTGAATTGCTCCTTGGAGTCAAGTTGATTAAGGTAAAGATTTGACCTCTTTTATACGTATTTTGGAGACAATTTAAGTTTGTATAAATTGGTAGTTGTGTGATGAATATAAGGAGTTATAAATGTTGATGTAAAAAAATAAATTGAGCCGTGTAGGGGGCTGTTCTAATTAGGCAAGGAGAATTCATTTTAAGTTGCATTATAGTTGTTGTTATCACGGATTATATGGTGAAGGAATGAAAGAATTAGAAAGTTAAGGTTGAAGTTGTGTTGATATGAATATGTTGTTATTCTTATTGAATTGCAAGAGTTGAAGGTATGATTATATTCATAGGTTATGGTTGGTGTTTCTGTGTTAGTAGGAGGGTAATTGGAAATTCGGGATAGGCGAGTCTATAGGGGAAGTGCTGCCCGATTTTCGTTAAGTCTATAGCTAATAGGAAAACCTTAAAACGAGAATGTGTGAACTAAAAGATAAGTCCTATAAACAATGGGCTATAGATTGGTGAACTAGACAGTGTAACTACTAACGATAACGTTACTCTTATATTAAATAGGCTAAGAGAACGACGAGGCGAACGGATTCACGAATAGTCGCTAACAGGTATGTAAAGCCCATCCCTTCTTTCTTTTGGCATGTCCTAGACTTAAGTGATAAATGATATGAACCTTGGGGTAATTCTATTCATAGACTTTGGATGTGATCTATAATTCTTATTTACTTCTTGATGTTAGAACTCTCGAGTGATTGAGTCTCCTTTTCGAGTTTTCTCGTACGTTGGACACTAGTCGATATACATCCGTTCCTATTCTTAGGAACTTTATGATAACTTGTGACTGGACTCCTATAAAATGTTTCATACTTTATTGATATATGAATATGATTTTTGAGTCCTTTTGATATACTTTATGATAAGCATTCGAGAGTTAGTTAAGATGTTCCGAGTAACGTTCGAATAGTATTTGATATAACCATTGTCCTGATTTTTAAATGATACTCGTGTTAATTATTCTATTGAGTCTTGGAAAATGTTTTAATTGCATATGGTTGCTCACTACTCCACTCGTGCAAGTCTCAACATGTCTTTCACTGAGTCCCGGGCCAGGACACGTTTTCGTGCACAACTCCACTGCATTATTCACCGAGTCCCTCACTAAAGGGTCGGGATACGTTATATATATATGTATATGATGATATGATGACATGATGATATGATGATACGGGGATGGCGGCCAGGATGGCATATGATGATTTTATTCACCGAGTCCCTCATTAGAGGGCCGGGACACATTATATATACATATGTACAGGATGATTATCTAATTATGTCACTAAGTCCCATAACGGGTCAGGTATGATATTGACACGCATAATTTATGTTTCAAAGGAAAGCCTTGTGGTTTTCTGGTTATTGTACTAGTTTTCTATACTCCTTATTTCAGTATGATCCTGTTCTTGTATTTCATGCTTTACATGCTTAGTACATATTCCGTATCGACCCCTTTCTTCGGGGTCGCGTTTCATGCCCGCAGTGGACGCTCGTTTTGGTGATCCGCCGACTTAGGATATCTATTCGGCTATCTTGGAGTGTTCCCTTGTTCCGAGCCTAGCTTTTTGGTACATATCCTTTTTGTTGTATATATGTGTACGTCGTGGGTACGAGCGGGGCCCCGTCCGTCATATGATACCGTTGTTACTCTTAGGGTCTGTAGACATATGTGTGGGTCTGTATATAGTTGCTGTTTAGTTGTGTATATATGACTTATGTTTTGGGACGTTCCCATTCATAGTGGCAGCCTTGTCGGCTTGCGTATGTATATATGTTTTGGGATACTGTATGTAGTGGCAGCCTTGTCAGCTTGCATGTATATAGTTGGGACATTCCCACATGTTATGATAGCCTTACCAGCTTATGTACGATGTTATCTGTTAAGAGTTGTAACCCCTCAGGAGACAGGTTGCTGTGGTATGTATATATATGTGACAGTTTTGAGACGACGTCTTGCCTTTTTATATATGTTCCTTATCATGCTAGTTATGGGCTGATTATAGCTAACAGGTGTGTATATGAGTGTCCAGCTCGGGCACTAGTCGCGGCCTACGGGGTTGGGTCGTGACATGGAGATAGGAAAGCTAATCAAAATGACGGTCACAAAAAGCAGAGTGATGGTTTATCACCAATTAGTAACACTGGGCCAGTAACGATGAATATGAGAACTAGAACAATTAATGAAATTGTGCAACAAGGACCAATAAAAGGTACTCCAATGCAGGCAGCGACTGGCGTTAGTGGAACCAAATCGAAGGAGGGATCTTCGATTCGAAAACCTAGCCCAGTTAAAAGTAGGGCAGTGCAAGCGAAGGAACAAGTGGGAGAATGGATGATGGCAATTAACTCGCAACGAAGCACAGGCGGGCAATCCTGGGCAGAGGAGGTGGAGCAAGTAGAACACAATGAAAGTGTGCAAAAGCAAAATGGTAAGTTCACTGAATCAGTGGCATCAGTATGGGATAACTTCGACATTACCAAAATTATAAATGCTGGATTTAAGCTTGAATTTGTGAACCCTGAGTCTGAAGGGGATAATTTGATTGTTGAAATTGATGAGGAAGACATTACAACTGAGATAGAATACTGGAAACATGCCATTATTTGCTATGTGTTGGGTGCCCATCCCCTATTCTCTGTGTTGAATGGGTTCGTTCAAAGGATGTGGGGAAAACATGGCATAAATAAGGTAGTGATGATACAGAATGATTGTGATGGTTCATTTTGATAATGCAGAGGGGAAAAATGAAGTGATTCAAGGAGGCATATACGGCTTTGACAACAAACCTTTAATTGTGAAGGCATGGGACTCTGATATGGAATTCATTAGGGATGAATTGTACTCTGTCCCTAACTGGATTAAACTACCTGGACTGGATTTCAAATATTGGAGTCCAAAGGGGTTGAGCAAACTAGGTAGTCTGATGGGGAAGCCTCTCATGGTGGATAGAAATACTGAAAGGAAGATGGCTTAATTTTGCCAGACTGCTTGTGGAGGTAAAGATAGATGTGCCACTACCAGAGGTAATTTTGCTTATAAATGAGAGGGGAAATGTGATTGAACAGAGAGTGACTTATGATTGGAAGCCCTCTTGGTGTAAGCTGTGTCATAAGTATGGGCATAATGAAGAAGTGCGTATGAAGAACAAAAAGAAAGTGCAAGTGAGGAAACTCCCATAGTGCAAGATGGAGCCAGGAAGGAAATAGAGAACACTGACAAAACAGTACAACAACAGCCAGGGTCAGAAATAAGCAATGGTGATGCAGAGATAACTAAAACAAATGAAACTTAGAGGAATGGGATGGGGGAAAACAACCTAAGGTAGAAGGGGTGGAGAATGGAAGAGCCAGCAAGGTGGGAGTAAAGGGGAATACTACAAATATGGTGGGAATAATAGAGGTGCTTATGCTAGAGGTAGAGGTGGTAGATGGGGAAATGGGCCACAGATGACAGAACCAAGGGAATCAAGTGCCTATTATCAACTCCTTCCAACCTTTGGATAAGGAAGGGGTGAGTCAAGCACAGGAACTGCTGAAAATGGGAGGGGGTGTATTGTGTCTCCTCCTGGAGATGGTTAAGATCTTGACATGGAATGTGAGAGGCCTGAATGGCCTAAATAAGTAGAATGAGGTTAAACTCCTCTGCAATGAATTAGACCAGGGATTATTATGTTTTGTAGAAACTAGAATAAAAGTTAGTAAAGTGGAGGTTGTAGTCAATATTATGTTTGGGGGATGGGGCTACCATAGTACTTATAGTTCTCACTATAATAGGAGGATTGTGGTGGTTTGGAGACAGGACAGGTTTAAGGTGGTGGTGCAAAGTGAATCACCTTAGGCTGTGACTTGTCTTATAACTTGTAAGTCTTTGCAATTAAAGTTTGCTGCTACATTTGTCTATGCTTTTAATGTGAGAGAAGAGAGGAAGGAACTATGGAAGTATATCACACAACAGAACTTGGGGATATGTCCATGGGTGGTTCTTGGTGATTTCAATTTTATATTACATGATGAGGATAGAATTGGAGGTAATTAGGTGGGATTTGCTGAGGTGGTGGATTTGTAAGATTGCCTGGATACTAGTGGGTTAGTGGAGTTACCTAAGACTGGATGCAAATACACGTAGAATGACAAGCAAGATGACAGAATTTTCTCAAAGATTGATTGGGTATTTGTGAATGGTGAATGGATGGACACAATGCCAGCCTATGTCACTGATGTGTTAGCTGAAGGAATAAGTGACCACTGCCCTCTAGTGGTTAAAACAATTCAGCAAGATACAAAGAGGAAGAAGCCTTTTAGATATTGTAATATTTGGAGTTCACACCCTGATTTCAATGATGTAATAGCAAGGGATGGAGTATACTAATAAGGGGATATAGGATGTTCCATATTGCTAGGAAACTTAAGATGTTAAAGCACAAGCTGAAAGGGTTACACCACCAGAAGTTCAGAAATATAGTTAATAAAGCAGAGGATGATAGAATAGCAATGTTACATAGCTATAAGGAACTACAAAAATGTCCTCTTGATAATACATTTCAACATGAAGAAAAGAGGCTTAGGGTGAGGTATAGACAGTCATCTAAGCTAGCTGAAGAGTTTCTGATCCAAAGAAGTAAGGTTACTTGGATTAGAGTGGGGGATGCAAACACAAGATATTTCTTTTCAGTGCTTAAACAGAGAAAATTGATCCAGTCAGTTTGTCAAATCCAGGATGATAACAACAAAGTTCACCTTGACCCAGCAATGATTGCTGAGGTGTTTGTGAAATATTATCAGCAACTACTAGGTGAAGAAGGGGGCCATAGGTGTGCAGCATATCAGGGGTTCTTTCAACAGGGTCTAAAACTTCTTATGGAGCATCAATGTAGCTTGTTGAAACCTTTCACAGACAAGGAGAAAAAAGTAGTTATGTTTGGTATAAATGCAAACAAGAGTCCTGGCAACATGGAGTGTGGTGGGACAGGATGTGTGTGATGGATATGGAAGTGGGTTTTATAAGGCAATACGGAGTGTGGTGGGACAGGATGTGTGTGATGCCATTAAGGAATTTTTCAGAACTGGCAAGTTACTGAAACAGTTGAATGCTACTCTAATTTCCTTAAGTCCAAAGGTGAGTAATCCAACAAATGCTAGTCAATTCCGACCTATCTCATGTTGTAATGTCTTATATAAGTGTGTTTCTAAATTGCTTTGCTCAAGGCTAGCTGTAGTACTGCTTCTGTTGATAAATGACACACAAGCAGCCTTTGTTAAAGGTAGGCCCTTGGTACACAATGTCTTAATGTGTCATGACCTCCTTAGACATTATAACAGGAAGACATCTGCTAGGTGCTTAATGAAGATAGACTTAAGGAAAGCCTATGATATGGTCAAATGGAATTTAATCAGAGAAATGTTAGAGGGGTATGGATTTTCTCCAAAGTTCATCCAACTAATACTGGCATGTGTCATATTAGCTAATTTTTCTGTTAATGTTAATGGTAAAAGTTGTGGTTATTTTGAAGGGAGAAGGGGGTTAAGACAAAGGGATCATTTATCCCCTTTGCTGTTTGTAATGGTCATGGAGTATTTGAGCAGGGTGTTGAAGCAAATGAGTCAACTGCCAGACTTCAGATATCATCCCATATGCAAGGATGTGAAACTTACTCACCTGACTTTTGCTGATGATCTAATGATCTTTTGTAAATGTCCAGAACCATCTGTAGCAAGAATAATGGAAGCCTTGAAGCACTTCTCAAATGTTACAGGGTTGAATGCTAATTCAGAGAAGTCTAATATTTACATGGTTGGTGTGAATGATGAAACAAAGGAAAGGTTGTTGACATTTACAGGATTTAAGGTAGGAACCTTTCCTATAAAGTACTTAGACCTACCTCTATCACCAAAGAAATGGAATAAGTTGGACTGCCACCAACTAGTGTTGAAAATCACAGAGAAAATTAGAGCAGTCTCAGTCAGGCATCTCTCTTATGCTGGGAAGTTACAGGTCATTAATTCCATCCTGTTCTCATTACACAACTTTTGGGAGACTGTCTTTATTTTACCACAGAGTGTGTTGAAGATGGTGGATAAGAAGTACAGAGAGTTTTTATGGGGGAGCAATGAGGAATCAAATAAAATGGCACTGGTATCTTGGGAAACAATATACACCCCAAAGAAGATAGGAGGCCTCAATGTCAGGAGTAGTAAGAAGTGGAATTTAGCCTCTGTGGGTAAGCACATATGGTTATTGGTGACTAATAAAGAGCTTTTATGGGTCAAGTGGATATATGGAATCTATATGCAACCTATGAGGATTTTTGGACTCATGTTCCACCTTGAAGTTGCAGTTGGCACTGGAAGAACCTAAATAGGATCAAATTGGGTATGAAACACTAGTATAGCAATGACATGTACATTCTAAATGCTACTGGCAGGTACTCTGTCAATAAGATCTATCTAGCATTGCTAAGACACGGAACAACCATTGATGCACATGGGCTCATCTGGAGCAAAATGCTACTACCTAACCACAAGTTTATCCTTTGGTTAAACTACCATAGGAAGCTGCTAACCAAAGACAGGATGGTGGGGATGGGAATGTAGTGTGATAATGCTGAGTGTGTGTTATATGACCAGCAGGAGGTGGAAGATGCTACACACTTATTTGTTGAGTGTACATGGGCAAAATCAGTTTGGCATGAGCTAATGCAGTGGATGGGAGTAAAAATACAACAACAAGAGACAACACTGGCATTGAGTCTGATCAAGCAGAGACAGTGGTGCAACATGAAGAAGCCAATGATAGCTGCTGTGTATGGGGCAATGGTATACCTTACCTGGCAGGCCAGGAATTGGAAGATCTTCAGAGGAATAGATGTGCATACTAGTTTAGCAGTGCAGCAGATAAAGTTTATAGTTAAGGAAAGGATAAATATGTTTATAGGTTCTAAACAGGCAGGGAAATGTATAGTCTTCCTTTAGCTAATGAGCAGTTAATTTCTGTTTTCGCTGAGGCATGTATCCTAGACGCTCTGCTTGTAGAGTAGTCAAGGGTCCATGTGCTATTTGTTTGTAGTACTCAAAAGGTTTTGTTGGTGGTAATAAGATTTCACAGTGTATTACCCAAAAAAAAAAAATTAATCCAATTTTGCTTTAAAGATTTGTCAAATTAACTCTCGAGAAGCGAAACTGACAACTAGCGCTCCACTTGGTATTAGATAGGAAGATATCTCAATCCCTATTTTTCTCAACAAATGGTGGTTATTAAGTCCCAAAAACAGTGCTCACAAGGATCTTCCTGACACTCCAGTTAGGACGTTATCCTCCAATGGTAAGTTCTCTATAGCTACTGCACCCTCGAAAGCATTTAGGCAGAGAAAAGAACCCTCTCAATTTTTTGTCAAGCTTTGGCATAAAGAAGTTCCATTTAAGATGGCATGCTTAACTTGGAGAGCTGTCCACGATAGAATTCCTATGCCCTGGTATTGCTGGTATTGAGCATAGGAACACCTTTCTAAAAGCTCTGTTGTGGAAATGCTGGACTCATAATTAAGGCTAAAAACCCCATAGCAGTATATATCTACTCTATCATGCCTCTTATTATTGTTTGGGAATTGTGGAGGTCAAGGTGTAGCAGCAAATATGAAAATGAGAGGCCATCTGTAGCTAGATCAGAGGCTCACATTTTTTTCAATATCTCACAACTTGCCAGTGCCCAGTGTAGAAGAATTTCCATTAGTAACACATGGGAAGATATCTATAAGCTCTTTCACAATACTATTTCGAGAAAAGCATCATTGTTATCAAATGATCTAGACCTCCATTGCTTTTTGTGAAAATTAATAGTGAGGGAAGTTGCATTAATGGGAAGTGTGGAGGAGATGATGTGGTCAGGGACAGAAGTGGCAAAATGCTCATGGTGTACTCAATTCCTTTAGGTAATGGGACAAGTAATTGGGGTGAAGCGGCTACACTACTGTTTGGGCTGAAATGGTGTATTAAACAAGGCCATGGGTTGATAATTGGTGAGACTGACTCCATGCTGGTTCACAACTGTATCCATGACATATGGACTCCATGGAGAATAGAGAGAGTGATTGGAGATATCAAAAAATTGGTAAATGCCAATGGTACTTTATTAAGCATTGTTACAAAGAAGGCAATCAAGTCGCGGACAGACTAGCTTCTTTTGGTCATCAACTGGAGGAGACAACTTTTTTACAAACTTTAATACGATTCGCAAGTATGTTAAAGGTCTGATTAATTTTGATAGATGGCAACTACCATCGTTCAAGAGGAGAAAACCAAGCACCCTCGTATTTGAGCCACCTTGAGCTTTCCAGGATTATTACCGCTTCATTTTCTTTCTTGTTTATTATTGTCAAAGGTCTCTAGTCAAATTGGAGTTCTACAACTCCCATCTTGTATGAAACGTCAGGTCTTGCCCCCCATTCACATATCTGTTTCTTCAAAAGAGTGGTAATACAATCCTGACTTGGAATTAAAAAAAGTATAAACTCATGTTTTTGACATTTTTTCAATTGGGTGAATCATCACCTAACCATTATCATACTTGTTTTGTCCTTTTATTCTTTTCGCCTTCACACATCCTTAGAGCTATTCAAACTTCTCACAAGATGTTTCAAACATACTGAGAGAGATACTATGATAGCTCTAAGAATGTTTAAATATTAATTTAGTGATAATTAGAATGTTTAAATATTGATTTTGTGATAATTGAACATTTATTTCAGTGACTCTAAGTACAAATAGTTGAACATATTTTTGATAGTTTTCTAATCTGAATCATCAAATGGTTATAATTATAATTTTATCCTTGTGTTCTCTTCCACCTCCAAGCATCTTGAGAGATGTTTAAACATCTCTAACGATGTTTGAAAACACCCACATCTCAATAAATGTTTGAAACACTATCTTACTGATTTAATGGTGATTGAACATCTATTTTTAATATTTTTCCAATACTAAGCAAACTTCTTGCGTCCTTGTGTTCATTTCCACCTTCAAACTTCCTGGAGATGTTTAATGATGTTTGGACATTTATTTTTAATATCTTTCTGATATGTAGCAAGCTTGTTGCATTCTTGTATTCTTTTTCAACCTCAAAAATCTTGATATATGTGTAAACATCTTTGGGATGTTTCAGAATTTCGACTATTGATTAACACCTCTATTTTTAGTTCACATTGCATATTTTAATCTCCATTTCCAAAGCCGGAAAATTATTGTCTATATCGTGTTACAGAAAAAACTCACCCTCAATCATTTGATGTTTACATCAAGTTAATAAATGCATAACATTTGTTTGTACATAAACTTCCCTCTCTTCACTTTATCTTGTGATCTCCACGTTAAATAACTTAAGCATGATAAGATAATATTATTTAATGTAATTAAACACAAGCTGCAAGTAAAATTTTACCGTCTAATTACCTTTCCGTTTTTTTTTTTTCTTCACAAAAGTGTCATTTGAGTTCGATTGAAATGCAAATAAAACTGAAATCTGGGCCCACATTTACGTGCGCGCAAGGAAGAAAAATCTTGGAACGAATTTAAAAATCACTTTTCATGTCAAAGCATCTAACATACAGTGCTACAAATTCTATGTCAACGAAATCGGAAATAAAAATATAGTACACTTCTACAAGCCCCTTACCGCTTGTAGCAAGTCACAATAAGTAATGAATTCAACTAAACTCACAGAACAAGTTCTAGATGCACCAGTAGCTCTACTTAAAAGAAAAAGTGAAAAAAAAATCTACCATTAAAATTGAAAAGGCAAATGTCCAAAGTTAATTGAGCCTAGCATCATATCCATTTCCATACAGTACTGATCTGTGCTAGTAGAAAAAGAGTAGATTGATCCAGATGAGATGAAATCCCCATTATCTGACTCTGATGATAACGCCGCCTTAACATGACCGGAAGTCTCAGCTGTTAGAGTCGAATAATCATATTCTAACGGGAGAAAATAGTCAGAGCTTGATGATTGGATTTGGTGTTGATTAGGGTAGGAGCAAGTTAGGGAGACCTCTTTCTTGATTTCCTTTTTTGTTGAAGGAAATGTTGGAAAACAAGGATTGTAATAATAATTAGTGTTGGAATCAAAACTCAATAGGGTTGAAGAATCATCATGATCTTTCTGAGAATCTAAGAGAATTTGGGAAACTGTGGGGTAATTAGTTTTACATGTGTGATGACCTTGGTACATGGTCCGAAATCGAGGTGGATTAGCTTGGATTCTTTGCTCTTGTTTAGTTGCTTGGCATCCTTGATCAAACTTATAGGTGCATCTATAATAGTTCCTGCATATATGTTAATGCATATGTTAGTAAACCAGATCTGAATCTAAATATGCATGTATTGATCATTAACCATTGATTTAATTTTCTTAATGAACAAGACTTAGTGTTAAGAGAATTAAACCTTGGAAAAGGGGCATCAAGGATTTGTTTCTGGCCATATTTTCGCCAAACGTGGCCATCATCCACCAAAGTTGAGGTTTCTTTTACATTTTTCACTGAAATTTTCCTGTTCAATATTTGACAACCATTTGTTAGCGACATCACTCATCATCAAAAATAAAATAAAAAATCTAGAAATATCCTATACCCTCCCCAGACCTCACTTATTGGAATACACTTGGTATGTTATTTTTCTTGTTGATTGCAATTAGAGCTGGTACTATTGAAAAAAGACTAAGCGTCACATTCTTTTAATTTTGTTCTTAATTATAATTGTTGGAAAACCATAAAGATGTTAGCAAACAGATAATATACAACAACAACAACAACAACATCATCATACCCAGTGTAATCTCACAAGTGGGATCTGGGTGGTATATACGTAGCCTTAGGCCTATCTTGTGAAGGTAAAAAGGTTGTTTTTGATAGATCTTCGACTCAAGTAAAGCAAGCTAACAGATTATATGTGATGACATATTGGCGACAAATTAAAGATTAAGTCAAATCCTTACCTTCTCTTGTTATATCCTCTTTGATCTTTTGGTGATGATATCTTGCAACTACCCGTTGAGTCTTCATCCGGCGATCTCCGACCACCTTTCCAACAAGACGAAACAGCCACCATCGGATTAACCTGAGAATCTTCATCTATGGACTTGCTAGACTTTAGTATTGAGATAGTCTTGCAAAATGAACCCATAATTTTCTCCACTAAATCCTCTGCCAACAAATTCTTGCCTCTATCACATAGAGGTTTGTTGATCACCTCTTTGAGCCGGTTTGTTAATTCCTGTCCACAGTTCAACTCATTGATCAACATTTTCATATAAGCCAATGAGTTTTCTGGCCATTGGGACTCCATATTTTGTTATGTGTGTAAAACAACGGTAGGAAATATAGCAAGAAGTCAAGGACTGTGAGGGGCTTATTTATATCGAAAAAGAAAAAGGCTAGCTAGTGGTTGAATTTAACACTCTGTTTGGATGGTCGTTACATATTGTTCCATAATGTTTCGTATTATACTCTATTATGTTGTATTGTAACGTTGATAGATCGTTTCCCCTAATTATATAACCTCACACATCATCAATTTGAAAGATAAATTATGAATTATGCAGTAATAAGACAAAATGAGAAAGAAAAAAGGTAACTACACGATTACACCAAATGAGTCATTAGACAAAATGAGACTTTTCGTTGTTACATAATAAATTTAAAAATACGATATAATAAAATTTAAATAAAAAGCAAAACAAATATTATATGTAAACTAACAACACAATTTAATACAATAGGTAACAACCATCCAAACAAGCTGTAAGAAGTTTTTCAAGGATGAATTGCCATTAGGTCGAGAAAAACAAACACCAAGACCGAGTGCATAAAACACTTTTTAATATTTCATCGGTTTTGATTGTGAATCTATCTGACCGTATAAATCGCAGTCAATGAATGAGTTTTATAAAATTCATTTGCAAAATGTGATGGGACACTAATGTCGTGTCCTAAATGTGCTCAGTTTGTACCGAACGCATATGTGGCATATGGCATTCTCATAAAAATAGCACATCACTTGCCATGTAAAGTGATTTTGATTCAATTTGTCATTACAATAGAATCTTCTCTTATATTAAAAAGATTTAACTACTTTATTATTTACAAATATACTATAGTAGTAATTTTCAGATGAGAGATAAAAATCTGTCACAGCATGTAAGGTGTTATAAAATGTTACACATCGCAGATGACGTAAATCATATGTTGTCACCGTGATATCGTCATACACGCTTTTCCTGACATTATATTATTAAAAAATTTCTGTCTACCTGGCAAGCATTAAATGTCAACTGCTTTTTAGCAATAGTTAATTGGTAGTTTTTCCTTTTTTTTTTTTTTTTTTTTTTTTTTGGTGGGGGGGGGGGGGGGGGGGGGGGCAAACTATAGGTAGTTGTTTAGTCATAATTAGTGCAAGTTGAGTTATTGAACTTCCTAATTTTGCGCGTCTGAGTACGGAAATAGTCAGAACCATTCACAAATGTACTCCCTCGATATCAAATTATTTATTGTAGTTATTGATAAGAGTTTTCTCAAATTATTATATCGTTTTAAGAGTTCAAGGCATAATTTTTTTTTTATTTTACTCTTAGTAGAATTTTATCATTAATGGTGATGATACACAAATAAAGTAAACATTTAATGGATATAGATTATAACTTAGATATAAAGAAGGGTAAAGTTAGTCAAATACCTTATTTGATATTTCTATGGCGTGTAAAATAAAAATAGAAAACGATAAATAATTTGAGACGGTGAGAGTATATGAGAGAAATGACCTTCATTGTCTTACTAGTCTCTGTGGTGGCCTGGTGGGTTCTTTGTTTTTTACATCCTATTTTATGCTTTACACGTTATCTTCTAAAGTTTTACATTCTATCCCTTAACCTATGTATTTCTTTACAAATTACGTGTGATTAAAAGAAAAGAAAAAAAAAAAGGCTTAGAAGAGGGAGATGGGGAACAAGGAAAACTGCTCATATATACATATGATATGAATATCTATTGCTGTTACTAATTTGTTTTTATAAACCAAAGAGTAATAATCATTTGGCAGGCTGAACGAGCCTTTAAAAAAAAAAAAAAAATCAAATTTCTTGATTCCAGTAATTTGTTGCTCATCGTAATGAAAACGTTATATTTCTATATTGCCTCCAAATTTTTCGAATAATTATATTGTCCCATGTTAGGTTGTTAAAATAAGAGTTGTATATTGCTCGTAAATTCTACTATACTATAAATGGGGCTAAGCACACAGCAGGTCAACATGCTTGCTTTGGCATTTAGAGGGTAATTTGGTTATTTCAGTTAAAATGAAATAACATGGTTGGTTGAAAACGAATTCTACTGTAGCTGCTATATTAAATTTTGAGTGAGTTGACTAAATTGTCCTTTTGCTTGTCATCATTCATCAGTCATTCAAAACCCATACCTATCTTTTCCGTTCTACGTGACATGAATTTTGAAGATTTTTTCGTTTGTACTCCAACTTTTCTCTCTCCACGTATTAACACCTTTCTGACCAGGTATTTATTTCACTTTTCGTTTGCTTCTTTTTTCTTTTTATTGTATTATAATAAGTTTAAGCCTAGCTTTAGAGCCCGTTTGGATGGGCTTATAAGTTGTTTATAAAAAATTTTTTTGAGTGTTTGGTACGTAGAACTTAAAGTTATTTTGTCTTAAAATAGTAGAAAAATTAATTGGGCGGTTGCGGGCAAGCTTTCTAAAAAGCGATAAAGTTTGAAAAGCGACTTATAAGCTAAAAAAAAGATAAGTTGAAATTTCTTTTGACTTATTTTTTGGAATTTTTACACTGTCATAGCTACCTTTAAGACTTATTTATGAATAATAACTACCTTATTTTTTTATTTAATTTTTGTAGCTTTATTTTTCCAAAATTCATTTCATAACTAATCCAGTAACTTTTGAAATACATTATGCTCTTTATTCTCACTCACTACACATTTATCATCTTATCCGGACCCTAAAAAATTCTCTCTCCTCTTTCCTTTCCCTTTCCCCTCACTTTAACCCTCGCTCAGGCATCTCGCTTTAGGCGCCGCGCCGGCTAAAGGCTGCTCTTGCCGTCGGTGATGCCAGAAAAAAATTCTCTCTCCTATTGCCATCGGTGATGCCAGAATCCATGGCTTCTTCTCAGATCTGGACGGTTATCGAGCAAGTTGATCGGATTTGGAATAATGAACATCACAACCATAAAGCTTAAGCTTTTTGTGATTGCACAGTATATATCTGATTCAATGATCTAGTAGAAGTTGATTTCAATTCCTACTTTTCTTGGAGTTATTACCAACATGTAAATGCGACTCAAATATGTCGGAACTCAACTTCTACTCCTGCCAAATCGTGTTAATATTTTTTTTCCTTCTCGTTAAGATATGCATATACTCAAGTTACAATCTTTTCAAGTAAGTATGGCACTTAGAGATATAATGATGCGAAGAAGATGTTTGATGAAATGCCTCAAAAAGATATATTGTTGCCTCTCTTTACGATATCATGTTATCTTGATCATGGATTGGTGAATAAGGTAATGGATGAATTTCGTCTGGTTTCTACTAAGGATAATGTTGGCTGGACAGCTATGATTGATGCTTTGATTAGAAACGGTGAAATGAAAAATCTTGGGAAATATATTTCGGTATATTTCGTTGTATTTCAATGTATTTCTAATTTCTAAAACGTTTCTGATATATTTCATTGTATTCCATTGTACATACACATACTACAATTTTATATTTCTTAAACAATCAATCATATTTCATTGTATTTAGAGTGTATATTTTTCTGTATTTGGAAGTATTTCTAAAAGTTTGGAATGGAGTAATTTGGAGAGAGAAACATTGGGCTTTGTTATGGAACTTAACAGTTTTGCGTCATACATGGTTGATTTAATTTGACTTACCATTTAAAATGAAAGAAGAGAATCTATTCCATAAATACAGCCTATTTTTACTCTGCCAGATTTTGTATTTCAGTATATTTCAAAAATGTGAACTCTCCCAGATTTTGTATTTCCGTGTATTTCTCTATATTTCAAAAACGCGAAATACAACTAAATACAACAAAAACTAGCTACGATTTGTAAATATAGAAAAAGTAGCTATAAATTGTTAGAAGCTATTAAAAGGTAGCTGTTTTTGTAAGTTGCCCTTTTTTTGGCTTATAAGCTGTTTTCAGCTTATAAGCTGCTTTTTTTAAGTCCATCCAAACAGGCTCTTACATTTAAAATTCACGAAAACCAATATAAGTAAAATAGCAAAACATAAAGGACGTTTAAAATGAATTTATTCAAAACATTTGACGCCCAAAACGATTATTAAGGACGATATTAAATATAATAGTTTAATCTATGTTAACAATTTTGTAATAAAATAAAAATACTTGTAAATCTTGAAGAGTATAAGATTCTACTAATTTTAAAACAATAGAAGTTTATATTGCAGTTTAGACAAAGCGCAAACAAGCTATATCCGAACTTAAATTGTATTCATTTTCGCCAAAATTTTGTTCAATTAATCGTTGACCTCTATTTGGGGCTTATAATTTGTCATAATATACATTCTATTAAAAAAAGGATATTAAATATGCTAAAAAAATCCAAGGGGGAAAAACACAAAAGAAAATAGAAATATTAGTTGCCTTTACGGTTCAAAATTTGAAGTTTAAAGTAAAAAAGAATTGAATAAAATAATCACAAATTGAAAATATAAAAAAATGGTATACATAGAAGTAGAGATGCTTCCGATGTTATTTTTATTGATCAGGATCGAAATATTTAAATTCCTGTTGAATGCATGCAACAAAAAATTTGAAATAAGTAAAAATAAAATTGGCTTTAATAAACATTTTAAGAAAAATATTAGAAACAGCATTAGCAGTTGAAACATAAATGAATCATATTGAAATTGAGATTGTTGGGCCGTGCCGCCCACGGCCATTCCTTCATCTAGTTTTCACTATTATAGAAACATGAGTTTGGAGGTAGTTTCGTCGTCGCACTCCAACTCATGTAAAAAAAAAAAAAAAAAAAAAAGAGCATTATATTAAAAGAAAAGCAATATCAAAAAAAAAATGGACCCCATCGCCTCCAAACTCATGTAAAAAAAAAGTGAAGTCCATATTAAAAAAACAAGCAATATCAAAAAAAAAAAAAAAAAAAATTGGACCCCACCACCTTCAAACTCATGTAAAAAAAAAAAAGTGGACCCTATATTAAAAAAAAAAAAAAACAATATAAAAAAAACGTGAACCTCATATTAAAAAATCAAATAATATTCATGTAATTTTCAAAGTATCCCCATTGAGTCAATAATGGTGGATCCATTGTCACATGCGTATCAGCCCATTAGTGGGAGCAAATGAAATCATTGTACAGCAAAAAACGTGGACCCCATATTATTGCTTTTCTTCAAAAGATTACGTAGCCAAACCATACAATTTTCTTACGTAGCCAAACCATACAATTTTCTTTCTTTTCTTATATTAGCCTGAGATCTAATCTAAATATTTAATTGTTGTATTGCTATTCCGCCATGTCATTTATTTGTTATGTTTACTAAAATAAATATACTTAAAATATTCATATTTTAAAATAAGATAAAATTAATTATTTTTTCATTTTTATTCTTACTCAAATAAATGTGAAAAGTGCGTATGTCGTAAAGAAAAAATAATATTAAATGGAGATCAAATAATAAATAAGGTAAATTAGTCAAATTATAATTCTAATTGACGTTTCCTTAAAAAAAGGTGCAAAAGACAACATGAGCTAAACCAAGAATATTCACCAAAAATAAAAAAAATAGTAGTTCTTCGTTTAAATAGAAAATCAAATTTCTACTTTGTTTCGTTTTAAACATGTAAAATTAATTTAATAATTTAAACTAATGTAAATTTGATTTAATTTTAGAATTATCCAAATCAAAATTTGAGAAAAAAAATAATAAGTATTCTTTAGGTCCAATCTACATACATTAACAATAGAATATTTTACACCTTTAAATTAATCGAATTAAAATTCAAGTTATCAACTGATGCTTAAATATTGCTATTGTTTTGTCTCAAAGAGGGGAAAATAGTTTCATTTTAAACAAGTCTTCTCTTTTAAAAAGTATTAATAAAATTTTGTGAACTTTATTCGTAGCAAACATTAATATAATAAAGTTTTGGATGCGGAGCACAAACTATAGTGTTATGTTAATCGTGTTTTGAACATACAACTTATTAGTAATATAAGTAAAAATATTCAAGCGAATTTTTATTTACAAAGCTGACAAAATAATGAATAAAATAATTGCAATTTGAGAAATAATATAACCAATTAACATTAATAAGAACAAATTTTGAAATAAAAGAAAAATATATGGGTCAAAAAATTAATTTGATGTGTAACTATATAACATAAACTTTAGTAGAATTTAAATTAAATTTTAAAGAAAATACATTTATGATGTGAGACTACACGATAATATTTTCACTAAATTGATATAAATGATAGAAGTACTTATTAATAATATATCATTGTAATTATGAAAGAAGAACGAAGCAAATATTGTATCATGCTAACAACTTTTACTCTGCTGTCCCGAAAATAAATTACGCATTTGAATTATCTTATTTGAACTTTCTAATTTTTATTTGTGAATGGTAAATAAGAAATGATTGATCTTCGGAGAATAACGTATAATGACTCACGGTTGTTGTATAAAATACAATTCAATCTAAGAAGCAAATATATATCTTTGCAAACTAATAAATTTATAGCATTAAGCGATAGGAAAAAAACAAATAGAATGTTAGATTCTTAGTGCTTTACAACTTAAGAAATGAATGTTCTCATAATTAAAAAATAATAAGGTATGTTACTTTAAAATTATACTACTAAAGTTTTGGTTAGGACTGAGTAATGTAAAATTTCTAACCAACAAAAACTTTTTGAGATGAAATGAAACCAAATAATTTCGCATACGTATATAACTCTTCGAACGAAAATGTTGTCATACTAATATTATATTTGTTGTTAACTCATATTAGACCTATTGGGCCCGTGCGAAGCACGGACATCAACATCTAGTACAAGTATAAATTACATCGAGATAGAAAGCTCTTTTCTACTGGAAAAACAATGCTGGGCTAAACCTTAAGAACAGCACATTATGATTTATTTTTCTTGAAGAACATTCCATTTAATTAATCAGGTACATATTTCATTAAGAAATTGAAAGTAAGAGAAATCAATTTGACTTTTAACTTTGCATCGCCATTATCTTACCACACTAATCAGTTATGGCGACAGCCAATTGAGCATGAATAGATAAATATGAGGAAAAAAACAAATCAGCCACACCATCCAATTAATTTAGTCCCCATAACTGCAGGTGTACAAATTAAGGATAGAAACAATAGGGAATCTTGAAAAACAATTGTGTGTACAGAGAGGATAGACATATGCCAGTTTGCGAAAACTGAACAAAACCATAAACAATTCAAAATCCTATAAGGCATTATTATAATGTGTAGCATTATTATAATGTGTATATAGGTAACTTCAACATGTGATTAGCTACAACAATTGTGCAAAATTGAAAGTCTTTTTCATTGATATCAACGACATTTAAAAGTAAGAAGTGGATCTTACATAAGTCGTTACATTTTTATGAGTGTTGACATGGATCTCCCAATTACTTTAATATGTGAAAAGGAGTAACTTCACTCTAACTACCTAAGCATGTGAACTTCACACACCCTGTTGACCAAATCGAGCAAAGGTTATTTTTACTTTAACATATGGAGGATATATTCCCGTAATAGTAGTTATGAAACAAGCCCTTAATAGTAGTTATGTAACAACCCCTTAATTAGAAGATGAATTGAATTGGGATGCAAGATGGGCGTAGTTTAATTTGAAGTGAGGGACATGTTCACATGTGTACAGTTCACAAATCATAAACATTGGACTTTAAGTGATGTTTGTTACTAGTAAGAAATATCTGACAGAATACACGGCATATCTTACGACGATAAATTGGGGAATTGTTTAGTCCTTATACCATGGGCTTCATTTTTCTATTCCTTTTACCATCATTTCTCTGCATAGATGACCAGGTATTGGTAAAATCAACCTATTATTATCGCAGGCATAGGCAAATCTATGATTTGAATATCAACCTATTATTATCGCAGGCAGAGGCAAATCTATGGTTTGAATTTTTGTGGGTTTATATTCGTAATTCTACCACTTCTACCAAATTTACTGGGTTCATAATCCATTACACATATTTAGTGAATATTTTAACACACACATGTATATAGGGCAAAACCTAGCTTATTCATGGGATACACTCCTGATCATGTGTAACTTTTCATAATATGATAGAGTGAAACTTATTATAACCAGTTAAATTGCATTAATATTGTAAAAGAAAGTATACTATTGATGTATAATTTTAATCTATATTTAAGGAAATTATTGAAGTTGAGAAAAGAAAAAATTTAGAAAAAATTTAAGTCATAGATTTTGACAATATCGAGAATTTTATACCACCAAGATAATTCAACCTGTTGTAGCAAGTTATTCTTCTATCTTTTAAGCTATTATATCCGGTTTGTTATGAAAATTTACTTATTATTGTAAGTGAACTTAAACCTAATAATATAAAACATTATACATTGACAGTACATTGATTTTAAACTAGAGAAAAGTAGTATGGCAAACAGGCAAAGGCTGGCCTTTTACTAACGCTTGCAAATGTATCCATATGAATCGAGAGATGTGTTCCACTAATAGGAATTTTTATATCTAGCCAGTATTAGGTAAGTTAAGGTAAATACTTATCCGCACTGGATGTTCACACTTAATTAAACTATTAACCATAAGAATTAACAAATCAAATAGTGAGATTTTCCATTCTTTGCACATTACTTGTTCAGTTGTTTGGAAGGAATAAAGTCGGTCTCTCAATTTTAGTTTAAGTGATGTAACTTCTGATCATATTCAATTCCGCTTTTCTCACTTCCAAAGCAGGTCTCTTTCGTAAATAATCTGACCAATTGTTTTTTATTCACTCAAAAGATTAAGAATAATATCGTTTATCTTTTACAGTGATGGAGGTGGGGGTGATGACGACCACAACTACATGGTGATGATGATATTTTGATTTCATTAATAAGATGTTTTGACTAATTAAATAGAACTTGGAGGCAACACTGTTTAGCATAGCACCTCCCACTTTCTTGTTCACACTACATATATTTTCAATCTCCAAATTCCACGGGCGGGCAAGTTGACCTATATAAACCATATATATAGGGCTTACGTACAAGATCGATTGAAATGTAAGTAAAATTGGGCCTACTATTACGTGGAAAGAAAAAATCTAGTAGTTAAAACAGTTTTTACATGTCAAACCATGTAACACCTCGCTGTAAATACCACGTCAACGTAATGTTAAAAAAAAAAAAATAGAGTACAAACAAATTTTTGAGAAAAATCAATCGTACTTCAACGGTCAAAAGGACCTAAATCAATAGAACCCTCCGTCGTTCAATCTCCATCTCCAAACTACAATTAGTAGTATCAGTAATACAAGGGTAGATGATATCTCATGATCAGACGACTCTGATGAGAACGCTGCTTTAATTGGACATCATCGGACGGTTGATAATAATCGGAGCTTGATGATTGACTTTGGTTAACATTAGGGTAGAAGCAATTTGGAAAGACCTCCTCTTTAATTTCTTGTTTTGTTGAATAAAATGAGTGAAAATATGGTTGGTGATAAATTATATTGGAATGGGCAAAGGTGCAAATACACCCCTTAACTTTGCAATTTAGAGCAGATTTACCCCTGTTAAAAAAGTGGTGCATATATACCCTTACCGTTATAAAATGGTGTAAATATACTCCTGCCCTTACACAAATAGTGCAAATATACCCTTTTCTTTTTTGGTAACCAACAACTTTCCATTAATTACCATGAAACATTACATAATTAGCTAGCCAACACAGCTTGCTAGGTTCAGAAATACATGACACTTGAACTCCTAACGATCAAACAACAGTAGCTAAAAAGAAAAATTTTGAACTAAAACTTGGCTGCCAGTTGGTGCACGAACAGTGCAAACATATGCTAGATCCTTGGCTAATCTTTCCACTGTGACACTTTTTTTTTTCAAAGATTCTTTGGTTCCTCTCTCTCCACAGTGTGTGAAGCACTTCAGCAATAATCATCTTGCAAATTTGTGCTTGTTGACTTTTGCCCTTGCTACTGGCAACGCTCCACTTCATAAAATCCTCCCAGTGGACTGCATTGAACATCCCCTTATTGCTCCATGTCAAAATTCTTGGACGAACAGGTGCTCGTGATTTTCAGGCACTTGGTTGCATAAGATATATCTTTGTAGCCTCAAGACCCCATTTTAACAACCTATCAGCAGTTAACAACCTTTGTTGTAGATCAAGCCATAGTGTCAAACATGCTTTTGGCCTTGCTTGGTTACCAAACATTAGACACTTTCATGCTATCCTGGGCAAATTACCTAGCAACTGGAGGTAGGCAGATTTGATCAAGTTATGTCGTTAATTAATAGAAGTCTACAGAATGGTATCTCTGGCCCATATGATTTTCCTTGTCATCCAACTGGCTGTTTTAGGGATTAGACAGTCCCTCAAAAGCTGGCCTTTTATATAGTATGTATGAATCCATTTGACCCATAACTTATCCGCTTTATGGGCCAAATCCCAGCACATATTTGTCACAGCAGCTTGATTCCACTTTCTCAGGTGAACCAAATTCAGACCACCTGCTGATTTAGGACTGCACATATACTCCCAAGCCACTAAAGCTTTCTTTGTGATCACATCTTCCCCTGACCAGATGTAACTCCTACAGGAGCCATCAATCAGCTAGATTACCTTTGATGGGATGAGGAATAGTTGTGACTAATAGGCTTGCACCCCAAATAGTACAGATTGGATCAGTTGCACCCTCCCTGCATACGATAATTTCTTAGCTGTCCAGGTGGAGATTTTAGCCGTGATCTTTTCTACAAGGGGAAGCCACTGCATAATGGTCATTGGTAGATAAAGGGACTCCAAGATATTTGAAAGGCAATACACCCAAAGAGTAACCTAGCTACTGCAAAATCTGATCTTTCATCCTTTGATCAACACCTCTAAAATATACTGAAATTTTACCCATATTAGCCTGAAGTCCAGAAGCATTTGAAAAGTTCATGAAAAATTGATGTAAAGCCAGTACTGATTTCAAATCACCCTTAGAAAAAAGCAATAGATCATCAGCAAAGCATAGGTGTGTGATACCAAGTTTGGCACACTGAGGGTGAAACTTGAACTTCTTATTACCCTTCAGATTATTCATACTCAGAAATTCCATAGCTATAGCAAACAAGAAAGGGGACATGGGGTCCCCTTGTCTTTTTCCCTTAGCTGCTGGAAAGGGTGGAGTGTGCTCACCATTGACAATTATAGAGTAACTCACAGTCTTGACACAATTAAGCACTCAAGCAACAAACATGTGAGGGAAACCCAGTTGTGTCATTACTTGCTCTAAATAGACCCACTCCACAGAATCATAGGCCTTTTGAAGGCCAATTGATCATACACCTTGCAGAAATATGCTTTCTACTATAACCCTCGACTATCTCATGTGCAAGAATTATATTATCAGCAATATTTCTACCAGGAATAAATCCAGCTTGGGCATCACAAATGATAGAACCAATTACATCATGTAGTCTGTTGGCTATGATTTTATACAAGACAGAACAACAAGAAATCGTCCTAAACTCCTTCACAGTCGTAGGACACTGAGTTTTGGGAATAAGAGAAACAATGGTACAGTTTATAAGATTATAAAGGTTGCTGCTTCTAAAGAACTCCTTAACTGCTGTTATGATGTCAGTTTTAACAATAGGCCAAGACTTTTAAAAAAAAAAAAGAGAGCGTAACCAACCTTACCTGGGGCTTTGTCATCCCCTATTGCCTGCTTCTGTCACTGCGGCACATAGAGCAAGTTTTTGCTATTGGTTAAGTATATGCCCCTGTTTCGTGGTAGCTTTACACACTGCTGGCAATGCTTCTGCTGAGGATCCCATTAAGCTTTTATAAAATTTAATGAATTCTTCCTTGATCTCCACTGGGTCACATAGCTTAGTACCAGTAAGGGAAGTAATTTGTAGAATTTGGTTCCTATGGCTTCTCTCCTTGCATACCGCAGCAAAGTATCTGTTGTTAGAGTCTTCCAGCTTCACCCATTTCACCCTAGACTTTTGTTTGAGGGCACTTTCCTCTATCAAAGACCATTTCTTAAGGTTCACAATAGCCTGTTTTTCCTGCAAAAGTAAGCTGTCATCAACTTGTATACTTATTTTCCTCTGCAAGACTTCCAACTCCTCCCTAGTCCTCTCAATTTTAAATTTAATGTACTTGAATTCCTGATTGTTGAGAGCTCTCAGAGTTGGTTGCAAAGACTTCAGCTTAAGCCATACATTTTGCATAGGGTTGACAGATTTTCTCCCTTCCCATTTATTACCAACAATCTGCAGAAAATCAGCATGGTCTGCCCAATATTGAAGAATTTAAAGGAGGCATGTTTAGGTAGAGTATTATGTTTTAGATTGAGCACCATGGGAGCATGATCCGAAATGAAAGGTAGGTCATATTGTGTGTTAATTTGACCCCACTTAAGCATCCAATGCCAAAGCACCTGTCAATTCTGCTGGTAATCCTCTCAGTACCCAATTGTTTGTTAGACCATGTGTATTTGTCTCCTTGCCAAGGAAGCTCATGAATTCCACATTGTTGTATGCAGCCCGAGAAGTCTTGTACCTCATGGAGGGTCACTGGATTGCCAAAGAGTCTATCATTCAGATGTAGCACAGCATTAAAATCCCCAGTAACTAACCAGGGGCAGGTGATACCCAGGGATATAGTTTCCAGGTCTTGCCATAAAGTCCTTCTCTGTTCACCAGTATTAAACCCATAAACCACTGTAATGACATACTTCTCATCAGATGTTTTGTCCCTAACTTCGCAATGGATCAGCTGTGCAGCGACCTGAATAAAGTTAACCTCAAACCAATTTGGATCCTATAGAACCCAAACTCTTCCACTAGCAGCATATTGATAGTTGGTCAGGACTTCCCATCCTGCAGCTATATTCTTCATTCTACTCTTCACATTATGCTCCTTTACTCTAGTTTCAATTAAGCCAACTAGTTTGATCCTTTTATTCACTAAAAACTTCTTAAAATCTTTCTGCTTATACCTTTTATTAATACCTCTAATATTTCAAAATAGCCAGGTCATGTTAAGCAGTTAAAGTTGTTCCAACTCTATCCACAGGTAAAGCAGTAGTCTCACATTTCCCTTTACTCAAAGACCCATAAGTATTTTTAGTGGTTACTGCAGACAGAACAAGAAAATTCACCAAGTTATACTCTGGACTGGTGGTCTGATCATTAGCAGTAGCTTGCACAGGGGTGGTGATCATTACCCCTTGACTAGCACCCTCAGGGGTCTTGGGAAAAACTTGTTGAATTTGCACTTGTGTTCCACCTACCTCACCTAACTAAGAAGGTTGTTCAACCACTGTATTAGCAATAGGGGCAGGTAAAGTTACCCCAGTAGTTTTCCATTCCTGGGTAACCTGTTTGCCTCTTCTCCTTCTTCTTTGTGGAGCTGGCAGTTGCTCCACTGGTTGTTCCTTACATATGTGTCCTATTTTTTGGCACTTGGGGCAGAAATCAGGCCTCCATTCATAGATGACAGCTTGGGTGAGTTGTTGTCCACTAGGGTCCTTAATAAGTATCTCCTGTGGTAGTAGCTTAGTAACATTCACTTCAATCAACATTCTAGCAAAGGAGAGCCTAGTTTGCTTTGTAGTGCATTCGTATGCAAAGATAGGAGTTCCTAAAGTGCTTGCAATCCTACTCAACGACCCCAATCCCCAGCAATCTAGAGGCAATTTGGGAAACTGGATCCACAATGGTACTTCAGCAACAAACTCCGAATTGAGGTCAAAATCCCTACTCCAGGTTTTCAATATCACCGGCCTATTATTGACAGTATAAGGCCCTCCATATAGGATTCCATACATGTCCTCCTCAGATTAGAATTGGGCAATGAAATAGCCATCATTATCTAGGTATAAGGTCGGTATAGCCACCTTGGTCCAGTTTTGAGATATGTATTTTTGCATAGCATTGAACCCAAGACATTCGCCAACAAAATATATAATGAGAGCACATTTCCATTTCCCTAATTCAACACTCACATCATCCTCTTCTAATTGGCTACAGCTACACCATCTATAAAGACAGGAGGAACATAGCGTAGAGGCATACCATTGACTGCAACCCTATTGTTTTTGAACAAATTGACCCAGGGATCAACCGGAGCAGTCCCATCCTCGGCTTCCGCTGTGGAGGATTGTCATATTCCTGTAACTTCTCTTTGGCCCTCATCGCAAGCGAGACCACTAGAGGCACCCTATTCCCCATAGATGCCACCCCTTGTTCCGTTAGGTTTTGAGGAGTTAAATTCAGTTTCTTAGCAACCCTATTTTAACTTGACAAGGCGCCAGTATCACTCAGAGCTGGGGTAGGATTCAAAATCGGAGTTGTTTTCCCAAATTTGGATCGGGGTTTGGCTCGTTTTGTTTTTCCACGGAGGTCAAAAAAGTAGCAAGAGGGACTCTACGAGGTCGTCCTCTCCCCTGTCCCTGCCCCTGATCTGCTTGTTGAGTTTGTGGTTGAACTTTAGCTTGACTTTTTGCCCTTCTCTTTGCCATGGATGATCAACCGGTGCACGTTAACTAACGTACTCCAGCACCATGAGCTAGAGAGAGAAAAAAAATCGTATATTCTTTCACCACGTTAGTACCCCAAAACCATCTTACTTCAAATAAAGGTCCAAATATATTTCTCTTATTTTTATGCCTTAAGGTTTGGGATTTGGGCCCAAAAAAAGGTTTGAAAATAACCTTAAATCACTATAAGTTGAAAAGAATCCATTCTATGTCATTTGTTTTCCGGAAATCAGTTTTTTGGCCTTAAATGAAAATTGGCCCAATTTCAAGCCTTTTTCATCAAAGCCCAAAGAAATTTCGAGTTCATTTCTCTTTAGTCCAAACGGTCCAATTTTTTTGTTTCTAGATTTTTTGAAAGGGCTTCAAGCCTAAAATAGTGCCAATTTTATTGCTGAAAATCCATTTAAAAATGCATATGTTAATAATTTCCAATTTTGATCACTTGAAAGACTTTATAAAACCCCAAATTTTATCAATTTTCATACAATAATCATCATGACCTAGTTGTCATGAAAAAATCATTTAAGAAAAAATATTTGACTTCTATGCGAATTTCGTAAGTTCTAATGCGTTTGGGTTCCAATAATATCACAAAATGTTGTTTACATATACAATATTAGACATATATATATATATATATATATACACCTTTCGTAGTTTGTTACTTGGATAGTAGACGGGGACAGGGGAATCTCGTTAATCCATTCATGTGCGTCACTAATTAGATGACGAGGCATTTGGCTACCTTAAGCAGAGTCATAGTTACTCCCATTGCTTACCTCGCGCTTGGTTGAATTTCTTCAATTTGACATTCAGCATCGGAAATCACATTGCGTAAACATCCGTCGGACCATCGCAATGCTTTGTTTTAATTAAATGTACTAATCCCCTTGTCCATACCAAGCTTCCGGAAGCTCCGTTGTTCGACGCCCGGGAAGGCCCCCGGCGGACCGTTCCCCATTCGTCCCCCCGGCCGCACGCGGTGACCCGCTCTCACCACGGAGCAAGCCGAGCGCCCACCGAAAGCCGACGGTTCGGGACCGGGACCCCGTGGCCGCCCTCGTAGCCAATCCTTCTCGAAGTTACGGATCTATTTTGCCGACTTTCCTCGCCACATTGCTCCATCGACTGCAGGCCGTTCACTCACATTCGATCCGGGCGAGAGTACGACCCCGGCGGGACCCATACTCGATCCTCTAGATGCTCGGTCGCCGCCGGGCGCGCACCGACACCACGCGACGGTGCTCTTCCAGCCCGCCGGACCCCACCGGGGCCGAGCCATTTCCGTGCGGGCGGTGTTGTTAAACGAAAAGATAACTTTCCCGAGGCTCCCGCCGACGTCTCCGGACTTCCTAACGTTGCCGTCAACCGCCACGTATATATATATATATATATGCAAATAAAAGATAAAATGAGAAAGGAGTTAGTCTGGTGGGCCTACCGAAGCCCACCAGTTGCCATTTTCGGCCATGGTTGAGCCATCTTTATTTTTAATTCCATTTGGGCTTCGATCGTTAAGAAACCCTTTCCCTCCCAACAAGTTTAAGGGCGGGCCCCAAAAGGCATCGTCGAGGGGCCCATGCAAACAAAG
>NC_081344.1:14724708-14732303 GCF_029784015.1 Lycium ferocissimum
AGTTATTATTAGTAATTAAAATAAAAGGAAGTTATTACCACTAATTATGTATTAGAAGTAGCTATAACGCGTAAAAATTCCTATAATTGCCGGCTAGGCCTAGTCCATTTTGGACTGACCAGGCCCACGAATATACATATACACACAAAAGACCCATACAATCTCATTTGTTTTCAGCCAAGGGTTTCACCATGAAACCCTATGCGCTGCCGCAGCGTACAGTAATTTCAAAAGTCCCACATTGAATGCAAATAAAAAATTGGGGATTCTGGGGTTTTATATAAAGAACTCTACTCTCAACACAACAGAGACAAGTATCAATATTCAGAGGGGAAAAAAAAAAGACTCAATATACCTAGGGATCTAGCAATTTCTGCTGGAATTAACTTATTGAGTTTTCTAGTTTTAAACTTTAATTCTTTCGTTTGTGGCTGTGTTTCAAGGTGTGAGGAGCAAGAGGATCTCCAATTTCAATCTCGATTCAAAGCTGCACATAAGAAAGGTAAATGCCTCTCCATTTAGTTATTTTTTTCATATTTTTTTATGTGTTTAATTTATGATATATTTGTGTGTTTAATACAGGCTTGTTAATATTTGTTTAGATTAGTTTAGCATTAATTGCTTAGATAGTTTAGATTAATGGTTATTATATGTTCATTTAGTCTAGTTTAGCATTAAATGTTTAGATGGTATAACTTAGTGGTTATTATGCGTTAGTTCAGTCCAGTTGAATCATGCTTATAAACCTTGCTTTATCTGATTAGCATCCAATCACATGTTCTTATTGGATATTTGTTGGTTTATTAGTTATTAGGTATGACTCATCATGAATCTTGCTTAGTTGTAGGTTTGTTAGGTTAACCTAGATTAATCTACATATTTCATGCCTTGATTATGCTATTTTGATTGCCGTTTGGCTAAGTGTAAGCTAATTCGGTCTAATCATTAACAATTCAGCTTAATCACTGTCAATACTTAGATATGCCTATTCATTTAACATATAGGTGTGGTTGATTTGACTCAGTTTCTTGTTTAATAATAAGATGACTATTAGCAATCCTATAAGTTTGTTCAAATCTGAATATTGTCCAAATCCTGTATGTTAGTCATCTGCTAGTTCCTTAGTATGCCTAGCTTTTTGTTGTCAGTGTTTAGCTATGTAATTAGAGTAATCATTATCATGCTCAGTACTTGCGTCATGGTATGCTGATATAGAAAGTTTAGTGGCTAGCAAGTTGTGTGCCCGTACTGCAGTTTTGATTAACACAATTTATGTGGAAATAGAATCAGCATGTGGTTTTGGTTAGGTTATTTAGCATGGATATTAATGTACATTTAGAGCATAACTCCATCTGAGTAGATTATATGTGTTTGTTTAGAACTGGTCTAGGTGCTAATGCATATTGTCATATATTATCATTCTTATTTGACTCAATATGAATACTGGTGGTTGTCGATGAAACTTGGTTACCAGTTGAAGTCTACATCATTATGCTTTGCTGAATATAAACTGATTAGCTAGGTGTCAATTTGATCATCATGATGTCAGTAGTCACCATGTTTAGTATTGCTTAAGTGGTATGATGAATATGCTAAGTGCTGAGATTCTGCAAGTTGCTTACTATATGAATGTGAATAGCCTGTTGTATCAAAGGATCTAGCTCATGCTGCTCATTTAAAGCTAATTTCTTATTTGAATATCATTAGCGTTCCTAAAAGTAGACAAGTCTAAGGTCTCTATGATGACTTAAATTGCAGTATTGTCTTAAATACATCAAGGATGCATGTTTTGTTTTGATAGAGTGCTAGTTTGTATTTAAGAATGGATTAGGATATATTGGAAGCATGCTATATGTTTATTTAAGATGTGGCTCTGTCTACAACCGTCCATGTGATTCAATAACTAGACTAAGACATAACTAACTTATCTTCATGCTTATCCTTTCCCAATCCACCATTGTTGAGTAAACAACCTCTGCATATTGTTAGTTAGGATGGCCTGAGACTAGTTACGACCAATTGCAACTTGCATATCCCCTTCCCTTGATCTCTTATCTTTGTCCGGTTGTACATTTATTTTTCCTTCTAAGGTCTTGTGTAGCAAACTGAATAATTCCCCCATAGCCCTTTACTATTCCTTATGGTTCTTTCCTGTTGAAGTATATTGAGTATAATCAAGTCTATTTAACTACATCCATGTTAGTTTAATCTAATATGTTGGTCCTAAAAAGTCTTGAAATGCTTATATTCCTAAGTAACTAATATGAATTATGTAAAAGGGCATGCTTCTGGGGAGTTTAAAGGAGTATTTTTAAGGTCTGTTGGTTTAAATACATGCTAAAGGGATTTTTATTATGTGTGCATCTAGTATAAGAGACATGAGCCTAGGATGATATCCTTTGATGCATCTCTTCTCTGTTTCCTTCTTGTTTCTAAGTGGATATTTCTTGATATACAACGGATATACAAGATATATGTGGTTTGTATACGTTTAGGTGCATATAGATGGGGATATTGTGTATATTAAAAGATCTGGGTGTAATTCTTATTAGGTGTGTTGACAGGATATTGTTTTGGGCCTGCTCATTTATCTTTTTTGTCATCAAATTGGGCCTGTTTTCCTCGGCCATTTTCACCTTTGTTGCTAAATTGGGCTTCGCTCTTATGTTGTTCTTACTTGGGCTTGTTTTCCTGAATTCTTGCTGTTTGGGCCTCTGGTCTTTGTTGTTCCTGTATTAAGTCATAATAAATGAGTTTATCATACATATATGTGTATATGGCTGTATATAATAGGTTTACTACTTAAGCTCTTATTAATTTAGTGATTAAGCATAGATGCCCTTTAACCGTTGTTCTCCTTCTCCCCCTCTTTGTTTGCATGGGACCCTCGACGATGCCATTTGGGCCAACTTCTCTTAAATGAGTTTATCAAGTCCAAATGGAATTAAAATAAAGTGTATATGGCCGAAAATGGAAAGTAGCAGGCGGAGCCCGGTAGGCCACCGCATAATCGCCTTCTATTTTATCTTTTATTTGCATATATATATATATATATATACGAAGTGACGTTTAAGAGTTATAGACCTGCCCACCCCCGGGAAATGGCTCGACGAGGCAGTCCGGCGAAAGAAAGCACCACGCGCGCGCGTGGTGTCGGTGCGCTTGTTCTCCGAGTTCGTCCACGCCGGTCGTTAACCGATCGTTTGCATGGGACCACGTAGGCAAGGAAAGTCGGCAAAATAGATGTAACCATGGCTTGGGCCACGGGGGTCCTTCTCTTAAACTTGTGAGGGACGGGTAGGCGCGGGACTCCCTTCTTTTGATCGGCTGTACGCATGGAATTAAAAATAAAGATGATGGTCCCACCGGATGTTTACGCAATGTGATTTCGCCGGTCTCCGAATGTCAAATGAAGAAATTCAACCAGCGCGAGTAAACGGCGGGATAGGCCCGACTCTCTCTTGGTAGCCAAACTCGTCATTCAATTAGTGACGACATGAATTTATCTTTTATCCGACGAAACTACGGCCAAAAGGTGTATATATATATATATATATATATGTCTAATATTATTATATGTAAACAACATTTTGTGATATTATTGGAACCAAAACGCGTTAGAACTTACGAAATTCGCATAGAAGTCAAATATTTTTTCTTAAACGATTTTTTCATAACAACTAGGTAATGATGATTATTGTATGAAAATTGATAAAATTTGGGGTTTTATAAAGTCTTTCAAGTGATCAAAACTGGAAATTATTGACATATGCATTTTTAAATGGATTTTCAGCAATAAAATTAGCACTATTTTAGGCTTGAAGCCCTTTCAAAAAATATAGAAACAAAAAAATTGGACCGTTTTGGACTAAAGAGAAATGAACTCAAAATTTCTTTGGGCTTTGATGATAAAGACTTGAAATTGGGCCAATTTTCATTTAAGGCCAAAAAACTGATTTCCAGAAAACAAATGAAATAGAATGGATTCTTTTCAACTTATAGTGATTTAAGGTTATTTTCAAACCTTTTTTTTTGGGCCCAAAGTCCAAACCTTAAGGCATAAAAATAAGAGAAATATATTTGGACCTTTATTTGAAGTAAGATGGTTTTGGGGTACTAACGTGGTGAAAGAATATATGATTTTTTTTCTCTCTCTAGCTCATGGTGCTGGCGTACGTTAGTTAACGTGCACCAGTCGGTCATCCATGGCAAAGAGAAGGGCAAAAAGTCAAGCTAAAGGTCAACCACAAACTCAACAAGCAGATCAGGGGCAGGGACGGGGGAGAGGACGACCTCGTAAAGTTCCTCTTGCCATTTTTCTTACCTCCGTGGAAAAACAAAACGAGCTAAACCTTGATCCAAATTTGGGGAAAACAACGCCGATTTTGAATTCTACCCTAGCTCTGAGTGATACTGGCGCCTTGTCAAAGTCAAATAGGGTTGCTAAGAAACTGAATTTAACTCCTCAAAACTACTTCGGAACAAGGGGTGGCATCTATGGGGAATAGGGTGCCTCCCGGTCTCGGCTTGCGATGAGGGCCAAAGAGAAGTTGCAGGAATATGACAATCCTCCACAGCGGAAGCCGAGGATGGGACTGCTCCGGTTGATCCTGGATCCAATTTGTTCAAAAACAATAGGGTTGCAGTCAATTGTATGCCTCTACGCTATGTTCCTCTGTCTTTATAGATGGTGTAGCTGTAGCCCAATTAGAAGAGGATGATGTGAATGTTGAATTAGGGAAATGGAAATGTGCTCTCATTATATATTTTGTTAGCGAATGTCTTGGGTTCAATGCTATGCAAAGATACATATCTCAAAACTAGACCAAGGTGACCATACCAACCTTATACCTAAATGATGATGGCTATTTCATTGCCAAATTCCAATCTGAGGAGGACATGTATGAAATCCTATATGGAGGGCCTTATATTGTCGATAATAGGCCGGTGATATTGAAAACCTGGAGTAGGGATTTTGACCTCGATTCGAAGTTTGTAAGTGATGCCGTTGTGAATCGATTCCCAATTGCCTGCAGATGGCAGGGATTGGGGTCGTTGATGTTACGCCTGTATCTTAGAACTAAGGTTAGACCTATTATCGTTAGAGTTTAGTGGAAAAATTGAAGGTTTGAACGTTTTGCGAAAATGGTTGATAGGCTTCTTAGACGGTGATAACTCCTTGATTAGTTGGGAATTTGGTAGAGTACCTCGATGAAAGTTGTGGTACGTAAAAATAGCTTTAACGATATAAGGACGGACGATCGAGAGATCGGAGCGAGAATGCAGATCGTCTCAGTATGGCTAATAGTAAGGCATTTAAAAGTCTATAGAATCGGTAAGTTTTTGATACGTACGCCCGATCGAATTTTGGAAAATCTAGTTGAGAATTTGAGAAATAAAACATGAAAGTTGTAGCCCTTTGAAATAGCTTTCCCGACGGTATATTGCCAGGCACCGAGCTATGTACAAGAAGTTATGCCTATTTTTTACCGAACATGCGAAACCGATATGTGGGCGCGTGCGGGCGCGTACCGGCGCGTGCGATGGCTCCGCATCGCGGGCTGATCGTACAATTTGAATATTTAACTGCAGGATGTCGCGCAATGTCCGTGCATCGCGGACCCAACGCGCAAAAGGTCGGGTTTCGGGTCAAAAGTTGGGATTTCGCGTTTTAAGTTATATCTAAGCTTGGGGTTTATTTCCCTAACATCCCTAGTCACGAAAAATCACCCTAATGTCAGAGGGAACAAGTCCCAAGCCTCAAGAACCCTCCAAGGTAAGTTTTATCATGATTTTAGATTGAATTCAAGTCCCTAATCCCTTTCTAACTTGAGTAAACCCTTCTAATCCATAGAGTTGTGATTGGAACATTATTGTTGGATGTGGAAACCCTAGAACCCAAATTCAAGAGGATTGAACGTCAAAAAGGTAATGCTTCTACGCTCTAATCATTCATAATAGTGAATTGATGAGTTCTTGGGAGAATAGTAAATGGGTTTAGTAAAGAGAATTACACGAACTATAGTAGGGTTTTGGATTGTTGACTTGAGATTGTTATAATCGTATGGGTGATGGAGAATGATGTTAATTACACCTAATTGAGATTGTAGAATCGATTTAAGTAATAGAATAGGGATTGGGTGAAGAAAACACCATTAATGAAGGTTGTGGAGCTTCATGCCTACCAAGTGTTTGATAAAATGCTTAGATGACCAAAGCATAATATTATTGCTAATATAGAATCCCTTTCGACTTGTATTGATATAGATCGAAGTTGAAAGGGGACGAACATCGTATTACGCTCAAAATTCGGAATTAAGGTATGTGAGACTAATTATCTACGTTAGGGAATGTTCATGATTCTCCTACGCCTCATTCTTCATACTTGTCGATTTGACTCGAATATAGTTTAGCCCTAGTTTTATGATATGATATAGGCTTGTTATTTTCTAGGGTTGCGATTCTGAGAATTCGTTCATGGTTGTCAATTTGAATATCATGAACTCGGACGTAATCTTTATAGACTTATGTATTGTTACCACGAGTCTCGATCAGAAGTCGGCATTCTCGAAACAAATCGGTGTTTTCAATTCGATCCCGGTATGTCTATTTCGGTTCAACATTGTTCATTGTTGTTATGGTCTCGATCCTTATTAATTAACCATAATTAAACATATGTGATTTTGCCTATGGCACGGCATGATCTTGTGTATACGTATACATGGCCGAGGGCCATTGATCGACGCACTACTAGGCCGAGGCCATAGCGTGCGTTGTTATTCGGGGCCGAGCTCCCACATACAAACTCATTCTGGATAATACGGATGATTCGGATACGGAAGCGTGGAGTATTCATATCTCTACTTCCTATTACGATTCTATTACGGTTATCGGTTTCGGTTTCGGCATTTTATTGCTTGATTGCTTTACATACAGTACAATTCAAATGTGCCGATGTCCTTTTATTGCTGGGGGCTGCGTCTCGCGATGCAACGATATACAAAGTTGACGACTCGGCTATTTAGGAGTGCACGTATCCTTTGGTGAGCCCCAAATTCCTTCGTGGCGTTGTCGCCTATCTAGTTATTTCGGTTATAACGACTCTATTTCGGTATTTTTAGGGCTTCATAGACACGATTCGAACGGTCGGATATTTATTATGTTAGCTTTGTTGAATTATTCGATCGTTTTGGTTTAAGCCACGTATTGGCTACGTTCGTATATTTCGTATTGTCTAAGTATTTCCGCATTATGATTTCGGTCGGACCTTTAGTATATCGGCGATGTGTTTTGTTGTTTCCACGTTCGATTTATGTTTTGATATCACGTGTTGATTGACCCGACTTGGTTCGCTCGGTCACATACGATCGAGCACCGGGTACCGTGTTACGTCCAGGCCCAGGTTCGGGACGTGACAGTTGAAGCCAAGTTGCAAGCACTTTAGGAACTCCTATCTTTGCAGACGGATGCACTACAAAGCAAACTAGGCTCTCCTTTGTTAGAATGTTGATTAAAGTGAATGTAACCAAGCCACTACCACATGAGATACTTATTAAGGACCCTAGTGGACAACAACTCACCCAAGCTTCACATTA
>NC_081344.1:14732403-14873310 GCF_029784015.1 Lycium ferocissimum
GTAGTTTATACTTTTAAACTTACCTACGATCAATATGTCATTATTGAGTTATTAATTCTATCTTTAACTTTTTCATAGAAAACGGCGACGGGATAGGTGTCGACTCAGGTAGAGCTATTCCGAAGGAACCACACAAACAAGAAGAAGTCAAAGTCGGATCTGATCGAATGTGTCAAGAACAGGGATGAGAATTCTTATGTAAGTGATAATTTTATTATTTAAGTAATTATATAAGTCTAATTATGATAAATCTGTTGTATACTAAATTTCATTTTTAAATATACAGAATCAATTTATGCAACAAGTGGAGCAGTACATCCAAACTCAGCCTGAAGGCCAGCTGAGCCGTCCTCCATCGGAATTAGAGATAAAATTTTGGTGTAGAGTAGTTGGGGGACTACAAAAGGGTAGAGGGTATGGTCTAGGCCCAAGGAACAACTTAAGTCTCATTCAGTTAGGATTGCGAGGTGAAGGGCCTTCTTTACAGGCCGATAGAGTTGATGGTGTTCGGGTCGCACCTATGGCGCAGCAAATCAAACAACTTAATCTAAGATCCATGAAAGCTACTGGTGCATTCGTCAACCCAAAGGACATGACAAGAAACTCAAAATGACCATAACGAGTTCTGAAAGCGGTTTTCAAGATATCAACTCCCTTAACCTTTAACTGATGGTAGCCTGATCTGAGATCAATCTTGGAATAACACTATGCACCCTGAAGTTGATCAAATAAATCGTCCATTCTGGGAAGAGGATACTTATTCTTAATGGTGACTTTATTCAACTGGCCATAGTCTATGCACATAAGTAAGGACCCATCTTTCTATTGGACAAACAAGACCAGTGCGCCCCAAGGTCAGACACTTGGCCTTATAAATCCCTTATCAAGAAAATCCTTCAACTGGACTTTTAACTTTTTTAACTCTACTGGGGACACTTTATATGGCGGAATAGATGCTTAGTGTCAGGAAGTAGATCAATCCCAAATTCAATCTCCCTATCGGAAGGGACTCCAGGTAGATTATCTGGAAACACTTCTGGGAACTCACTGATAACTGGTACTGACTGAAGAGCTGGAAGTCTGGGTATCTGTATCCTTGACTCGGACTAAGTGGTAAATATACCCTTTGGAAATCATCTTTCTGGCTCTAAGATAGGAAATAAATCTACCCCTGGGTGTTACTGAATCCCTACTCCACTCTAAGACTGGCTCATTAAGAAATGTGAACTAAACTATTTTGGCTATACAATCTACTGTGGCATAACAGGATGCTAACCAATCCATGCCCATGATTACATCAAAGTCTACCATTTATAGTTCTGCTAGATCTGCTGTGGTGAGACGATGATAAACTCTGACTAGACAACCCTTATAGATGCGTCTGGCTAAAACTGATTCTCCAACTGGATTCAACACTTCATAAGGTTCATGTAACTTTTTGGGTTCTACCCTAAACTTTGTAGCAATGAAAGGGATTACGAAAGAAAGAGTAGAGCCAACTGAACACTGATAGAATACCTGTAACTACGTTAACACGAGCCTCTATGTCCTGACGACCGCGACTTGGGTTACCAGACTTAGTTGTACCACGCCCTGACTGGGCCTGAGAAGCACGAGGGGCTGCTGAACTAGTGGATTGTGCTACGGCGCCTCGCTTGGCCGATGGGCGCTCTCTCGAAGCCAAGGCTCGCCCGCATCCCCAGAAGCAACCATCCATACCTAAACGAAAAACTCCCGAATGTCTTTTGTTACACTTACTGCAGACGGGGTGTTAAAAACCCTTATTACCCACGCTAGACTGAGATTGGGAGCCCGCTTGCTCCGCACTTCGTTCTTCGATCATTCCCCGAATTTTGGGGGGGGGGGCATGGGGGCAAGTCTTGCTGATTTACCTTTCTGAAATGGTCTGCCACCACCTCCCTGACTGAAATGGCCAGTGGACTTGGCCCCTTTTGTGAACTCTCTGTCTTGTTCTTTCTGTCTCGCCTCTGCTGCTTTCATATCATCTTCGTTCTCTTTCACAAAAGTCAACATCTTAGTGATCGTCATGTCTTTGTTCTGAGCCGCTATCTTTGCAGGACCGTAAAACTCTGGACTGAGTCTCAACATAAAGCACCGGACTCAGGCTCTCATGTCTTTGACCATGTCAGGAGCATACCTGGCCAGTGAAGAGAACTTGACATAATATTCGGTCACACTTATGCTATCCTGTTTCAAGCGCTCAAACTCCCAGGCTTTAGCCTCTTTAGCTTTCTGCGCAGAAAATGGTCAATGAAGGCGGTCTCGAACTCCTCCCAAATAAAGATGAGAAGCATCCTCACCGGCATAGACATCTCCATGACTCATACCATAAGTGAGCCACATCCTTGAGTTGGAAGGTACCAAACTCCACTGCTTCCCCCGTTCTGTAGCTTGCATGACCCTGAAAATCTTCTGTAACTCATTGATAAAATTCTGTCTGTTCCTATGAACTTCTTGGGTTTCATGCACAAAAATTCCTGAGTCCTAAATCTGGACCCTGATGACCCCTGACGCTGAGCTTGAGCAGCCACTAACTGAGTAAGCAAATGGATAGATCTGCCAATATCTGTCTCGGAAAAGGAAGGAGTCTGAGCTGGCACTTGGGGAGGTGCAGTTGGGGGCACGAGCCTTCGAGGGTTCCCCCCGAGTCGGGAGGTCTGAATCCTGAGCCCTAGTGCGCATCCCTCAAGACTGTGAATCTATAGTTAGATCGGCTTCGGTAAAAGCCTCCTCACTAGTAGCTGCAATCTTTTTGCGATACTTTCTCTTGGTAGGTATTTTTCTGAAATACGTAATTTTGCAATGTTAGAAGACTTTCCTGAGGTATTATTCTAACTGCAAGATCTAGAGTATGAAAGAAGTGAAACAATCCTGCATGTCTCGGCCAACTATTTACATGTGTGGGCGCGCGTACACATAAACGAGACCCCACTAGACACGGCTTCGCGACTCCCTAAGACTCTCGAACCTAGGCTCTGATACCAAGCTTTGTCACGCCCCGAACCACGGCTCGCGTAACACGCACTCGGTGCACGTTCGCACGTGTGTACGAACGAAACAATCAATTGGTGGGTACGGATCAACGTGTGGTATACTGATATCTAAGTATGATAAACACATGATAATCGAGCGAGAATAACTGACTGAAATATATCTGTGTGGAAGAATTACTGAAAGTCTGCAATACTGAATAAGTAGTAGGCAAAAGGGGCTAACTCAATAATCCAACAAAATACCGAAATATCTGACTGAATATAATCTATGTAGCCTCTACTGAATATGGAAATACGGACGATTACCGGAGACACACCCGCATACCTTAATATTTGAAATATCTTGTTCGCTAACCGATCGAATGTAAAGATGAAGGTAAGGCCTCGAAGAACTGAGGCTCACCACTGGCTAGCTGGATCTGAAAGCCTCTTAGCGAGCTGCGTCTATACCCTGTATATCGATATATGCATCATGAGATGCAAGGCCCGAGCAAATGGGACGTCAGTACACTGGAATTGTACTGGTATGTAAAGCAACTGAATGAAATAATAAGTCGAATCGAAATAATGATAAGCGAAATAATGATGAATCGAAGGTATGGATACTTCCTGTTTTGAATAGTGAATAACCTATTTACGGTATATGACCTTAGGTCCAATAATAATAATATGCATGCAAAATCTGTGGCCTGGTGCCTAAGTATACGTATACATAATTTGTGTCCTTAGGTCCATATCTGTGGGCCTGATGCCCTAATACATGTATTCAATAACAAGCACGAGACCGAGATATAATCGATAACATGATGCGATTCCGATTATGAATATAAAACTGGTAATCGTTCATAATAATTCTAAGTATTCATGCGAGGCTCGTGAGATACAATTCACAAGTCTATATTGATTACGTAGTGAGTTCATGATATTCAAATTAATCACCATGAACGAATTCTGAAACTATAAATCTAGAAGATAATAATTTTATAACTATTCAAGAAACTAGGGCTAAACTGTACCCTGAGTCAATTTACTGATAAGTATGAAGAATGAGGTGTAGGGAGAATCATGAACATTCCTTGACATAGAAAATAGACAAATAATGAATTACCTGAATGTGAACGTAACATATACACTAGGTGAGGTGTAATTTTGTTCGTATGATTTCTCTAGCGAAAGAATCTAACACTAAGGGTATGTTTGGTACGAAAGAAAATGTTTTTCATGAAAAATGTTTGCCTCTCAATCTAACCGTTTATTTGTGTTTGTACAACATGGTGCATCTCAACGTAGAGGGGCGTGAAAAGTGGAAACTTTGACCGAATGAATAGGGATCAATTGATAGACATTTTTCTTGAGGAAGAGAATCCAGGATGAACGCTTTTTTCTCAGGGGCTGATGTAGGGGTTTATCCGAACCCCTAACGCCAAAGTACGCCAAAGAAACACTGTATATACAAGGTCAAAGATTTTTATGTATATATAATATTGTAAATATTGAATCCTCGTGATAGCTTTCTCGTGAGTTTTTATATTTTGAATCTCCTTAGTGAAAAATTGTGGCCTTGTGTGCTGAGTTTTACATACAAATGCATGTTTGGGATAGCTCCAAAGAACCCATTAAAGAACGATCTAATTCATAATCATATTTAAATCAAGACGATATGTAGAGAGCAAGTTATGTCATTAATGAGACGGGATGACTTACGTTTGAAGTGAGAAGCATGTTACGTTCACACTTTAGATTTTGGAGTGATCATCGCTACCAACATAACGTGGTCTAAAAATATTGTCTATTCTCATTCTCAGTGTTCACACATGCAAATTAATGTCAAACGCTGATTTCTTTATGTGAAGCTTTTGGCAAAGGGTTGAATAAGATAGCAGGATTGAGAGAGAAGTAATTAAATTGCTCATGATCAGTGTTCACACATATGCTAATTAATGCTAAATGCCGACTTCCTTAACGCATTAATGCCGACTTCCTTTACCTGTGAGAAAGGTTTTGGACAGAGCATCAAGATTCACACTGCTGTATTATTAAAAAAAATTATATTCTGTTGGAGTGTTAATTTTTCTTTTCTTTTCTTTTTTTAATTGGATTTGGGCCGGGGGGGGGGGGGGGGGAAAGGAGAGAGGGGGTTGGCAGGTTGACTAAGGAGTAGTTAGGACTTCGGAAGGACAATTTTAAGAATTTGGCAAGTACAAGCCTCAGATTTAATAAGGGAATTTGTTTAGTTCATTAAATTATGGGTTTTATGATAGTATATGATAGTGGGGTTCGTCAACTGTGATCCTCGACCTCCACAAGGAAACACGTCCCCGAGGTATTGTTTATCTTCTCTGATTACTATGCATTTATGCAAACAAAAGTTTTTTGGGTAAACAGTTCCATTGTTCATATCTATAAGCTAGTGGGCACTCATATGCAATCCAATGGAAATAAATGTCACGTGATAATTAAAACGGCGATATTCGTGCTTGGATGGTGGCTCAAGCTCAGCCTCATGAAAACCTTATATTGCTTGAAGAGGTTCTACCACGTAAGAACGCTCTTTAATGGAACTTTAGCCTTAGCTGGTCATGTACAGACAGTGTTTCAGCGGCTCAAAAACTTTATTGATAATGGCCTGGCAGCTTTGCTCTAATAAGACCTGGGTCTTGATAGAAGAAAGAGGAGAACTTGTCATTCCAGTACAGGTTAACTACTACATCAACTACACTGTGAAACAACTCAAACTAGCCCCCTGTTCAGAGCTAACAAACCAACGGCTGCTCTTATTAAAATAAGAACTTTACACCTTGACTCAACATGTAAACCTTTTTTATATCAGAGAGAACTTTGAGCATGCTAAAATAAAAGGAGGGGTGACAGATTTTTAAAGACGTGTGTTCATGAACCGTGGATAAGTTCTTTCCTTTAATTTGTTACAAGATATAAGGATAAGAAACCTCAATCTTTACAGGTAACTATGATACACTTGCATTTCTCTCCTCTTCTCTTTCTTTATACGAATTGCTGGAATTAAGCTGAATACCTAACAAGCAGCCTATCATTTTTACTTCTTGGAAAACAGCCCAATAGTTATCAACAACAAATAACAAAAAACATTCAAAACCTTCATTAGTCCCGTCGCCCCTCAACCAGATGCGTGTCTTATGCTGTTCTTCCATTCTCGACAAACTTAGCTGAGTTAACCCTCGCTTCCCTATCTTTCGTTACATGGTTCCGCCATCTCGTTTTCACACTGTCACCAATTTCACCTGCTGACATTGAGTTGGGTAGTTCATCTGAAGCATTTATGAGAAGATATCATAAGCATGGAGAAATTAATATCTTCAAAATTAATATCTTCCATGGAGAAATGGCTTTCCATAGCAAATGTAAGTTACCAGGTATGAACTATGAAGCAACCAAAGAACTCACAGATCATCCCACAAGCTACAGCTAAAACTAAACATGCAACGAACCATACCCAGGAAAAAAAACACATGCATTATACAGAAACTATTATGAAGCACATATCACAACCAACATGACGGATTTTGGTTTGTTTTTTGATGTACAATTGTTGCAAATTGTTGTTGTTAAGAAAAAGAAACTTGGACCTTAACTCAAGTTCGCTGATGAGATGAGGATTGTCTATGAACATATAACGAGACAACAATCCGTTCTCTCAGCCAATGTGGGATACTTAACACCTTCCTCTCCCGGCACACCCAGGACTAGACATCTAGAGCATGAACAACAATAACATGAGGGGCCAACACTGGATAAACCAACAATTTGGATGGGTGTCAATCCGATACTATGTTAAGAAGATGAAACTGGGACTAACTCAAGCTAGCTCATGAGATGAGGATTGCCTAAACTAATGTGGGACACAACAGTTGATGTCACAGATTGCATGCTCTTTCCAGTCTTCACTCTTCTTAGCCTCCCCCTTCCCCAAGCACCAACTGAGCAAAAGTAAAAACCGTATCATAACAAATTTTCCATCCCTACACTACTGACTCACTTGATATAGTTTGAAAAAGGGTAGATGTCAATGCCAGGAATCAGAAAGATGGCATTGGTAATTTTTAGCAAACACTTCTCCAAAGCATAATTTAATAATTTGTGACAGGATGCTGCCAACCTCTTTCTTAACTGTTATTTTAACTCTAAAATGATCTATAATAACCAGATGATAGTGAATACGGAAAGCTAATGAAACACTAGAGAAAAAATTCCTAAAGGTAAGAGTTATTATTTACTTCCAACTCAAGAAAAAAAAATAACGGACATCATAGGCATGATACAGAAAGATGGACAGACAAAAAAAAAAAATTAATTGTACAGGAGTAAAATGACTTACCTACCTACTTCTAATCCTGCACGCCACAGGAAGCCAAGTAGAGGGAAACTCAAGGAAGCTACACCAAATAGGGTGATTGACAACATAAACAGGAGACACTAGCTTGTATCATGATCTGTCTTAGACATAAAATAGCTGTGGCTTTTCTTCGTGATCTCTGCTTCTCTAGCAATCTGGATGTCTGAAGGACGGAAACTTTGGTTTATAACTTTGACAATAAAGCGAGGAAGCAAAGCCAAAACTATAATAAGCAAAATTGACAGCCAGTAAGTAGGCGACTTTGCCAATTGAAAGATTGTACTGCAAGAAGACAAAAGAATTAAGTTAGTACCATGCCATAGACCTCAATAACTTTAAAAATGCTTAGAACCAATATTATTGGACTTCACAAGGAAATACTAACTTATAATTGGGGAAGACAGGTATTAAGTCCAGCACCACCAAGCAGCCATATGTGATAATAATTGACCCCCATATTGCCATATGAGTAAATATTAACCACCGCTGCACGTCCATTGCCAAGTGCATGTTTACAAGGATCGCAACAGCGATTGTCCATAAGCTACCCATACTCCATATGTCAATATCGCTTTGATCATAGATGTACACCGGTACATAAAAGAGTACAAGACTCTGCCACACTGTATCAAGCATTGTGATCCAGAACAGCTTCATGTTGTAACTCTCATGTCTATAGCCAGCAGCATAGAGTTTTGGATACTTCAGTAGCGTCTTATAACTTAAGTCCTTGTCCAGGATACCAACAACTAAAGTAGGTATGGAAGTATAGATGAGAGAATAAAACACACTACTCCAATCTGTCAACGCAGATGTTGTAGAAAAGGCTGCATACAGTATGTACCTAAAAATTACCAAGAATAGGAATATGGTCAGATGACAAACTCATTATAATTTTAGTGTTAGATCATCAAACGCGAGAATTTGACAACTAAAAGAAGAGGGGACAATAATGCATGACAAACATTGTAGATTTGATAAATAAACTCAAGTATTCAGCATGTAGAAGACAAATAGTAAGAATGTGTCCTCAGCATAGCAAAAGCATGTCGAAGGCACAGCTTACAAAGGGAAGAACTCATTCTCTCTATCCCAGTTCGCGGAGTTCCTTTCCTTGGTAAAATTTATCAATGATGCTAAAGAACAAGCGCCCCCCCCCCCCCCCCACAAAAAAAAAAAACCACATCAACCATCTGGAGATTAGACCCAATGTTTTTGAGAAGAGTGACAATAAAGAAGCAAATAACCAATATGCTTTCTACTCTCCTGTTACATAAACTGCAAACTCAGCTTAAAATTTTCCTCCGCCTTCTAGGTCACGAGACACTATTGTCAGAGAAAAGCTTCTTTTCTTGGATCCCTTGGCATCAATGTCGTATTGTACGGTGATTCAGGCCAGCCGTTTTAAGCATCAAGAAAATCTGCCTGCACAAACTCCTTAACTGCTTTCCACAGTGCTATATTACACCATACCAAGTATAGTCCCACAAGTGGGGTCTGGGGAGGGTGGAGTGTACGTGGACCTTACCCCTACCTTTGTGGGGTAGAGAGGTTGTCTCCGATAGACCCTCGGCTCAAGAAAGTCATTTTTTCAGAACAATTTTGAAAGAAATGCAAGAAACAAAAGATATGATGAAAATGCTGCTCCACAGTGCTACACTGAACATCGATAATCTTCTTATCCCGAGTTCCTCTAATTTACAGGAACTAAAATCTTCTTTCGATCTACTCAATGATACTTTCCTCCCCCTCCTCTGCTTCACATAAGCAAGTCTCATCATTTCCTATCAAACAAGGTCCTCTACGTGCGAAATAGGGAAATGTTGTAATACGCGGGTAAAGTAGAAATTGCAAGTTTTAAGCTATGAATTCCCCCCCTCAGATATTGCCTCTTCCATTAGCTTGACCCTTTCTTCAACTTGTCAATTACTGGCTGCCACACATTTTTACCTTTAAGGTTTTTTCTCCAGCAGCCCCAAAGTATGTTATCAGTAATGTTGCCACTAACATCTACAAATCCGCACCAGAGTATGAATATTTTGCAGCTCCACAACTGGTACCATCACTAATTTCTATATGTTTTGATACGCAGAACATAGCGTTGACAATATCAACAGACATCTTCACCCCACAGGTACTCTTTGGATTTCAGCATTTCAATTTTCTGTACAAGCACGGTTGAGTTTTTTTTTTTTTTTTTTTTTTTTTTTCAGAATGAAAGTATCAGTTAGAATTAACCATTATTAGTAGAAGAACTTGGCTTTAGGTTGCCAATGCATTATCAATGTTCCTGAACCTTTTCAAAGTAGAAGATGGATTCCATACAGAAGACTAAAACTAGCATAGATCTCGACAAAGACACCATAACCAAACTCAACCCCAAAGAGAAATCAAATGCTAGAATAAAGAGCACCACGTCACCGAAAATGTTTCAGTCACGAATGAGGAAGCAATCCATAGTCAACACAATGATTAGCCACTCTCATCCAGCAGAACTCAAAATCCTTACTAAACAGAGACAACTTTCAACCATGAATCATTAAATAGGTCAGCACGGTGCACAAAGCTCCCGCCATGCGCGGGTCTGGGGAAGGGCCGGACCACAAGGGTCTATTGTACACAGCCTTACCCTGCATTTCTACAAGAGGCTGTTTCCACAACTCGAACCAGTGACCTCTGGTCACACAGCAGAAATTGACCCAAAGTAAAACATCCTTAAACACTCCTTTTGTTCAGTATCTCTGCTCAAAAGTCCCATTATATTGGATGCTAAAACACACATGTAAAGCAACAGCTCTTCCAAACCCAGCAGACTTCAGAATCTATACATCCTTGATTATTGGAAACTGCCCCTCGTCCCTCTTCTCTAACCCACTGATCATCTACCCTAGGGACAATATTGACTTATAGCAGAACCTATCAGAGTCTTTTGACATCTTAAATGCTCAAGAGACAAAGCCAATAAAGAGATTATAAGGTTAATTCACAAAGAAAATATACAAATGGGCATTAGACAAATGAAAACTAGTTCAGACAGGCACGTGATGCGTTTGCCTAAAAAAGAAAAGAAAAAATCAGCCACAAGCTCTTCCTCAAGCAAAATGTACATATTCAACTTGTTTAAGAGTTCGTTTCCTTTTTTTTTTTTTTTTTTTTTTTTTTTTAAAAGCAAAATGTACATATTCAACTTGTTTAAGAGTTCGTTTCCTCTTTTTTTTTTTTTTTTTTTTTTTTAATAATGAGAAATCGCTGAGGGCTAATGTCGTACGGTTCGAGCTCGGTGGATAATTGGAGCGCCCTCTACCCATTTCCATTTACCAGACTTTTGTCTGCAGCAAGTTCGGATGTGTCAGGTCTCGAACCCGTGGCGTGCACCTAACTCAAAAGTCCACGACTTGTTTTAAGAGTTATCTTAATATATTATGTAGGTTCTCTAGTTTTTGGTATAATGCTTGTATACATGAGTTTCCCACATCAATAAAATTATTTATCTTTTTGAACAATAGGTATTTTAATGTATATTTTCCTCTTTTCTTTTCATTTTCTTTTCAGAGGGAAGGGATTCATGTTGTTGCCCAATATCATACAAAAGAATGCAGGTCAGAAGGAATAAGAAGAATACCAGAAAAGCATGAAAACAAAAACAGCATTTCTGTAAAAGTTGTAAAGAACCAAATAACCAACTCGCTGGTAATTCCAATGTCCATGAACAAGGAGCAATCTTTTCAGAAACCGAAACTGTCCCATAGCAAAATCTGATGCCATCACTGCTTGCCGCCCTTCTTGACCACATATTCCAACACCAACATCCGCCATTTGGATCATTGAAACGTCATTAGCCCCTAGGAAGTTTAAAAAATTAGGTGCAAACAAACGCAGAAAATCATCCCATGAAATGCATCTCAACAAACAGTAATGCAATGCATATGCAAAAATTTAAAACATGACTCTAAAAATGACCTCAAAACTTTATGCACAAATCATAGAATTGCATTCTTCCAACAACCAACCAAGATTCTGACATAAGATTTCCCTTATACAGACAAGGCACCGGATCTAGCTAACTCACCATCACCTATGGCTAGTGTCATATCATCGGTGCGGCTCTTTATTAGGTCAACAATTCCAGCCTTCTGCAAGGGAGCAACACGACAGCAAATCACAACCCTACATGAGGTTGCAAGGTCGAATAGCTGTGGAAGGATTGCAATCACACAATTAGGACTCAAGCTACATAGAAAAAACAGAGGCAATATATACCCTCAAAATGCATATTATCACAATAAAGCTTTAGAAGGGAGATAAGGTTCATACGTCGGTCTCGAGATCTTTCTCTAGGATGTATACCAGACTATTCCCATCAATTATGAGTGCCAAAGGTCCATCAGAAACTCCTTCCTCTCTTGCATGCGGCTCTGGCAAATTACTTGACTTCATACTAGCAGGAACTCCGTGATAACCATTTTCTGCATCACTCTGGCATGTAGATATTTGATTACAACTTGCAGGGTTTACCCTAAATTTGACCTTAGCATCAAACAATAACCTCTTGCATTCATTTTCTGAAGTGCCATTAATGATGATCCGCTGCATGTCTGAGGTCAAGAGTTTGCAAGACATACCAATTGAAATTGCTGTTTCTTGCTTATCTCCAGTAAGAACCCAAACCTTCATTCCTGCTTGGCGCAGAGACTCAATAGCTTCTGGTACGCCCTCCTGTAGTTTGTCCTCAATTGCGCTGGCCCCTAGTAGAGTCAAGTTGCATTCTATAAGAGATGCTGTTTGGCGCAACTTTGCTGATCTATCAGTCAAAGATGTGCTAGCATTCTCATACATGATTTGCCACTCCTCCAGTTCTTCTCCCGTAAGATCCCTTGCAGCAACAACCAGGGTCCGCAAACCTTCAGACGAGTACTCATTCAAATGGTTAAGAGTGGCATTTTGTATGTCGTCGTGGCTTTTGTGGTCTTTCCTTAAAATGCTAAACATTGTAGTATCAGCCCCTTTGACCAAAACTTTTACAGCACCGCTTGGGAATCTGATTACCACAGACATTCTTTTGCGCACACTGTCAAACTCATGCAGTCCCAAGACATCCAATCTGCAGCAGCCAATAAATCAGTCCACAATTCTGAAGGACGGAGAACAGACTATTGCATGAAAAAGGTTTATTTACAACAAAATAAAACAAACAAAGTGAAATTTAAGGAGAGAAAACAAATTATGCTTTGTAAACATTTCAATGTTATAGATAGAGTACATCACACTTACTAGACTAATCCACATTATTTACTTGAGAAGTTGTAAAAAGCGTCAATGTGCAACTACCTACATATTAGAGACTTTGAGTGAGAGCAACTACCTTAGTTTCTCACCATTGACATCAATCACAATATGACCAGATGTCCGTTCACAAAGTGTATATCCATACGCAGAAGCAGCAGCAACTAGTGCTTGTTCGTCAGGAGATTCACCTTGATACTCAATGGTGCCAACGGTGTCATGCACTTCATCCAGTGCAGCACATGAAGATGAACTATGGGTAACAATAGGAATCACGGTATTACATGCTGCCAACGTCATAAAGAACTCGTGTGCAGCAATCCTCTCTTCCCCAGCTAGTTCAATATGTAACAATTCCATAAGTTCAGAGTCAGTTGGAATTTCTGAGTTAAGCCTCAATTTTCTTCCACTTGAAGGGGCAGCTGTTGGTTCTGCGCAAAAGATTACAAGAGTAATTTTCCGGTCTGCAGCACAAGCATAGCTAGCGAAAAGAGAAATCACAAAAGGAAACATCACATAACGTAATGCAGTTTGCACTTCAATATCATTTAATCTGCAAAGATATGCACGCGCTCAATTACCCATTCTATAAGGCATATCATTGAATCGAACAGTAGCAACAATTAACTAAATAAGCTTTTTTTATTAAGTACATAAACTCCATTAAATCATGGGCAAAAGAACGCCTGTATACAAGAGGCATACCAAAAAAGTAGAAAACCTACAAAAAGATATATGGTTTCCAGTGAAAGACATCCAATCTTCTATTTAACACAGAACCTCATGGGTGCACCAAAAAGAAATAAGGGATAAGAAGCTACTCAATTAAAAAAAAAAAAAAAAAAAAAAAAAATCTAAATACATATAGTAACAAATAAAATTTAATACTTTATCTGAACATATATTTTTTCTGACAAGGTAAAGTTTACTAAAAAGTACCAAGATGGTACAAAATTATACAACCTCTGCCATAACAGGGCAGCTACAGACCCCCTAACTCCTCTAGGAAATCCATATATTGTTCCATATTTTCCATAGAATATTCCAGCGCTCTATTGTTAGGTTTCTTATTCCAAGAACTTCAGCTCATCATAGTTTTATCTAAATTTAAACTACAAAAAAGGTACCTAATTTGTCTCACTTGTTACCTTAGAACGTGATTTGCGTCAATTGGGCACACATACTTGCTTTATTTTCTTTGTGGTCCAGATAATTGAGCAGAATCTCCTTCTCTTTACTCCTTCAAATGTTTTGGGACACTCAGTTCCGTTTCATTTTCGCTACTTTCTTATCTTCATTGATGACTATTCAAGAAAGTCAGTTGCATCGAATTTGGGTTTTCTTAATGAAAGATTGTTCTTCATCCTCCATACATTTTATGCTAAAATATAAAATCAACTTGGGATTTTCATTCGCGATCGTCAATGCACAAAAGTATTTCATTTTTTGATACGTAATAATTTTATTGATTTGGGACAAATTCATGTATACCAAAAAGTAGAGGACCTCACAAACAAAACATCATTCTCTCAAAAGACATCCAATCATCTAAGCAAACAGGGCCTCATGGGTGCCCACCAGAAACTAACCAAAAACAAGACTTATTCCTCAAATGTACTAAGTTATTTTCCATCTCTTCAAGAGCTGTATTATCCCTCTCCTTCCCTATAACCCATATGAGAGCTAACCGGCAACATCCATGCTTTGCAGCTCTTCTTTCTTTCTAAAAGCTTAGTTGTATAGCATGTCCTTCATTTGTTCCCAATATTGTCCACTCCACACACAAAAATAGTTATCTTCTAAATTTCAGTGGCTTACGAAATCTCATGGGGTTATTATTAGACCTCTCACTCTTAAATTTTATGGCATACAATCTCAGCATTCTTATCATGGTGCAGTCTCCTCATTCTTTTGTTTGATTAATCATATGCATTCATCTGTTGTCTGGAATCAAGTCTCGCACTTTGTCTTATTTCCACATACCGTTATATTCTTTACCTCCTCGTACTTTTTGGACACGTGTTTTGTTCATATTAGCCAATTGAGCTCCCAAATGTGTGTTTATTGGTTATCAAGGGCTCAAAAGCGATATTGTTGCTACTCACTTAACTTTCGTCATTACCTTATGTCAATGAAGCCACATTATTTGGAACTCAACATTACTTCATCATTGCTACTCATTTATTTCATCGGATGCTGACAAGAACAATAGATTATGTTACTGACTTACTGTATAGGGTCTGAGTTCACAAAAGATTGGGAGCAAGATAAAGGTAGCTCATAGAACAAAACCATTACGTCTCCTTTGGATTATCAGAATAAAGAAATAGAAGATTGCTTCACAAAAATGTTATGAACGTAAGAAATATTGCTCTTTTTATGGATGTGGTGTGGGCCATCTTGTGCACACCTCGACTTTTCCATAATCCACCTGGTACCTGCTACCTCCCACCAGCACGGGTACCGGGTAACTCTACCCGCCAAGGCTTAGGCGGATGGAAAGATATCACAAGTGTTTTTCTGCCTCCACTGGGTTTGAACCTGAGACCTCATGGTTCTCCTCCCACTTTATTGACCCCTAACCCTCTGTTTGGATGGTTGTTTCCCGTGGTTCATTAATGTACAGTATAGTATGGTACAGTATGGTGTTGTATTGTATTGTACTGTATTAATGAACACCATGTTTGGATAGACTGTGTCGTTTGTTGTGGTTTAATAACATTTGTATTGTTTGGTTTGACTATGGTATTGTATAATAACTTGTAAGTTTACTAAAATACCCTTAACTCTTAATTAGAAATTAGTTTATATATATTAATAAAACTCAGGTAAAAAATACAGTAGGAACTTTAAAAAATAAGTAGGTATTGGGTGGGGGTGGTGAGGGGTAGTGGGTGGGGTGGTGGAGGGGTGGGTGGTTGTAGGATGAGGGTGGGGGTAGTGGGTGGTAAGGTGGGGGTGAGTTGTTGTGGGGTGGAGTTGGGCTGTGGTGAGGGGTAGTGGGTGGTGGTTGGGGTGGGTGGCAGAGGAGTGAGGTAGTTGGGGGTAGGGGTGGATGGTAGGGCAGGGGTGGGGGTGAGTAGTAGGGTGGGGGTGGTGTGGGATAGATGGTGGAGGGTGGGGCAGGGGTGGGGTGGGATGGACCATGGTGGAGGGTGGGGCAGGGGTGGGGTGGGGGTGAGTGGTAGGATGGGGGTGGGGGTGGGGTATAATGGAGAAATGAAATACGTAACCACGGAAAAACCACCAAATCCGTGGTTACAAAAATTGGGACATTTCATGAACCATGGGTTTACAACACCATACCACATAATTTTAAGAACAATAGAAACAAACATGGTTTCATAGAAAACCATACATGAATGAACCACGGGAAACCACCATCCAAACAGGGGGTAAGTCACACCCTTGGGTGATAGATGTAAGAAATATACATACCAATTTTTCTCTTTTTTTCAATCGGTTGTTTCATTTTTATTTTTATTTTCGGGTGCAAAATGAGAACTTATTGTCAAGCAAATTGGATTTTTTATTTTAAACATATCACACTGCACAATATCATCTCTAGGTAGACAAGTCAAGTAGTCAACTAATTGGAGGCTTTGGGTCCAGGACTTGTACGACCCATACACAAGATAAAAGCATACAAGATTTGCATAGCTTGTACAATTGCAGTTGAAAATGAGCGCATTCCACAATATCTAATGAACTCAAATATAAGGAAAGTAAGGAACTGCATCAAGCAAAGCTCAAACTAACTTCAACAGGTACAGATACTACTATTAGCAGATTGGGGCTTTTGAGGCTTAAGTTACAAATCTGTTATTTAGTAAAGAGCATCTAGTTTGTACACACCATAATGTGAGGTCACAATCAAGAAATATAATAAGCAGCTGAACTTGAACAGATATGTCCATACAAACTCTTAATTGAGAAAAGATTGCACCATCAAGGAATCAATCATTAGCCATTTGACATTTCTGATCCGGTGAAATCAAAGACTAACATCAACGACGCTAAAAAAGAGACTCTGCTTTCTGGATTCCTATTCCTTTCTTTTAGTTCTTAAAACCTCCATTTTTTGATAATAAGTTCTTTTGTTGCATTCATTTCTTCGATTCCTTTTCACAATGCATAATAGGTAAAACACTTCTAGTATTCTACATAGTTGACTGTACATAGTTTAATAATGCTAATGATATGGTTAAAAGATTTAAATTATGCTCGGAAAGTACAATATGTATGATAAGTTGATAACCATACCTCCAAAATCTGTGTTTGATGATGCACCTGCAGCAGAAAGGCTCCCATAATTCTTTCCCCACACACTTGCTCTTTTAAATTCCATCTTATTTTCAGTAAGTGTTCCTGTTTTATCTGAGAAAATATAACGTATCTGACCCAAATCCTCGTTGATATTCAAGGATCTGCACTGAAACCTTGAATTACTGTTATCGTCATACATGTGCCTGTCTCCAATCATGAAATACGACTGTCCCAAGCGAACCAACTCCATGGTGATGTAAAGAGATATGGGTATCATTATCTGGAAAACTATGACGGAACTCAAAAAGGAGAAAAATGTTTCCATAGGAATCCCATAAAATCTATACGGTTTACCAGGATGTGTTCCTTTTTCAGAGTAAATTTTCCGGTAATAAGGCAGGGTATCAAGCTGCTTCTCGTGTTCCTTCAGCCATAGACACATCCCGATTGCTACTACCAAGCACATGACGAAAAGAAAAACAGACAACCAAAGTGTTTCCCGATTCATGTACGTTTCCAACCTGCTTCTTTTAGAGGGAGATGCCGCACTGTTTAGCATAGCCTTGGTCTCTTGCCCAGCATAAACTGCCACTCCTAATGCCCATTCTGTGTTCTTCAGCTGGCAACCACGTAAGATAATATTTGACTGGCTGAGTGGAAACTTATGCCCGTTCAACTCCATGTTGGCTGTGAACTCATAGATATTCCTGTTAGGCTGTTCACATCTGATAACTCCCAAAAGTGTCTCCACTTCATTCGCTAATGAAGTTGTTTCTTGCCTAGCATACCTTGTCTTCAAGTTTGATTCACCATCTAGATTCATTGTCTGGATATAAGCAATCCCACTAGGATCACTTGTTCTTAACAACACCATATCACAAGGAATTGTCTCATCAGCGAGGATCTTCACAACCTCACCAACCCTAATATTCTTCCATCTTTTTAACTGAAACTTGCCGAATTGAAGTACTAGAGCCTCCCGGTTATTCTCATTTCTATCTGATCTGTGTCTTCGCCAATCCTCATAACCATCCTTTATAGCTGTCACAGAAAGCACGAAAAGAAGAGGAAAGAGAGATACAGTTCTCCCAAAAACTGCAAGAGGTGGAAGCTGATTCAGAGCAGCAATTGCTAAAAAATATAAATAAGCGACCCGGTGGAACTGAATGAAGAGATTTTTAGGCAAAAAATTTATTATTGTATATCTGCTAGTTCGGATCTCATTTCCAGTGAACTCAAACTGATCGTTGGTCTTTCTTGGATCATTGACATGGATCAACCTCGCGTTACTTCCATGTAACAAGTCATTATCAAGCTGCATACTTTTCTGAAGAAGCCTCTGGGATTTGTTTAGCTTATCCTGGCCACGGGATGAAGACCTGGACTCATCAAAATGTCTCTGGGATGACGTCCGGGTGGACGCTGCTCTAGATGAAGCCACCCTAGAAGAATCACTGGATATTTCAAAGGTCGTTTGCTCGTGCGGTTGGTCTTCGGTACCACCCCATGACACAAAGCGTTTCCTCTCACGTGAGGTGTTTTTTGATGAAAACGACTGTAGCTCAACTGTCCCATTTGTATCTTCTAGTGGTTGATTACCCTTCTCCACCTCCTCCTTCAAGTCACGTAAATTGGTCCCTGGTAGCTCATCCAAATCACCGGAACCTGATACATTCTGGGGCAGACATCCCAACGAGCAGATCCCTAATGACGAGTTATTATGATGATTAGGGCTTGGTGCTGAAGAAGGCTCAGCCGATGACAGCAATGGCTTGCCGGAAGTCATAAATACTCCTCCAATGAAATCGCATTACGAAAATATCAAACTTAAAACCCCAAGATTATCTCAGATCCCTAAATTATCCACAGTTTAACCCCTGCTAGTTGAAAATCTTGAGCTTGCCTTTTATGCCTTCATCAAACATATGGACTACGAACATCGGAAAGGCCACAAATCATTATTTATCTTGATTTGCTATTGAAATGCTCAAACAATCTATAACCAGAATAGCTGTGCTCAATTCTTATGCCAATACTTGATGGAATTTCTTGCTTAATCCTCAAAAAGCCTTGTGATATTGCAGATTCCAAAAAACCCCACCAAAAAGAGATGATTTTTTCCTGTAATTTAACTTGTGATATTGCAGCTTTCAAAGAAGCCCAAAAAAAAAAAGATGATTTTTTTTTTTGCTGTAATTTAACTTCAAGATTGCAGATTCCAAAGAACCCCACCAATAAAAAGATGTTTTTTTTCCCTGTAATTTAACTTCAAAGGATCAAAATTCTGAAAGTGGCAGAGAAAAAAGGAGCAGATTTATATGAAAGGTGATGCATTTATCATTTGATCCACCAAATATTGAAAACCCAAAAGCCAAATAAGGCACAAACATAAGAAATGAAGAAAAAATTGAATAAACAGTGATCAAACTAGATCTCAAAAAGTAACAGAATTTAAAAAACAAAAAAAAGGAACCAAATGCCTTAGATAAAGCGTAATTACCCCCAACAATGTAATCCAATAGTGAAGATGACAGATCTAATTAAGCAATATAAGAATAGAAAAGACAGATCTAGGTATTGCGATCAGCTTAATTCAAAACAAAAGCAAAAAAAAAGAACCTGTTTTTGTAGGAAAGTAAATTATAAAGATTGAATTTTTTTTTTCTTGTTTAGGACAAATGTTGATGTTGATGGAGATTGGCCAGAAAGAGGAGAGAGAAAGAGTGGGAGAGAGAGAGAGAGAGAGAGAGAGAGAGAGAGAAATAATAATAACGGCTTATTATGTATGTATGTGTTTGGGGTTTTCTTTCTTAACTCGTCGGTGTTCTCTACCTCCCCTTGTCCCACCGGCAAGACAATTTATTTTTACTTCACAACTTTTCCAACTTCCATCCCCTTTTCATTCATTCTTTCTTTCTTTCTTTCTTTTTTATGATTATTATTATTATTATTATTATTATATATTATTATTATATATTTGGTTTATCCAATAAATTTCTTTTTTTGTTTAATAGGAGCATGTTTGGATGGGCTTGTCGTAAGTTAGGAATTCTAAGTAGGCGTTTGGCTATGAAAATCAAATATTTTTTACTACTTTATTTGGAATTATGAAGTTGGAGTTGAAGATAGAGTTGTGTTTGGTTATACTTTTTGCAAATAATATTTGGTTGTTTGAATGTATTAAAAGTGGGGGAAAAAAAGGTGAAAACAAGGTTTTAGGTGTTTTTCAAATCTTGGAATTTTTATGACCAACCGTTGATTTTCAAATAAAGTGAAATAATTTTTCAGAAAAAAATGAAAATTTTTCATGGTCAAACGGGTCTTAATTTATGACTTTTGGTTTATTTTTGTTATCTTTACTTAAAAGCACTTTTTAATTTACCCAAATACTATAAAAATGCTTTAAAATAATTTTAATTTTAAAAGCACCTAAAATAAGTGAATCCAAACAGGATTTAGATTGATTTCTTACGGTTTGCTTATATTTCAAGAAAATGTTTGCATAAGAGTCGTCTTTTTAATGTTTGGTATGACGGAAGTGGTTATTGTGATTATCTTAGTACTTTGATTTTATATATTACTTACTTCAATTGATATTTAAATATAAATACTATTAATTTTAATACGTGGACTTCGCTTAGCCTTGCCTTCTCTTTTAAGGACTCGATCAGCGAGCTTGGATGCTCCATCGAGTTGAGTCAGAAATCCACTATATGTATCACTGCCTAATAGTGACATGCATTTTAGTGCTAAGTGATAATGAAATGAATGGATCATTCTAACCTTAAGCAAAAGGTCTCGATTTGAGTCTTGATAATTGAAAACTTCATAGTACGCTCCTTCCTTATAAAATGAGCTCTACGCTACACGAATTTGGATTAGTCGGGTCAGTAATTCCAGATATCATATAGTTAAACAAAAAAATCAACGGATAGCCTCCTTAAGGACATGTGTTTAACTTTTGTCCCTATTAAGAAGATTATTGCAAAATATAGACATCCACTAGAATTTGTGTTCCAACTTCCACATTTCCATCTTCTTCGTAAGTGTCGTAAAAATTAAAGACTTTTTTTGTTAAAAAAAAAAAATTATTATATACAAGGTAGGGGAAGGGAAAATGGGGAGGGGATTACAATTTACAACGTGGGGATTCGAACCCTCACCAACGACGTGAAAGTTCAGGTACCCAACCAACTGAACTACTAGATCGCCCTACATAAAAATAAAATAAAAATTAAAGACTCGTTACTTATTTAAGATGGTTTGGTTAGAAAAACTTGAAAAATTATTAGATTCTGCCGAGTTTGATTGTTGAAAAAAGACGATTAAGTGAGTTTATTGATTAAAGAATCCTATAAAATTAAAGAGTATTATTTAAGGGGAGACTATCTCCCGATAGTTTCTATGCTTTATTTTATATTATTAGTTTTCTCACATGTAGTCACTTGACTAAATCATATCTAGGTATTATGTGTCTTTAGTATATTTTTCTTTGTTGTCTCTGATATGTCGTTGTTCAAGATTTGCAATTGTACTTAGCCTCTGTATAATGTCTTGTTATTATCGATCCCAATAGATTTTGGATCAAATTTGAAGCAACAACGTGATAATGATATTTCTCAAAAACTTTTGAAGATCCGTCCTAAAACCCTAGTGATTGCTTACACTGTAAGAAAAATGGAATTTAAATTTTTTTTTATATGTTAAACGTTTTGTATTCGATGATAGTCCGTAAACATTAACTCAATTAGAAGTATGATAGTTGATAATTGGGTCGTACACTTCATGTGTTTGGTGGGTCTACTGTGGCAGTGAATGTAGGCTCAACCCAATGAGGTTTACAATAAGCAGGTCCATCGAGGTTTCATTAATTTCAATTAGAACCCCTCTCTAATTAATCCTTATATAAACACAATATCATGATTATTTCATACCATTTATTGTGTTTGTTAGTTATAGAGGTTTTGTCTTGTGAAATGGTAGTAGAAAGCAAGACATAGTTCATCATCAATATGCAGTATGGCTCAAAAGCTACGCAACTATCCTTGATAATCTAATTATTTTTGTGTCATAATATCACGTTCGATCCTAATTTTATTATGTTAATATTTTTACAAGGTCTTGTGCCAAAGCCATCATTCAAAAACTGCTGCTAAGCCGCTCCAATTTATGAATAATTTATTTCAAAATTACAACACAATTTATCCTAAAATCCTGATGATTTGTCATAACTTATGGCAAGCCCATCCATCAAAATTCATGGTGGTACATCCGACATGATATTCTGTATCATATTTTGGTGATCAATCATGAATTGTGGCAAGACAAGTCTTCTGGCGATCTGCTAAGAATTGAGCTCTCACTTCTGATATAGAGCTTACTTTCACATTTTAAAAAAGAAAACATATCAAAAATTAAATAATGACACAAATGATTTCTAAAAAATGTCATGTGCTTTTTTTTCCCCAAAAAATAATCATTTATCGACAATATTAAAATGTATCCCAATTAATGAATATATACGTTAATAACTGATAGAAAGAACGGATAGAAAATAAACTGTGGTTTTGATAAAGGAGAATCATCCTAAATGGAAAGTTTTAAGATATATGGAGTACAAACTTGCGTTTAAGTTAGACACCTTAATTTGTATTGCACTTTTTGTGTGATAGAAATATTATTTTAATTAACCTACATTAAATAGGAAATGAAAGTGTAACTTTCTATCTCACTAGATGACCTTGAATCCTAGAAGTCAAATCTGATCACCACCCTCTCTTCTTGGAGATCATTTACCCTTTAGTGGAAGTGCAGGAACAGGAATTTCTCGGGGAAAGGCCCATTCACAGCAACGCACGTATAATTCTTGCCTATCAGGTAAAGATTTACCTCCGCGGAAAGGATGATTCATTTGGATCGACATAAGTCCAACTACATTGCCACGTATGAAATGAATAGTTTAGCTAATTGATGTGTCATACTGACAGATGTAATAGTTATCTAAAAATCTAATTTGATATTTTTAAATTTGTTTGGAGTATAATATAACTGGGTGAAACATGATGAACTTCTTTTTTTCCAAACATCATTTTGGATAAAATCCCTCCATGCTAGTCATGTGGAATATTCTTACGTCTCTACTATTATGGAAAGCTTACATTTAGGTACTTGTATTCTCCTTCCACACGAAGCACTATTAAGCTTCTTAGCTTTTAAAATACTTACATCTATATGTACTGAAGTCAGTATCAATATTAGAGGCATTGCTTGCTCATTACAATCATTGTAACAGGAACATCACATGCATTAATGTTGCCATTACAATCATTAGTCATGGGCGAGGTAGGTCGGAATACGGAATTGAATTCGAATAATGCTAAAGTGTTACAATTGGGAGTCACCCCATGCTCTATTGTACTTGTGGGAATCTCTTTTGCCACTAAGCCACAAACTTTAAATTCTTTTGCAAAAAGGATTCGATAAGTTTGAAAAAAGAACAAAGAAACATGATACAACACGATAGCTTCCTGGGGATCATCATCCTAGTTCTACACGTTTGGAATTTAATAACTTGAAAAGGAAATTAATTATGTTTGGAATGATGTAATTTCTTAGAATGGAACGACTTCTATTGTAATTATTCCTTTTTTGTTTCAATTTTTTAAAATATGGGTGGTAAGCTGTGCAATTAGCCTTCCCCTCTTCGGTTTGGCATCATCGAACTTGGAAATTTCGAATTTCGACTTTCTAAAATTCTCAACCAAACTCGATCCATTCTGGTTTAATTCGATTCGTTTTTTATTATTTCGGTTCGGTTACACAAATCGATTTGTTCGTCGTTTGTTTGAAATTTAAATTCAAGTAACTATTTTCATTTCGTGTTTAGAGTAAACATAACAAAAATTAATGAGATGCTTAAATTCTAGGGGGGCCTTATAACCAAGACATTAACCAAGAAAAAACCATAAACTACGCAAAGCATAATAACATATAAATAGCAAAACAAGAGCTTGACAACTTGTGCAAACATACAAATCCGCCAACACCACATTACATATACCAAATTAATAATCCAATGCTTTTATGACTTGCAACTCGTGTGTTGAGACAAGATAATAAAGCTCGGTTTCAAAAGTCTTATCCTCAAAAACACCAAAAAAAAACTCTAATTTGTACAAGCTAAGATCAAAGAACAAACAAAATCATGGGTGGAGGCAATGGCCAAAAAGGAAAAAGATTTATGCATATGAAAGGCGATGACTCGTGAGAAGTTAACGCTGAAAAGATGAAAGACTTTAAAGATGTGTGGTGATGATGTGTTGCGTTTGGGGTTGTAAAGTCGAAACTTGAGGCCAACAAAGAAGTATATACCACCGTGAATATCCGGTGCATGCGACATTCAATTGCGCCACTTCAAGTTACATAAATATTACTTCACTATTAAGTATTAAGCGTATATATAGTTGTGTTCGAGACTATTAGAGTATTAGTCATTAATGGCATATAAATTCGGTTTATGTTCGGATCGGTTTGATATTTGTTGATAATTGTGATTCGGGTTTGAAGCCAACCGTATCCAAACCGTTAAACCGTAATATTTTACAATTGCATTTGTAAATCGAAATCGAATTGTATTATCCAAATTGAATTATCCGAATTGTTTCAAATCGGTTCGGAAATTCGGGTTGAACCGATTTGTGCACAGGCCTAATGGGTAGTTTTTACGCGGATTCTTTTTTTGACCTTTTGTCGTGAAATTTAAAAAATATTGGCATACAAGTGATGTGTCATAACCGAGTAGGATAAATTTGACCTTTTGAACAATTTAGTTCAATTATTCTAAAATGACAAAAATAGTACTATTATGATTTACTATTAGAATAGGTAACGGTCAATGATGATATGTGAAATTAACCCATTAAATATGAGATAAAGTTGAATTTTGACTTAAAGCTTCGTATTATACCTTAATCTTGATAAAAATATTGCAATGAAGCATGAACTAAAAATATTACAACTGTGCGAGTGCTTGATTATCTTACTGAAATTAATATTACAACTACATAATATAGACTTTGTTGGGATTTTAAGGTGTGAAGGGGAAATGAAAAAAGATAATCTTTTGGAGTGCACCCAAAAGACACTCTTTGGATTGCAACTCTTCATCTTGGGAAAAACCCGACCGTGCTTTCATTTTCGTATAAATTCGGAGGAATAACCTCATTTTCTCGTCCTTGGCCAACTTGAATTTTCAAACTTCTGCATACTTTCTTACAAACAAAATTTCGAGTCTTTGTGTGATTTGCTGCTGAATTAACGTTTAGTGGGGTTTGAAGTACCATTATGCCATCAACATCAGATATACTTTTCATTTTATCGCAGGTTTAGGAAGAAATCCATAACATCGGATATAGTGATAGAATTAAATTCTCTTTGGGGGCACAATTTTTGATAAATTACGATTTTGAATATTTTCACTTTATGCATTTTACTTTTTTCGAGATTAATTCAAGTTCCTGATTTACTGATTTTGAACACAGATATACTAACAGATTACATGGATCAAAAGAAGGGAAGACTAGCCAAGGATTTATAGGAAAGAAAATCAAGAGACAGGACATCCGTCTCTGTAAAGTTAGAAGATTGTGTGAACTGCTCTCGATTTCCTCGAATAGAAGGTTTAAATAGAACATAACAGCGAACAAAGCAACAAGGCCCATTAGCTCAGTTGGTTAGAGCGTCGTGCTAATAACGCGAAGGTCGCAGGTTCGAGACCTGCATGGGCCATTTGAAATATAGTTTTTGCTACTTGGCCATTTGAGTCATTTGACCAATAACATTCTATATATAATCTCCAATTCCATCTTTTAATACCTTCAAAATCTGTATGGTTTCTCATTACTACATCTCTGTCTTCATTACTGTGTTTGACTATCCTAGATTCCGCTATTAGCTTATAAGTTTATAATATATAGTCTTTTATCTATTTTTAGTGTTTAATCTTATACTTTTTTTCTTCTCATACATGGCAATTCGTACTTGGAAACATGTAGCTTAGCAACTCAGCAGGCGCCAGGATGTGTTACTCGATGACCAAAACTCAGCTGGTCAAGCTTCTATCAGTGAATAAGAAACATAAGTTTTCGTTAATTTTTTTTAATCGTAACCACACCTAACTTATTCATGATCAAGAGATCACAAATTTTCAGTTATTTTGTAGGACCAAAATCAATTTTTTCGAAATTGTCCTATCATCTTGGTTTCCGTTCGGTCTCGGTATGGTTCGATTAATTTTGATATTTTTTTTAAACATCATATAAGAGTCACAAATAGAGATTAGAACACACACCATGCATACTTCAGTAATACTTTTAAAAATCTAAATAGTTTTGCCGTTTAAAAAATGATGAATCGAGGGAACATGTGAAAGAATATAGACCCATTCCACTATTTATAGTAGTATAAAAAAAGTTAAGCAAAAATAAAAATCTAGATCATGAGTGGAAATAAATTAATCAAGAAGGAACTCAAGAACTGAGTCTACTAAAAGTAAGTATCTAATAAGAAAATTTAAATCACACAAGATGAAATATATCTAACTTTGTAAGTTTGCTACTCAAGATCGTTGGAATATCTTGTAGCTTGCGAGTTACTACTCAAGATGTTAGCTCGAACTAATTTAGTTTCAATAGGAGTAACATAAGTAATAGGTTTCAGGGTGGAGACACTGGTGCTAATTACATGTTAGCTTGTCATCGTTTCCATCACCCCAATCCAAAAAAAAAAAAAAGTTTTAATGTTTCATTATTTTAAAACTCAATTACATGCATAAACTTATTCTTCGATATTTTTAAGGTTTATTTTATAAAATTTAAACCAATTTAATTATTCGATACAGTTATAGATTTACATATAAATCTACGATTTTGTTTCAAGAACCCAATAATCAGTTCGGTACGGACAATTCGATCGATTAAATAAGTTTTTTTAAAAACATTGACACCCCTAATTCTGAGCTTCACTAGATAAAACGGAACAAAGGAGTATTTTCCCCCCTTTTTTTGTATAAATAACAAGAAAATAAATAAAGGAAATTGAATAAGCACACACACATATTGAGACCGCAACTTAAATGACCCAAAAAGTGGTCGAAGGTACCAAAATAACCCATTAAAAAAAAAGTTACCAAACTAACCTTTTAGGAAGAAAATAGCATCCGTAATTTAGTGCGCAATCGAGGAAGGTTTAAATTAACACCAAAGTAAATTTATAGTTAAGTCAATAACCATTGCGCGCTAAATTAAATATAGTCTTCCTGTCCAATATTTCTTTAATAAAAGTTCCCACCATCTTCCCCACCCCGACGGTCCCCCACCATTTAAAAAAAAAACGACGATAAACCAGAAAACAGTGGTCCCCACCTATTAAAAACATCATTTCCGTGTTATTTTTTAACCCGAAAGTCAATATTCTTGGTATATTCAAGGCAAGGAACAAGTTTCAAAGCTTTGATTTCGGAATAAAGCGGCGTAGAACTCGATTTCAAAAACTAAAAACAACCTTCAATCTAGGTATTTCACTACGAATTTTCTATTAAATTGTTAAATATATTATTATCCTAAGCATGATTATTGTGTACTAGTTGCGCATTTCAAAAAAAAATACTGCACACTTTTTTTTTGCGCAAATGGGGCAGTCCACTGCCCCTTTTAAAAAAAAATATTTTTTTTAATTAATTAATTGTTAATTGTTTGTTAGCTAATTGTTTATTTGTTGATTATTTATTTAGTATTTGTTAATTGTCGGATTAGCTAGTTATTTATTTATTAATTATTTGTTGATAGTTTGATTAGTTAATTGTTTATTTGTTAATTATTTATTAAATATATGTTAATAGTTTCATTAGTTAATTGTTTATTTGTTAATTGTTTGTTAACTATTTATTAATTATTTGCTAGCTAATTGCTAATTATATGATAATGAATTGTTAATCTTTATATTTTTATTCGTGAAATATTTGTTAATTTAGGTTTGAACATCCTTAGTTTAGGATTGAACATCCTTAGTTTAGGTTTGAACATCCTTAGTTAAACCTTTAATATCCTTAATATTATATTTGTTAGTTAATTGTATTTCATCCTTAGTTTAGGTTTGAACATCCTTAGTTTAAGATTTAAAATAGCATTAATATAATATTAGTTAGTTAATTGTAGTTAGTATAATAATTAATTAACAATTATTAATTTGCAAATTTAGATAGTTAATATAATTTCCCGTTAAAGTATTAGTTAGTTAGTATAATTGAACATCCTTAGTTTAGAATTAAACATCCTCAGTTTAGGATTAAACATCCTTAGTTTAGGTTTAAACATCTTTAGTTTAGGATTGAACATCCTTAGTATAATTTTTCGATAAAAGATTACATAATTAATATTACATGTTAATGATTAATTAAAAATGCGTAAAATAGATACGACACCTCCATGGATCCCGCCCCCTTCATTCGGGGCCTTTCGAGCGCCTTTACGACGACGCATAGGTCCCAGTTAGTATGGGATTCGAATGTAGATGTCAGACACTTGGTCCGTCCCAGGTTGATGGAATAAGCATGGGATATTTTAGGGCCGGCCCCGCGAGTCGCGTCTTAGATATACTATATCGGGGCGGTGTCTCCGTTGCGTCGGCTAGGACACGTACGGCCTAGGGCTCTTTGGATGATTGAGCGACACCCGTGCTTTCATCTCTCCTGTTGGTGAGGCCTTCCATCATCATTTACGGTCTCGGGTATGGACGCGCGTTGTATATTAAGGAGCCTCAGCAAATGTCGTCGTATCGGCGAGGAGTTGACTAGGCTCGGGTTTCGCGCCTCGGGGAGGGTGATATATGGTGCTCGGGTGTCGATGCATTCCTCTGCTCACTTGAGCCTCGTAGACATGGAGCATCCGATTACGGAGGACACACCTCGGGGATGTTGACCTACGTTGGGCCTTCTCATCATATTCGGCTTATTACATGTAGCTTGAGGATTTTCTTTGTTTCTAGAGTGTCTGTTACGGTTGGGCTCGACATGTATCGGATTACGTCGGCGTGCGCATTTTGTCCTGCATTTTGCCCACTCCTGCAGGTAATATATTTAAGTGTGTGTAATTTTATTCTAAATATAGCTTTTTGAAATGACGACTAATAAAACATTTTTTTAATGACCTTTTCAGATATAGATGTGGACTAGGATGAGACCTTTTCAGCCCACAGCTGCTGACCCTCCGCTCGACTATATTGTTGAGGCGGCGCCATACGAGCGGAGATGGACGGGAGGCGTAATCCGAGATGTGGATACGCACCACAGTATTCTCCTATTCAGGGATCAGCTAGATCGTATGACGGTGGATACGGTAAGTTTTTTTGATATAACATTAGTATGTTATTTTTTTTTATTTTTTTTACTATTTTAGTCTTTTATTGTTAACTAATTCAATTCTTTTTACAGGCTTTTATATGGACGCCGTATGATCAGATTTTGGATCAGCTGCGTGTTTTGTAGGGCTGGTGAGCCCACGTGGAGGTCGCGGTGTCTGTTGATACCTATAGATATCGTTGAGGATCACGCGCCCAACCGCGTCTTACGACAGTTCGGCCATGTACAAAATATACCTGAGCAAGTTACTTAGGAGCACGACCATTATTCGTGGGACGAGCGTGCGGCTGTCACTGATGCACGGCGAGCCTTTATGCAGCTCCGGGTCCACCGTTGGGATCAGAGGGTGGGGACGCTAGCGGTGGTTGGACATGCGACCTCGGTCGGAGGTACGTAGGTGGTACACACGGATCACTCGCAGCTTGATTGGCAACCCCGCGAGGCCTCGTGCAGGTGGCCGAGGATATGCAGCACTCACAGGATAGTGTGAGGCGTTTGTAAGTTTTATTAGTCTTAAACTTAATTAATCGTCTTATGTATTACGTTACAAATTTATTCAATCATTAATATTTGCAAACAATTGCAGCTACGGACCGTACAGAGGTTCCTCTGGGAGAGCTTGGACCATATGCATGCACCCGAGACAGCGGGATATGCAACGCGGATGGTTCAGCTAGCCGAGGGTGGTATGCTATAGGCACAGGAGCTCGAACATCTCGACGAGCGTGTTTTAGAGTCCCGCATCAGGCAACGGGTAGTCGTGGTCATGCCGGAGGTGGTGCTGCCAGAAGGGCGGGTGACAGAGGGGGTGGGGCCAGAGGGGCTGGTGGCCGAGAGGGTAGGGGCAGAGGGGCTGGTGGCCGAGGTGGTAGGGACAGAGGGGCTGGTCACAGAGGGGGTGGGGCCAGAGGGGCTGGTGGTCTAGTAGATGAGCCTGACGAGCATGCTCCAGTTCCAGCTCCAGCCCAGCAGCCTCTGTCGACTTCAGAGATCCCGTCGACTTCTTACCGACCGTCGACTTCAGAGCATCCGTCGACACCTGTATATACACGGTTTATTTTCGGATCACGTATTCGGCCATCGCACCGCACAACCGCCGATTCGTCGTTCACGAGTGCGTGAGTCGGCTCGTGATCTATTGGGTAGCATGAAGCTGGACTTCGATTACTTATTCAAGGACTTCGATATGTCTCCGGTTCCGGGCCCGCTCAGAAGACCGTTGAGGAGCCATCTCAGAAGCCCTCTCACCAGCCATCTCAGGAGCCCGTCGACACACAGGTTTGATTTTTTACAATAAAATAATGTATTAAATTAATTGCTTATGTGTTATTTCATGTTTAGTTTAGCATAAATCTAAACTAAATTGTTTATATATTATTTCAGGTTCATTCTTCTGCTTTGTGGACCCGTCTCACACTCCCGGCACCATCTACGTCTTCGGCTCACGGGGCCGTGAGGAGCGGCTCATGAGCCCTCTGCCACCATCTCGGGGAGCTGTCGACACACAGGTTTGATTTTTTACAATAAAATAATGTATTAATTAATTGTTTAGATGTTATTCCATGTTTAGTTTAGCATAAATCTAAACTAAATTGTTTATATGTTATTTCAGGTTCATTCTTCTGTGCCTCTGGACCCGTCTCCTATTGAGATTGAGTCATTTCCTGAAGCTCACATTTCGGCCACCGTCGTCTCCCATAGGAAGCATATTTTGAACAAGCCCCCAAGGAAGGGAATGCAGGAATGTCATGCCATAGAGCATGTACAAATTAAGAGAGAAAATTTGGGGGGGGGGGGGGGGGAGGGGTGGTGGAGATGATGGCGAGGGTGGTGGGATTCACCTTAGGCCTAACGTTATTCTAAAGGCTCCCACATGTGGGACCTAGGGGGATGGAGATTATGTATTTGTAAATAAAATGTACAATTTATGTTAATATTATATTTATTTATTTTTTGTATTATTTTCTTAATGATAGTTAGTTATCTTAGTTTTTATTGTCGTTTAATAATAACTTGTGCGATGTCCAAAATTAATCAAAATCCTATAAAATAAAACACTTAAACCAAAAGATAACAAGTTTCCAAACAAACAAAACTTACTTCGGAGCACTTTACAGCTCCTAAAACGACGATCCAAACGTATAGGTATACTTGATGTGTTGAGTCTACATTATTGTTCGCAGAAAAAGATATAAGGTTCTATATAAAATATTGATATTTCGACGTTTTTAAACGTGATTAATTTTTAATCAAAGTACGAAAAAAAATGTGAATTTCGAAACTTTTGGCCAATGAACAAAGGGCTGGGGGATTTATTAAATACATTGCCTTTAAATTAGTGCGCAATAGGACTTAATTGAAAATTTACAGTTTGGTCCTAAATTAGTGCGCAAAAAATAGTTATATAATTTTTTTTTTAGTGGGTTATTTTGGTACTTCGTATCACTTTTTTGAGCCATTTAAGTTGCGGACTCCACATATATCACACATTCCACGGACTCCAATTGGAATTTTGGAACCTCAAAGAATATGCTGTGGTATTACTACTACCATGGAATATGCCATGCTAAATGTTGGGTCCACTTGAAAACCATTAGAATCACGCCACGTGTCAATTATCAACAGCAAAAAAATAAAAACTTGCAGATCCATAATCCCTCTCGTCTACCTTGACCCACCTACCCACCCCACGACAACTGGCTATTTAGAGGGAAACGCGAAATATAATGCATTTTAGACGGATCCCGTCATAAGCTAACCCCCATTTCTCCTCTAAAACAAAACTCTCAAGGTACGTTCCCTTCTCCTCATTTCTTTCTTAGCTTTGTAATTTTGTTTATATAAATCGCCGTTTTTAAGGTTAGTAATTGTAATTTTGTTTTTATGAATCGTTGTTTTTTCCTTGTAATTGAGCGCATTTTCGTGATTTCTTCTTAGGTTTGTATTTTATTGTTTTTACAGAAATTGTAATTTTTGGAGGAAATTCTTTTTTGAAGCATTATTCATAGATCTAGGTTTGGAAAAATGCATCTCGTCATTAAGTTGTGTGTTTGTATGTTCGAATTTGTCTTGTTTTTATGTGTTTGGCTCAGATCTCCATCTTTTCACCTCCTCAAAATATAATAATTCACCGAGTTTTCGTTGTTTCATTTTTTATTTTCTTTAGGCCAGTGAAAAAAACAGTCTTTTGGTATAATTCTGTTCATTTATTGGCGCAATATCTGAATTTTGGCTGAAATTTTATAGTTTTGGTACATTAATACTACTTTCTCTGTTTAGATTTGTTTGTCTGGTTTTGACTTGGAAACGGAATTTAACAAAGTAATGGTCTTAAACTAAAGATACGTGGAATGCACCAAAATGCCTTTTAATCTCGTGGTCTTAAATATGCCACCTGGAAAGTTGGAATTATCGAGTTGCCAAAAAAGAAAAGGGACATTTTTTTTTTGAAACAGACTAAAAAAGAAATTAAGACAAACAAATTGAAACAGAGGGAGTGATAAAAAATAATACCATGTCAATAGAGAATTAGTGTGGGACATTCTAAACAATGTACTTATTTTTTTCCTCTTTTTGGACCAAGAAAGTGAATGCTGAAGAAAGGTCAAGCTAAATTTGGTATAGGACTAGACAAGTCCTGTAACGAAAGGAAAGTAATTTAATAACACTTTGTTGTGTTGACTCAATATGCTATTGAGTGGATTTTCCTAACATGCATAGCAGTGACGTTGAGTTTCTTTATTGTCAATTAGAACTTGCCTTTTAGGACTAGAGAAACTGTTAATGATAAGCGGTAGGTGGTTTTTTTTTTTTTTTTTTTATTGTTAAATCTTGGTTTTTTAAGTGTATATATAAAGCTAGATGCTGCATAATCACACTGGAGATTTGAGAGAGATAGAGAGTAATTTTGTACAATAATGCTACAGATTGAGAAGTAAAGTATACTGGATAGTGCAGCATATTTTCGTCTGTTGATTTATTTTTTTTGTGTGGTAATTCTAGAGATGTAAAATGGATAGTGCAGTTTGTTTATAAGGTAGATAGTGCAGCATATGGCCATATTTACTCTGCATTATGTTACTTTCTCTGTGTGTGTGTGTGTGTGTTGGGGGATAAATCTGTCAAGTAAGTTGTTTTTCTTCATTTTCTTGAACGATGCGATGAATATTCGTTCAAAGTGTTTTTTTCCTTTATAATTGAACAAGTTTGAACTTAATGGCTGATATTACTACTATTCCTAATACATGGACCAACAATTTGGAATACTAGTACACTGGTATTCGACTATTTGTTTGTTTTGAACTGATCAATTCTTCTAGAGTACTAAATCCTTTTTGAGTTATTTGCGCAAAGTACTTGGTAATAATTTGAATGTCTGTATACTGCATTGAGTGCTATAGTAGTTTGCATCCTTTAGGGGGCTCTTAATTTCTATTTTCTAAGTAAAGTTACCAGTTTGCCCGCAAAAAAAAAAAATGATTCTATTTTCTAAAGTATTAACAGGACTTCATTCGACTTTACTACATTTTCCTAACATGCTCCTCACTCTCTCTGTTTTGACGTGTATGACAGATTTGAATCAGCATCTTCATGAATACTAGAACTACTGTGGTATCTGCAGTTTCCTGTAAATCGGGAAACAAGAACGGCTTCTTCTGCTGGATTTTGTTGTGCTTGCTTTCTAAGTTCTTTAAGACTGCTACGGTAAACGTGCACTCCTTTGAAGCATTTGGAAAGGCTTGCCTACCATAGTATTAATATTTGGCCATCTACATCTGTCAAAGAGCTGCTGGAAACATGGTTTCTTCTCAGCTCTTTGCTCCGCCAAAAACAAACTTGCAAAAATCCTTCCACCGGCCGTTGCTTTTACCACTGACTGCCCCCGGTGTAGTTCCTTCAGAGCAGGTTGAACTTGATTTCTCTGATGTGTTTGGTCCTCCTCCTTGTCTGGCCTCAAATGAAACAAGTAATGGAATGTCTGAGAGTGTGTTTCCAGCAGATATGAGTGAGCTTGTCTATGATGATCCGGAGATTGTACACAGTAGGTCACATTCTTTGGTTGGTCCTTCTTCATATAAAAGTCAAGTACTGAAACTTGGGAGGCTCACCATTCATGAAGCAGAAGATTCGCTGGAACTGGTAGAGAATGTTATCGAACAGACAATTAAGGAAGACCAGGAGCTTTCCGTCAATGACTCAGCAAAAAGTGGAACTGTCTGCCTTGAAGATTTTGAAGTCATGAAAGTTGTTGGCCAAGGTGCATTTGGGAAAGTATTTCAGGTTAAAAAGAAGGGTACATCAGATATTTATGCAATGAAGGTGATGAGAAAGGATAAGATTATGGAGAAGAACCATGCTGAATATATGAAAGCGGAAAGAGATATCTTGACAAAGATAGATCACCCATTTGTTGTCCAGCTTAGGTACTCATTCCAGGTGATTTCCTAGACTCTTATTCAATAGGTCTTCAATCATTGAGCAACCACATAAGGATAGTAATATCTTGCAATCTTTAGAACTGTATGATTGTAATTCAATCTTTCAACTTTGGAGCTCTTTCTGATGATCAGATACTTTTTCATGGTTTTAACCTGCAGACAAAGTATAGGCTTTACCTTGTGCTCGACTTCATTAATGGTGGCCATCTCTTCTTTCAGCTCTATAAACAAGGCCTTTTCAGGTAGATTCTCCCTTCTTGCTATCTGTTACTTTGTGAAGCTGAAACTATGAATTGATTAATTCCTGCTTTGCTTCTCAGAGAGGATCTGGGACGAATTTATGCAGCTGAAATTGTATCCGCAGTGTGTCACCTTCATGCAAATGGAATAATGCACAGGGATCTCAAACCGGAAAACATTCTAGTGGATGTGGATGGCCATGTATATTCACCTCTCCCTCCCTCTGTTTTTGTGTGTGCAAGCACCCATCTGTATTCTTCTTCTTTGCATGTAAATGTTATGTATTTAATTTCTTCAATTCCCTTACTTGTTGTAGGCCATGCTGACTGATTTTGGACTTGCCAAGCAATTCAATGAGGATACAAGATCGAACTCCATGTGTGGAACAGTAGAGTACATGTCACCAGAGATTGTTCAAGGGAAGGGCCATGATAAGGCTGCTGATTGGTGGAGTGTAGGAATTTTGTTGTTTGAGATGCTTACGGGGAAGGTCAGCATCTGTATTCATGTCTCTGCACATATAGCCGGAGAGCAAGTTCCTTTTGTCACTAGTCTTAGCCATTACCTAATTATTTTTGTTATGAGAAAAAGCCTGCACCGACTATGTTCTTTGACTTGCTTTAAGAGCCACCTGCTGTTCCGACAAGCTTTTACTCTGGTTTGAACAGAAACAATTGGACTCTTCTATGAATATTAAGATGAAACTCTTCAGTTGTATGTTCATTTTCCTGGAAGGAAAAGGCCGCATCCTTCAGAAACTTCAACTGTACATTCCCTGCTAATGCTTTGTTTTTCTGTGTTTGCAGCCTCCTTTCACTGGAAATAGGCAAAAGATTCAGCAGAAGATAGTTAAGGACAAACTCAAGCTGCCAGCCTTTTTGTCCAGTGAAGCACATTCCCTTCTGAAAGGGGTAATTTTCCTCATCTCCTCTTATTCTCTCTGCAACTCTTGTTGAATTGTATTTCACTTGTGCAGTTGCAGTAAAAACCAGATAAAATTATCCTTTTCTTCCTCACACCCTTGTTGTAACTAAAGAGGGTACTCCTTCTGTTCCGTTTTATGACACAATTTTCTAATTAAAGAATGACAGATTTCTATATTTAGAAACAATTTACACCTTTAATGAAAAGTGTTTATACACGCTAATGCTATGACATGTTTAAGACCATTTGTTTCAAAAGTCTTAAACTGAAACAAATGTTATGACATATTTAAAACCACAAGTTTCAAAAGTATTCATTTCTTTCTCAAAACTTCACATCGAGTAAAACTATGCAACTCAAAGTTAGACAGAGGGAGTATCTTAACTTGTTTACAGTTCTATAACAATTTTTCATGACTTCCTGGGTAGAGCTATGCTGCTATTCATGTGTTCTCAGATTAATTCTTTGTTCTTTACCATAAGATTAATCAATATTCCCTCTTCTAGCTGCTGCAAAAGGACCCAATCAAAAGGCTTGGCAGTGGGTTGAAGGGTAGTGATGAAATCAAGGACCATAAATGGTTCAAGCCAATCAATTGGAAGAAGTTGGAGGCAAGAGAGATGCGGCCAAGTTTCTGTCCTGAAGTTGCTGGAACACACTGCATTGCAAATTTTGACAAGTGCTGGACAGATATGTCATTGGTTGATTCTCCAGTTTCGAGTCCAAAGGATATTACGGACCCTTTTCAGGGTTACACTTACGTGAGGCCCGCATCTTCCTTTCTCCAGAGGAGCAGTCCCTTGTGCTAGGATGGTTTGATGATATAGCACTTCATGTTGTTTCATTTTCTTCTCTAGGATGTAGTAGCCAGATGAGGTCATTAGTTGGGAGAATGATAAACCTGTCCTTCTACTCCATTATTTAAGTTGTTTCATTTTCTGTTACTGATTGAGAGACTTCTTATCTAGACCTTTCATCAGACGCATGATACTATAAAGGATTGCTAAGGTTGTTGTACTTTAAAATGGGATTCGTGGTTGATTGTTGCACTTTTTTAACAAAAAAGGAATGATTTTGTTTTTTGTTTCCCCTTGATAATATGTATTTGAGCTTTGGGATATGATCAAAGAAAATTATTACTTTGACAATAATTGTAGACTTATTTCTTCTTTTTTCTTTATTTCTTACAAATTCTTAATTTTGGCTGGTTCATCTCATAATTTAAATTAGTTTAATAATTTCCTGGATATGTTGTGTCTTTCAGTTATTTACCTTCTATTACTATTCTTGTTGTCATCTCATATTTACTCTGATATGTATGTGTTGTTCGACTATCATGGTGTAACAAAAGCAACATGTTTCATAAGAAAGTATGAAATCCTAGCTTGAACTTTATTCCTTCATTTAAAATTTTGTAAGATGGATAAAAAAAACTACGGAAAAAGGCCAAATATACTCTCTCGTTATACTTTGAGTTCAAATATACGCCTCCATCATTAAAGTTGACCGGAGATCAATCTCACGAGATATTAATAAAATAAATACCATGTGACATGCCACCTCACTAACCAAACCTTATTTTATCCCGACCCCCCCTCCTTTTATATCATCTTTCACCATTAGCGCCCACCCCCACCACCACTAGCAGCTTTTGAAGGATTCTTCTAACAATGGTTACAGTTCCAGAATTTTTCAGTCCCATTGAAACTTTGCACTGTTGGGATTCGGATTAGGTTGATATTACACGGATGATGAAAGAGAGAGAGAAATGGGTTAAAACCTGTTAGAAGTCAAAGGGGAAGAACTGGACTGGTAGGTTGATAGGTTAGTTGCTAATTTGAATTTGTAACTTTGCACGCAACGAATAAGGTCTTTTCATTTTTTTTTTTCAAACATATAAACAGATAGTAATTTTTGTTTTACAGAAAGAAAAAACCAATATTGCTCCATTATTTACTCCACGTGATTCAAGTGGAGATGAAAATGCTTACTGCTTAATCATCTTTGGTCAATAGATTAAGAACTTGGCCAGAGCACATAAAGGTTTTGATTTTAAATAAGATCGTGGGATGGTGAAAGATGATATGGTAGGTTGGATTTGGTTAGTGAGGTTGCATGCCATACTTCTTTAAAATATTAATGTCATGTCACGTGAGATTGGGCTTCACCTTGGTCAACTTTTAACGGTGAAGGGATATATTTGTGCCAAAATATAACGGTAGGAATATATTTGGACCCAACGTATAACGAGAGGTATAATTGGCCCTTTTCTGATAGTACCGGGCTATATTTGACCCTTTTCCGAAAAAGCTATTAGTTGGAAACATGTCTCTCTGAGTAATTCTTCCAAAAAAGTTGTTAATGGAAGAATAATGAGATTAAGGCAGATGTATCAGATCATAATGCTATTGTATATTGTAGGATAAATTCAAGTTTGACACAATTTTCTCATCTCTGAGTTGTGTCTTATACAGACCTCCTACCCAGTAAGTAGAACAGTGGCGTAAATCAGCAACAAAAGGCAGCTTGTATTAACTTTAAGAACATACTTTACATATAGATATTAACTTTTCTTTATTGGCGTTCTGCAATCCTTGTGCACATACTCTGGCTTATCGTTGTGTCTGGTATGACAAACTTTGATTTATGTTACACATAAGATACATATATGGAGTCTTTCAAGGCTCGCGCAAACATTGGCATACCTTCTTAAACATGTTAAAGCTCTTCATGAAGTTGGAAGTCATCTAGGACATGTTTCTTTTTGCAACCCCAGTGGCATTTCCATGAGCAGCGGGAATTGAAGGTATTTAGCCTCTTAGAGTGAAGAGATACGATGTTTGAGGTTGAAAGCGACTTGGAAAGTACTATTGCATATCCGTCATCCATGTAATCTGTTCCTTCTGGAAAGACTTGCCATAAAAGACTTCCACCTCCAGCTCCTCCCCTTTTAGTAGAATTCAAGATTGTGTTGTAAACTGTACCAATTAGTTTGTCCCTGAAGGTTGAATTGTACCCAGGGTCTTTTGCAGAAACACCAAACTCTGAAAATACGACTGGCATGTTCAGATAGTTCTCTGCGTCATCAATGTGTGATTGCATCCATGACTTGGTGAATTCAATATGAGCATCAGAGATTGATTGTGAAATCCTGAGGCAGCACAAAATGTTTTGATCAGTAGCTGCAAATTAGAGGTTAGGCAATATATATTGCAATATTCAGTGTGCTTACCAAGAGTCTGGATATATGTGAGCTGAAGCAAAATCAACTCCAAGAACCTGATGATTTCTAATGAAGTCAGTTCCAACTTTTTGAGCATAGGAGTTTGGGTTGACCTGAGCCCTATTAGGAGTCGAGGGACCATAGAAACCTTCTAGTCCGATCTGCAGCAAATGCTTCGGATCTATGCTCTTCACATAAACTGCCATTTCTTGTATCCAAGCCTATAAAATGTCAACAGAATGACATTTAAGTGGCAAGTGCAAACCTAGTTATTTGCTTTGACAATAGGCATTCCACTCAGTTTTAGCTTAGTAGTTAAAGTGTGACAAACCTGCAGTTTATCCCCAGAAGGATCTGACTCACAGCGCGGCTCATTCATCAGTTCCCAACCGAAAATAGTAGGGTCATCCTTGTATGTCATGTTGGTAAAGGTATTAACTCTATTCAGCACAGTCTGCAGAAAACAAATTAAAAGCAAGTTCATGCTGCATTGTGGTATTCACTAAAAGGAACTACAGAAGAAGATAATTATAATGTGTTGCTGTGATATTATTATGGAAATGAATAATGCACCTTTACATGAGCCTTGTAGTAGCTTTTGAGTGTGGGATGAGAGAAGAAGTCATCATCAGAAGTCAAATTCAGCCCAGCAGCTTTACCCCATTTTACATACTGGGGTTTGCCACCATATGCTTCCCAGTTGTTGACTAGTGACAGCATCAGCCTAATCTTGAATTTCTTGGCTTCACTCACCACAAAATCCAGAGCCTGAATAACAATAACATCGTACTTGTTAGCTTTCCTGTTTAATCTGAAAAAAAGGGCAGCCCAGTGCACAAAGCATCTTGTGTTAGTAGGGTCCGGGGAAGGACAATGCAAAATGCAGATCAGTCAAACCTTTCTATTAATTTGTCTGGATATTTTCTGGCTACTATAGTGAGATGGCTTTATGGAGAACATACAATATAACATAATATGAAAGTCGGTTCAAATAAAACTAGACTATTACAATGAATTGTTGTTATAGAGAGGTCTAACTGTAGTCCTTTTAATATTAGCATATTTATACTCTTATACAACAACAACTACTATGTCTTAATTCAAAGAGTTGAAGTCGGCTATATGAATCCCCACTGACCCTGTAGCTTTAGTCCTTTTAAGGTTAGCATATGTATATACAGGAAAATTTGGGCGATAAGATAAGCACCTTGAAAACATCTTCGTCATAAACAGCAGGAGTTTTCTGAAGAGCACGCCATTGGCCATCGTTGAAGGCCCACGTCCGGCATACTGATAGACCGACAGCAGATGCCTGCTGGAACACCTCAGTAACTTTTCCCCTAGTAGACTGATCAGCAGCAAACACCATCAACCAGTAAGTGTTGAATCCATTCACATAGAAAGGCTGGCCATTCACCACAAATTGGTTCGCTCTCTTCTGCACCATCATCCAATCACCATCTTCCATCTCTCCTCTACATTGAAAAATGCAAATCAAGATTAGAGAAACAAACAATTCTTGCAACATAACAAGAAAATGAGAAATTTTCTTGAATACCCATATTCTGTACTAGAATATGCTAACCGATTCTCAGCTTCATCGAACTGAGCACAATTTGCATACTTTATAAGTACTAAAAGTAGAAAACTAGCAGCCACAAAAAGGAACTTAGAGCTAAAATTCTGCTCCTGGTTGACCATATTGGGAAGTGAATGGACAAGTTGAGGTTAACTTGAACAACATAGTATATATATAGATGTACAACAGGACGTGTCCGAGGTTTTTCTGTACAAGCAACAAGCTTATGATAATGGACAGAAGTGTTCTTGAGGAAATGATTAAAGCTACCTTGAAAGCAAAGATTCATTGTCCCTTCTTGTCTCTGCAACTAGTGACAGTATATTCATATTTCCTTTCTTTTCTAAAACAATTAAAATAATTATGGATATGCATTTCTCCCTGGGAGAAAATTGATCAGATAAATAACCTGGATCATAAGGAATAAACCAAAATATTAACTTGTGATAGATGGCTTTCAAATTTGGCTCAAATGTCTTTATCACATAGAAAACTTTGTGAAAAAATAAAATCAGACCCCTCCTTAATGATAACATGCTAACTGTCAGATGAAGAGTGGTCCTTGGCTTCAAAGCAATAGAGAAAGAACAGTAGTATAGAAGTCTACAAACAAAAATCAAAAATTTTGCACGACTTATTGAGATTTAGACTATATTACCAGTTCCTTTAGAGATTATCAGACCAAGATATAATAAATCAAGTAAGAAGGGGCAAGGTTTTATTAAAACATAAAACACTAAAAATTATTCCTACCTCTATTTCAATTTATGTGTTTAATTTTTCTTTATAATTTGTTTCGATAAAAATTCCATTTTCTATATTTAATAAAAAAAAAGTAGCCCACTGCACAAAGCATCCCGTGTTAGCAGGGTCCGGAAGGGCCGTACTCCTGGATGCAGACACCCTATAACTTTTAAATTTCAACATACCACATAGCATGTTTAAGACTACAAGATTCAAAAAGCATATTGAGCATTATACACATTTTTAGTTTAAGATCACAAAATTCAAAAGCCTCACTTACTTTCTTAAACTTTATATCCAATCAAAATAAAACACATAAAATGGAATAAAGGGAGTATACGACTCGACCGAAATGATCACCGTCGCGCACAAGATTCAAAACGTAAAACTTCTTACTTTTTTGTGGTATCTTATTTCCTTTATCAGCACTCTTTCATTTGCCACATATATAGTAAGAAGTTAAAGTGAAAAGAAGAATCACTAAAGAAAGCACTAAAGTGGAAATATACTTCAACAGAAAGCCCTCGCTATAATTTCATTGGAATTTGAAATCATCAAACACAAAATAGAGAATAATTCGAGGAGTAGTTAGAATTTTGAGTTTATAGGTTCTAGAATATTCCAAAAAAGAAAGTTAGTGATTTTTGCCAAAATATTTATACATATTAAGTGAATCTTTTAACACAAATACATAATTTACCCTAAATTTACTGGGTTTTGCCGAACCTCTAATCGAATTGCTAGCTACAACAACTTGTATTCTCATTATGATACTAGATTACTAGAAATCTAGGAAAGTCTATTGTTGTGTTTTATAAACCATCAAGTTACCTAAATAATTACTACACATAATCGTCAATAGAAGTAAGATTAATAGTCTGAAAAATCAACACAGATTATCAGCTACAACAAATTAAAATATACTAGTAATATAATTTTTTATGAGAATTGGTCCATATAAGTTACTAAATCTTAAAAAGAAACCAAATGAAAATGAATTTATGTACCTTAAAATTCTACAAAAAAGCACATGTAGTACTTTCTGGCAGAGAAGCAAAAGCCCATCCCACCACCAACAGTTTGTTACTTTTGAATGTCCACTCTGATCCCCACTCATACTACTATTCTTGAAAGTAGTAAAAATCTCAACTGTCTCAAAATATTTTGACTATGAACAATAGAATAACAAGAAATGTAGAACCTTTCACTCTTCATGTTTCTTCCTAGAGTAGTACTAGAAACAAAGTGTGCCGACATACTGCTACTTCCTTATTTGACTTCTTTTTCTCCTCTTAATAGAAACCAACTCACTCTTATTTTTGTCTTTTCTTGGAGTATTTAATTGTATCAAATTAATTATACACTTGTTACTTGCATGAATCTTGTCGAATCATATATAGATTCGCCTAGTAAAGCTCGGCTAATTATAGTAAGTGAGGTTTTACGAGTGTAAAATAAAATTGAAAGTTTGAAACATGAGGTAAAACTTTAAAATCACTATAGTTCCAGACCCAAAAACAGTAGTACGATTTAATGACTAGATGGAGCCACTTGCTGTCCCATTAAAAACTTATTTGTACTTGGTGTTTATATAAATTTAATAAAAAACCTTCACATACATTCTCTTCACTAAGTTATAAAAGTTGATTAATGCAACCTTTTTATCTTAAATTATAATTTAATCATGATAAATTAATATCATTTAATATATATATATATATATATATATATATATATATATCAAGTTTTTTTTTTTTTTCTATTGCATACAATTCCAAAACTCGATTTCTGCCAGATTATTTCAGATGAGTATCTAGTTTTATTTCTGTTAATAGGACAATTCGTCACATAATCTATTAAAGTAGTTAGTTTACATTCCCATTTTATTACTCCTACTTCAAAAAAATTAGGAAAAAGGTCAAATATATTCTTCTACAAGTTTATCCCTTACACTTTTCGTATAAAAATATTTTGCCATATATATTCCTCCTCTGTTAGAGTTGTCTAAGATTACGTGACACTAATATTTTAATAAAATGAATGCCACATGACATGTTACCTCATCGCATAACTCATTTTACCCCCTCCATTTTATTTCTTCTTTCACTTATCTTTATGTTAAAGAGATAGTGTAGGTGACAACTGACAAGAATAATGACAATTCGAGAATCTTACTCTTCTAATTCACGCTCATAAAAAAATATGTAACCACAATTTCTATACTCATCTTAGCAATGAGTAGTGAGCACCATTAATAAATTAGGAGTCCTTTTCAAAATCAGGTTATGAGCACCATTAATAAATTAGGAGTCCTTTTCAAAATCAGGTTATCCTGAGATTATAACTTTTTATATGGATAGATAATTCCATGATTGTCACATAGAATCTCACTTTATCCCTTTAACATTTAAGGATTGGGAAACGATACCTCCCTCATATATTGAATGGGAACGATAACCCCCCCCCCCCCCCCACCCAAAATCCAATATTTTAAGGTGAGAATGTTTTATTTTTAATAAAGATCTTTTTCTTTTTCTTTCTAGAATTAAATACAAAAATATATATCTCTTATTATTGTCCAATTCACCTATTCCGTTGATAATAATGTATAACAACTACTTGAAAAAATCTGTTAATAAATTTCAAGTTATGTGCAGTGTTTTAAAAGGCGTTTTCGGGGCAAGCCTCGGGGCGGGGAGTATCAAAAATGCCCCGGGGTGATGGTTCGAGGCGAAAGTCTCAAAAGGCGTACGCCCAGCAATTCGGGGCGTACGTCTGGGAGTTTGGGGCGAAGTTTTTTTGTTGGGGCGTGTTGGGGCGCAAGCCCATAAAACTTCTTCAAATTAAAACAAAATTTGTTAAATAAGTCCTCAATATAATGCCCAAATTCTCAAAAGTCAACTAGTAATTACTCAAATATTTTAAAAAGGAACCGAAACATTAAATTTAAAAGTCACGACCTTTTTTTATTGCTAGAATGCCTAATATATACTCTTTTCCAATTATTTATCTTGTCTTGTACTATCTCAAAAAAAGTAACGACGATCGAATGTGCTTGTAAGTAGCATATAATAGATTGTTCTGATTAGTTTTTTTGTGGGGATGGAGCATATATTTATAGTTTTCTTCAAATTTTTACGCTATTTTACCTATTTAAAAGTATTTATTATAATTATAACCTTTGATGAAATACTAAAAATTAAAGTCCATGAGGCTTACGCCCCGTGCCTCGGGGTTTATGCCTCGCTGAGGTAGACGTAAAACGCCCTGCCTTATGCTCCCGCCTTTTAAAACACTGGTTATGTGTCATTCGTTTTTTTTTTTTTTTGGGACAAGAGGGTCAAGATCTTAATTATTATACAGTCCAAAGATTAGTGCCCGCGCGAGACACAGACGATATTAAAAGACACTAATGATGTTGAATTGTGATGTCGCTTGTTTGAGTACATTATATCATATTGTTTTAACAAAATGTCAAGTATCATCTAATTTTTCGATATAATACACTCAAATTAACGATATTTCTGTGAAATTAAAGGAAACAAATTAATCTTTTTAAATATTATTTGAGTTGTTCTTTAGATTTAATTAATAATGAATATATACATTTCTTTAACCCTTTTCCAATTCAGTTTTTCTTATTATGATAATTTAACTATTTTTTTTCCATTTAGTATCTGACATTTAATCAAACAAATATCATATATGATATTAGTCATGATTCTGAATTCGTCCAAAATATAAATAGATACTTTCTCTTGTTACTTGTCGTAAGATATACTGATAAATTATAATTACTATTAGCACTATTTTACATAAGCAATTAAATTATCTTCTCTTTGTTTCCAATCCACCAAATTTTGTGTTTTAATTTTAATTGTTGATATATCTATATATATAGACGAAATTCAAAACTTGGACATATAGAGAAAAATATAGGTAAGATTTAACAAAGATTAAATCTCGTTTTTCAATGGCTAGTTTAGTGACTTTTTTTTTTTTTGGAATTAATTACTTATTCTCACCGAAAAATATTGGATAGGGGGGTTATTATTCCCATTCAATATGTGAGGGGAGTGTCGTTTCTATTCAATATGTGAGGGGAGTGTCGTTTCTCAACCCTTAAATGTTAGGGGGGTAAAGTGGGATTCAATTTAAAATTTATTCCGAATTTAACTAATATACTCAATCAAATATCAAATATATTTACTCCCAAATTTTATATCAGAATACCGAATACAACAACAACAAACCCCATATGATCCCACAAGTGGGTCTAGAGAGGGTAGGATGTACGCATACCTCACCCCTATCTTTGTGGGGTAGGGAGGTTGTTTCCGGTAGGAGTCTAGAACCAAAATACTCTTAAAAAAGAGGGTTTGAACCAAAATACCCAAAAAAAAAAACTGTGACAAAAGTACTTTTAACGCAGTATTGTTTGCGCGTTAAAGGACTTAAATCCTAACAGCCGATTAAGTCCTTTAACGCAAGAAAATACTACATTATAGAACCCGATAATTTTTTTCTATAACGCGTTTTCTTTGCGTTATAGAAACTAAAAAAAATTTGGTCAACTTTTTTTTGCAACACTGAGTGTTTTTTTCATATTTTGACCAACGATTAGTCGTGTGTCAAGACTCGAAACGTCAATATTTTATATAGAACACGATTTTTTTCTGCATACAATCATATAGGCTCGATACATCAAGGATACGTAAACGTTCGGATCGTCATTTTAGGCGTTAAAAAGGTGTCCGAAGTAAGTTTTGTTTGAAAACTTTAGATTTAAGTGTTCTATTTTTATAAGGTTATTTTAGTCAACTTCATATGTCGAGAAAATTAGTCAGCTTTATTTTCAAAAATTGAAACCACAAAAGTGAAATTGACATTCACAGCTACATTGCCCGGGGATTTTTATGTTGAAATCTATTGCGTATCATCATATTATAAGTAAAGAAAACTAAAAACTTTACACCAATTTGGGGGAAAATTAAAATTGAATAGGATAATAGGTATTTTTTTTTTTAAATCAACTCGGCCAAACAGTCTTATGACGGTTTGTCCAAATAGATCTCAAAAAAATACGCATAATAAAAAAAATCGCGTAAAACGGACATCTGAGCGAAAAGTTACGACCATCTAAAGTTTGACCACTTTACAACTAACTTTTCTCCCTGTATTTTTTAAATATGTTTTTATCTAATTGAATTAGATTATATTCAAAATAAAGTTATGTCTTGATTAAAAAATAACACGCTTAAATCAAAACCTTAAAAAATAAAACACTTAAACCTAAAGTTTCCAATCAAAACTTACTTCGGGTACCTTTTCAACCCCTAAAACGACGATCCGAACGTTTACGTATCCTTGATGTATTGAGCCTACATTATAGTACGCAGAAAAAATATGAGGTTCTATATAAAATATTGATATTTCGGAGTCTTGACACACGACTAATCGTTGGTCAACATATGAAAAAAAACACTAAGTGTTGCAAAAAAAAAAAAAAAAGATTTATTAAAAAAAGATGTTGCGATCTTTTTATGGACAAAACACTAAGTGTTTCTTAAGTGTGTTATTTTTTAATGCGTAACTTTATTTCGAATATGTTGCAAAAAAGAAGAAGGCGTAAATCGGACGTCCGAACGCAAAAAATCACATATATTCGAAATAAAATTACGCTTTAAAAAATAATAAACTTAAATCTAAACCCTAAAAATAAAAAAATTTAAGCTAATGACAATAAATCTTCAAAAAAAAAATGGACGTCTATGTATATAGAACACTTAAACCTAAAGTTTTCAAACAAAACTTACTTCGGGTACCTTTTCACCGCCCTAAAATGACAATCCGAACGTTTACGTACCCTTGATGTATTGAGCCTATATTACTGTACTCAGAAAAAAATATCAGGTTCTATATAAAATATTGACGTTTCGGAGTCTTGACACACGACTAATCGTTGGTCAAAGTGTGAAAAAAACAAGTGTTGCAAAAAAAAAAAAAGTTGACCAATTTTTTTTATATTTTTTTTTACTGTTTCTATAACGCAGTAAAATATTGCGCTATAGATTTTTTTTTTACTAGGTTCTATAATGCGCATTTTCTCAAAGTTAAAAGACTTAACTTTGCGCTGTTACGATTAAGTCCTTTAACGCAGTATTACTTTTGTCACATTTTTTTTTTTTTTGGTATTTTGGTTCAAACCCTTTTTTTTAGTGGTATTTTGGTTCTGGACTCTTTCCGGTAGATCCTCGGCTCAGAAAAGGTACTTGGCACAGTAACGTTAGAAAAAAAAAAGAAAGCAAAATATCAAGATACAGAATAACAAGATACAAACTGCTAGTGGTATTAGATGGTAATAAACATCAAGGATTAATTTGACTTGTTTGTACTCTAAAGTCCCTAAAATACTACTGTGATGATAACTGAATAAAGTGTAAAATAGATAGATAAACTAAAACCAATTTTCTAGAGAAGTTGAAGCAGTAGAATTAGCAGAGAGATTATCCAATGGCAAGAGGGATTAATTTGGTGGTAAGAGTGGTATTTCAAGAAATTTATTTTTATTTGTCTAAAATCTTTTGATATTTCAGTCATAAACCCTCCCCCGCCCCCGCCCCCCAACCCAACCCAAAAAAAAAAAAAAAAAAAGCAAAAGAAATTATAGAACAGAACCATAATGATGATCTCGAAATTTAATATATTTATCTATCTAATTTTCATTATTTTATCGCATAATCATTTTACTCTTATTAGTTGGTACTAGCCCCCAAATAAAGAAAAGGTTATTTAGCTATATCGTGTTATGAAATATTAGTGCACATGGTGAATACCATAACTCTTAAAGAAATAACTCCCATTAATCTTCTCTATGATATAGATAATTTTTCACTACTCCTTGCCATTGTGATTGTAACCCTCTCTGTATTATTGTACACACTTAAAAGAGTATAGAAAATCTTTATATTCTCATCTCTTGTATCTTTTTATTTACATTGTCTAATTTCTTGTTTTGCTCTCACTTTATAACATATCTCCCTTAATAATGTGTGTAAGCGTTTTCGAGAAGACACTCACCCAAAGTACAAGAAAGAGAAATGTTTTTTTGGTAAGGAAAGAGAATTGTTAACCCCGAAAATAAAATTTCCCCTTTTCATTTGATATTAATTTTAATAAAAGATAATATATAATACATCAATAATAACCTGTTTCTACCTCTTTTAGAATATTTGTTTGATATTAATATTTTTTTAAACAATTATCGGGCACACGATCGGGTAGGTAAGGTGATGGGGCTGTTCCGCTATTAAAGAGAGATTTTAAATTCAAGCTATGCGAATTCTAATATAATCAGATTTCAATGTGGATACTAGACCGCATGTGAAAGAAAAAGTTTAATTTTTAAGGAAGAACTAGAAGCACTAGAAATTTCTTTTGTTTGCCCTTAGATAATTAAATACAAATAAATAAAGCAAAGTATCAATAAAAGCGTGGTGGTTTTGGAACATAAAAGCGCAAAGGAAGCAAACCGTTCATATTATTCAAGAATTATCTTTTACACAAAAATCCATTGAAAGATAGTATGCAAATGCAAACTCTTCACTTAGTATCCACTCACTGGTCAGTCTTTCCCAATATCTACACACTTTTCTATCCTTTTAAAAAAAAATATTTGTTGTTTAAATATAACTTTCATGTTTTCTTTTTGATGTATTGCAGGTCAACTATTGTTTCTCTTAATTGTTGCTGTTGTCAAGCTTCAAATCAGTTGCCATTTCCCAAGACTAAGTTGGGTTTTGTTAAAGGTAGTTTTCTTTTTTAAGTTATTTAGTTTTATTTGTGAAAATATGATTTTCTTGGCATTTCAAAGCAGTCAACTTTGGTGTAACTTGTTAATTTTGATGTTCCATTTTGTCAATTCTTGATTTGTAAGTCTCTGTCTTTGTGTGAAAAGCTTTAATGATTGGTTATGGTTTGTGCAAGATTATTGTGAAGCTTCATGTTTAGGAAGTTACTAAATTGTTAAGCCTATTTTGGGTTTTGTAACTGAAGGTAGCTTTTTCTATTTTATTTAGGTTCATTTGTGAAATATATGCTTTTCTTGAGCACTTCAAAGGAATCAACTTTGGTGCAACTAGTTAATTTTAATGTTCCATTTTGTCAATTCTTGATTTGTAAGTCTCTATTTTTGTGTGGAAAGCTTTGATGAGTAATAGGTGATTAGTTATGGTATATGCAACCTCATATTTAGGAAGTTGCTAAATTGTCAAGCCTAATTTGGGTTTCGTTAAAGGTAGCTTTTTTTTAGTTTATTTAGTTTCATTTGTGAAAATATGATTTTCTTGGCAGTTCAAAGCAGTCAACTTTGGTGCAACTAGTTAATTTTAATGTTCACTTTTGGAAATAAAGCCTGCTTCTTTTCCACTGTTCTATCATGTTTTTCGATGTTTCTTACTGTTTCCTCTCCAACTTGGTTCCTGAGTCCGAGACTCCGAGTCAAGACTTAATTCATCTCCTTCTGATTCTTCTGTCTAGTTGACATAGTAGGAACCTCATGGTGATCGACTTGCATAAAAATGAAATACAAGGAAACACCAATAACGAGCAGACAGCAAAGCCATAATGGTTATTTTCGTTATTGGATTTCAATAATTTGTCCCCTAATACAAAAGTTACATTTACTCTCACATTTGCAGTTAAGAGACAACCAAAGGCTTCTAATTTGAAGGCTGGCTTCTGGGAATCCATCAGATCCGGGTACTTGAAATTGCTTAGCAAGCTTCCCATTTGACAAAAAGTGCACTAAAGCTTATATTTTGCGATGTTTGCTACCAACTTACTAGCTCCTTAAAGTTTATTTCTCTCTTTCTCATCAACCTCGCTAGAAATCATTATTGGAAATCCTGGCCAATGATATGGTTTTATCATTTTATTGTTAAACATCCCTGGTGATAGAAAGGTGGAGCAATTTCTCCGATGGATATAAGATGTATATTTAGGAGGTTCTCTTTGTAATAGTTGACAGGTTGATAGGTTCTCTTATACATGAAGTAAATGCAATGTGGTGGGATAGGTTCACTTTCATAAGTACTTTCCAACGTCAAACTATTGATGACAATGCTTATATAGCTGTCTCCAGGATGTTTCATGTGGAGTGTGTATTAGTTTTCTTAATAACATTCAATAGATTGTCTTGGAGTTATAATAGAATATGTAGCTTCGACTTATAAAACTTAAATAAATAGCCTTGTGATGCTCCACGGTGCAGGTTTGTCAAGAATAACACAACACAGGTTATAGAAACACCATCCAGTGAAGAAGAAGAAGAAGAGCCTTTGCCTGAGGAATTTGTTCTTGTTGAAAAGGCTCAACCTGATGGAACAGTTGAACAGATTATATTCTCTTCTGGCGGAGATGTTGATGTGTATGATCTCCAAGCTTTATGCGATAAGGTGATTACATTTGTCAAAAACCATTTGCACTGGGGTGAAAATTTGGTGCTTTCTTTTCAGGGGTTTAGACAACATACGTTTCATGTGAAAAGCAGTGATGATTTGGTGCATATAGATGTGAAGTTCCAATATGCAACTTGATATAATGCAAAATATTACTATTATGAAGTTCATCGTCTTCAGCTTCTTGTGTACTCTTCACCCCTTCCAGGGGTTGACTTGAAAATTTTCATGCTGCTAGGAACAATAGCAACCGTGATTTTGTCCTTAGTGGAATGAAAGAAATGTGTGAGTACTTGTTACTTGTCTAGCAGACTGGCCAGAGGCGAGCCATCAGGGCCTGCAAAAGGCTGATGAGCAGTCCAACAGGTGCAGAAAGAATGTAGGTCTGAAGGTGCTGTACAGAAATGCGCCTTTCACGGCTTTTTAAACTTCACTAGGAGGCGCCTCTTAAATAATGCCCCCTTTTCGATTTTTAAAAAGTTCACTGAAGGCAGTTGTCTTTTTCCTACGCGCCTTCCTTTTAAATCGACTTAGCAGACTGGTAGTTCTTAGACGTCAAATAACAGTGAAGGTGTGCTACCCCGAACGTGTTTTCACCATTTATGTCTAGTAAAAACTGACAACCCATTTATTGGAATGGCCTATCACAATGCTCCATTTCGAGAAAAAAATTGGATCATCTTAAGGTTATATGGGCACTTTCGGGACTTCAATTAAGAAAGAAGTTGAGTAGCTATGTTAAGGATAACAAAATGCAAATCAAAGTTCAAAAAGAGTAATCCTTCATTGTGGATGTTTAATTTGGTTGAAGCAATTTTTGTTTAGTAGGACCCAGCACTTCTTAAATTCTGGAAAGTTGTGTGTTTTCAAGTTCCTACTAATGCATCTGCAAATAATCTCTTCTTAGATGTTTGTAAAACTAAACTTATGTTGTTATAGTATGTGATGGGTTTGACAGGTTGGTTGGCCTCGAAGGCCACTGTCTAAGCTAGCTGCAGCTCTGAAAAATAGCTATATAGTTGCAACTTTGCATTCCAGGAAATTCTCATCAGGAGAAGGTATGTAGGTGGAACAACTTTATAGTGGGATTTATATGTTTTTCTTCTGTTATTATACCCAATTATCTTAATATCTTTGCAAATGAGTTTTAAAAGTAAGTGATAAGAACCTTAGTCTACTTGGACAAGTTACTTGGCAGAGGGGAATGGAGAAAAGAAGCTGATAGGAATGGCTCGTGCAACATCAGATCATGCTTTCAATGCAACAATTTGGGATGTTCTTGTTGATCCTTCATATCAGGTATTTGTTCTATGCGCCTTAAATACATTTATTCGTGCTGTTGAGATATTTATGTACAGGCTACTGGTCATTAACGTGTACCAGTCAGGATAGTTCCTTTTTTGAAACTTTTCATAGTAGTAACACAATTTTTTATTTTCTTAATGATGTGAGTGATTAGGAGGAGCAACAATTAAGATACATATTTTCGTATGCGCATAGTTACTAATTTCTGATTTTTTTACTGGTCTAAATTGTCAACCTTAAATCTTCATATTCCTACATCTGCAGTTCAACTACTATGCTCAATCCCAATCTTCACTGACCATGTTACTCCATTTAAACTCGTGCCAGTCCAATATTTGAAGATTTAAGTTCTCTAGCAATAGAGGCTCTCTTTAATTTCTAACAAGACTAAATGACAACTAGTTAGTATTGCCTATGTGGACATTTTTCTTCCATTGAGCCTTATTTTGCTCAAAGTCTGTATAAATTCCAAGAGATTATACGTCTTTCGAAACAACTTCTTTCTATGTGATTTTAGATCACTTACTTTTAACACCTTCATTACCATGGTTTTACACGTACAAACCGATGCATTTGGAGGTCGATATATGACATGCCAATACCATCTCAAATGACCTCCTCTCGTTTTATCATCTATGAATGCTTCTTGCACTTACTGTTGAACGTAATCATTTTTACTCTTGTATGGTTTCATATCCATCTTATATTCACATCTGCCATGCTAATCTTGTGAATATGTTGGACCTTAGAGGTCCAAATTCGCTCCTATATAACATGGTTGGTCTTATCATTGTTCTATACGACTTGTTTTTCACTTTGGTAAGTTACCTCCTATTTCATAACATTCTAGTGGCACTTCTCCATTTCAATCATGCTATTTTGGCTCTATCTGTAAGTCTTTATCTATTATAACCATTTTCTGGAACATCAAGTTTAGGTATCTCAATTGCAATTTGCATGTACTTTGGTACAACACTTGAGTCTGATCTTGTCTTACTTCTCTCTTCTTATTCTGGCTAAGCTTGCGGGGCATATATTCAGTCTTCTACTTATCTTAAAACCCTTACTCTTTAGAATGCTTCTCTATAGTTCAAGCTTTTGATTGGAACCTTCACTAGTTGCCAATTAACACAATTTGGTTTGCAGATAACATCATGGGACCTAATCATGTATATTGTTTGTTAGCCTAAAATAGCATATGTACTTGTCCCCGCTAAAGCCGGCTCCAACTCTCTTTTTTCTCTCTTAAACACATCAACTTGACAAAATGACAAAACTAATAAGCGCCTCTAATTGTTGGCCATGCTTATGTGGAGACAATATGTTTGATATGGCCAAAATGTGTGCCAATCACGCTCATAAGGTACGTAGATATAGTGATTTTGATTTAAAGAGAACTAAAAAAGAAGATTTTGATTTAAAGAGAACTAAAAAAGAATATAACAGCAAAGAAAAAGACAACAACAACAACATACCCAGTGAAATCCCACAATGTGGGGTTTGGGGAGGGTAAATTGTACGTTGACCTTACCCCTACCTTGGAGTGTAGGAAGGCTATTTCCGAAAGATCCTCGGCTCAAGAGAAAGCATGGCAAAAAGGTCAGATAAGGACAAACAATTCAAAGCAGTATGAAAATAAAAATAACAAAAGCGCAAAAGCCACGATAAAGCAGTCCGAAAAAAGGAGCTACCACAGATAAATAAGATAATCGAAGTACAAGAAACAACAGATCGCAGCACAAATCAGAGGACAAGAAACTAAAGAGCAAAACTGTGATTACTAGTACAAGAGGATAAGTGGAACTACCTACTAACTTTCTACCCTAGTATGAGTCCTCCATAACCTCTTATCTAAGGTTACGTCCTCGATGGCGGAATCGCGCCATGTCTTTGTCGATCACCACTCTCCAATACTTCTTCGGCCTACCTCTACCTCTCTTGAAACCGTTCATAGCCAAACTTTCACACCTCTGCATTTGGGCATCGGTGTCTCTCCTCTTCACATGCCTAAACCATCTCAGTCTCGCTTCCCGCGTCTTGTCCTCCACCGAGGCCACTCCCACCTTGTCCCTGATATCTTCATTCCTAATCCTATCTCACCTAGTGTGCGCACACATCCATTGCAGCTTCTCATTTACTTTCATCTTCTGAACGTGAGAGTTCTTGACTGGCCAACACTCCGTCCCATACAACAAAGTTGGTCAAACCACCACTTTGTAGAACTTGGCTTTAAGTTTTGGTGTCACCTTCTTATCGCACAACACTCTAGAAACGAGTCTCCATTTCATCCACCCTGCACCAAAATAAAAAACATAACAGCAAAGAAAAAGAAAAAAAAAAGAGAAGCCTGGTCCTAATTCCACTAGGTGATAGGGTCCAACTGTTGAAACTGAAGGTATTCCCTCACTATGTCTGAGTTCTTTCCCTAGTTACCTTGGTCCTTTCCACCTTTGTGCAGGCATGTTAATGTTAAATGGTGGTTTCCAGGCTGGAGGGAGGGGAAGGGAATGCGGGCCAGTCAAAAATTAGGAAGAAGGAAAGGAGATGCATTTGGAATTTTTTTTTTTCTAAAGAAAATAATGAAGATAAAAGATGAGAAGGGAATGTGGGCCAGTCAAAAAAATACGAAGAAACAACAATTCTTTTACTGTTACCATTCTCCCAAAAAAATAATAAAAAAATAAATAAATGTTGTTGGGTGGGGGGGGGGGGGGGGGAAGGGGAGGAGAGAGAAGGAAAGGAGATGCATTTGGATTTTGTTTTTTGTTTTTTGTTTTAAAAGAAAATAGTGAAGATAAAAGATGACGTGTTGCGAGGATACTGAGGTGTTATCTGGCTAAGCGCAATTGAGTTACATTTGCATTTTGAACTTAAAAGGACTTCTCAGGAAATGCTTATATATGTTGAAGAGGAAAGGACTGTAATTCTACTTGATAACCATTATCCTCTTTTGTCTGTATATTAAATGCATCTTATTTCAAATTTATGTGGAACTATTAGTAATGGTTTTCTTGATATTCATCTTATTTTTTGATGATATTGTGAACTAACATAATTCATTTGATGGTTTTGTTGACATTCAAAGGGACAAGGACTTGGAAAAGTTCTTATTGAGAAACTGATAAAGACCCTTCTCCAAAGGGACATTGGAAATATTTCACTGTTTGCAGATAGTAAAGGTACCAATCAGGGTCTCAGACCTGTAAAGATTTCTTTGATGTTGAAACATATTGACTAGTACTTGTTGAAAAGCTTGTTATTTCACCTTAAATAGGCTTCTGAAGTTTCACTTTTCTTCTCTTGCAGTTGTGGAATTCTATAGGAATCTAGGTTTTGAACCTGATCCAGAGGGTATTAAGGGAATGTTTTGGTACCCTATGTAGTAGGCATGTATTTTTGGACCATCAGTTTTGGCCTCTTGCTCTGTACAAATTCATCCGAGTGCAAGATTGTGGCTGTTGGATTCTGAAATGACATGTTCTTTTGAAGCTTATGAGCTTTTTGGCCATATTGTAATGTACATTATAATGACATATTTGCTAATATAGCTTGAGATTCATGCTGTATTCTTGTTGGAGGATTACGGTATGCACAAGGACTAGGTCTCTGGTAATTTATTAGACATTTCTTCAGATTGAAATGTATCATTAATTTTTAATAAGAATCTTGTTCTCATTATAATTGCCTTCTCAATTATCTTATAGTCTTCATCTTCAAACTCATTATTAGCCATCTTTTAAATGACCTTGACAATTTTGGCCTTTTTTTTTTGACAACAATTTCTTCGTCATATAACTGTGACATTCATTATTGTTGTACAGTACAACTTGTACTCAATGAAGTCAAGAGGGGGTGTATCCTTGGGCAACCTTGGCAAATATACATCTATATGCCTTGGCTGACTACTTTCAATAATTTGCTGCTCTCCATGGTTCTAAATTAGTCTTTTTACTTTCCATCTTTATATCTTCGACTGACATGGTGTTAAATGATGTATAATCAAAAATTAAAAAAAGGCTCTTTGTCATCAAATGCACGCACAAATTCATCAGAAAATAATAAGCTGTATATCAGTATATGGCTTGTCTTTCTGCCTGAGGTGGTTTGCCGTGCATGTTCCATTCTGAGAAATCTTTCTAAATTAACAGTATTTATCATGGTTTTAGATTGAAAAGTTTATAACTAGTTCTGTTTAAAGTGCCCAATCTACAGGCAATGAGCTACCGAGTGTACGCAATTTATTTGAATGAATATGAAGTTTAATTTCCTAATTTGATTTATATTATTATATTAAAATGGTGTAAGAATATATTACATTACTGTAATACAGGATGAGGTCCCATGGTATATGATGCGCTGTCTGCTGACGTGCTACACTCAAGGGTGTTTGGTACTTAGCCAAAATTATTTTAGAATTATAATTTTGAAACTAATTTATTCCATCTCTTGGGATTATTGGGATAAGAAGGATATCCCATCTTTTAAGTTGGGATGCATTTTATACTTTATGTAGTACAATGTATAAGATAAATTTATACCTTCTATCAAATATGATATAAAAAATTAGTGCTGGAATATTCCAGCTTATATCATGCACCAAACGACCCCTCAAGGTGCCAACCAAAAGTTGGAGCTATGGAGAAGCAATATGGAGGTAAAGATTGATCGTATGCATTGCAAGTTTAGTCAGTGTACGAAGAGTGAAGTTGAGATCGCAGTAGATAGGTCTCAATTTATGTGATATAGTTTGATTAGTCACGAAGTTTGAATTTTTTTTTTTTTTTTAAACTTGTGATTTAAAATAGTCATAAATATTTATGTGGCTGTAAATCATTTCACTAAGACAAATTTTTTAATTAAATTATTTTTAAATATAAAAAAATATCATTCTTTTTTAAACAAAATAAAAAGTAAAATGTATCCCAGTAAATTAGGGGTTTTGCTAAAAGTTGTATGATAGGAATATACTGACTTTTTATTTTCCTAAAATGCCCTTAATTTTATTCTAAGTCCTCGTGAATGAGAAAGGCTTTTTCGTCTTTTAGCCAAAAAGTTAACCTTACTTCTCCTTCCTCATTTCTCTGTCTGCCGTCTCACTAATCTCTATGTTGAATTTTCCTTTTTTTTCATCTCCCTCTTGCAAAAAGCTTTCAATTTCTTCTCCTTCTCTTTAAAAATTACATTTTGTTTTGCTCAACAATCATTATATCTAATTCTTGGTGCATTAATTTGTAAATGGGTCTCCATAAATTAGGGGATTGTGAATGGGTTACTTAAAGAGGACATAAATTAACTAAGTTGCTGTAATTTCACATGGCAAAGAATAGTTTAAATAGAACCCACTTTTAAATTTAGCTTAAAGAGATTGTTGTGTTTAAATTTTCAGATTATAACAAGGAAATAGGTTAAATTTAGTTTAGATTTTGATTGTTGGGTTTACATTTTTTCTTTATAACTTATTGGTCAGATTTGATTTAGCTCTCAATTACTGGGTTTACATTTTCAAATATAACGATCAAATGGGCTAGATTTGATATAGCTTTTGGTTGCTGGTTTTACATGCTTAAAAAGATTAGAAACTTCATTACGAGAAAAAGAAAAAGAAACAAAGAGATAGATAGACAGAGATGGAGGTGGAAAAATAAGAGATTGACATAGATGGAGGCAATAGAACATGTTTGAGCTGGGTTCCATCTGGGCCAAAGGCGCAAATATACTCCTCAACCTTGCGATTTAGATCAGATTTACTCTCGTTATAAAAGTAATATACGAAATGATGTAAATATACCCCTGCCGTTAGGGGCGGGCATGATATGGTAGATACCGATTATCATATTAAAATTTTTTATATCGCAGTTTCAGTATTATGGTATTTGATACGGTATTTGGTATGCATTTTTAAAAAGTTTGGTATTCAATTCATAAAGAAAATATCGAAATATCGAATATCATACCGAAGTATATAATTACATATACAATTCATATATCTTAGTATTATAATACTAACAAATATATAAACTAGTATTATTAAAAAACTTTATTTAAACGTTGGAACTTTAACTACTTTATCTTGATTTAAATGTCTTTTTTTGTGTAATCTTTGAGTATTTTTACATGTGTAGGCTGTTTAGTCAATAATAATTGAGACGTTTTTCAAGTAGCGGAAGTCATAATTCTTCACGATATGAGTATATATAAGTCGAAGTAGGAAAAACTAGGGTACCGATTTACCGTACCGTAAAATACCGAAATCGAACTTTAAAATACCCAACCATACCGAATTAATTTGATACGGTAATGGTATAGTATTTTTAGAAATTAAAAATCAAAATTACCATACCGAAGTTTTAAATACCGTACCATACCGTACCATGCCCACCCCTACCTGACGTTATAAAATAGTGCAAATATAACCGTTTTGCTAATGGGATTTAAAATTAAATAAATTATTTAGGTTATTTTTTAATTAAAAAAAATCAGGTGACTTTAAAAAAAAGTCTACCCATTTTTTTTGAGTAGATATATTTTTTTAAAGCCACATGATAATTTTTTTCTGATGCGTTGGGTATGGTTCGTTTAAAAAAATATCTCTGTGACTTTAAAAAAAATAAGTCTGCCCATTTTTAAAACTAACCAGATCCGACCCATCAGAAAAAAATTACTATGTGGCTTTAGAAAAGTATGTCTATTAAAAAAAAATGGGTAGACTTTTTTTTTTTAAAGTCACGTGACATTTTTTTTAACTAGAAATAACATAAATGATTTTTTTTTTAAATTCCGTCAGCGAAAAGGGTATATTTGCACCATTTTGTAATGGCAGGGGTATATTTGCATCATTTTGTAATGACAGGGTTACATATACACCATTTTTGTAACGAGGAGTATATCTACTCTAAATCGCAAAATTGAAAGTTATATTTACACCTTTGCCCATCTGGGAATGAAAAAAAGGAGAGATTTTTGTGAAAGACAAAAAGGTCCCTCCATTTAATGTATTGGCATAAAAAAATTAGGGACATTTTAGTGAAATAAAAAGTAGGTACTACCCTACAAGCAAAATTCATAATTTAGATATCTAGGCTCATTGTTCGGGAGAAAGAAATGATAAATGAAAATGTTACACATAATTAAAATAAAATGGTTGAAATAAAATCATACTACCGAAGTGTTATAGAATACAACTATACAAGAATGTACAGGGAAAGAGTTTTTCATTCCCAATGTTGTACCAAGTCCCCTTGTGTAGTCATTCCTTGTCATTGTTTATTCTCTACAAAAGTGGATATTTTATATATTGAAATAAAATCATACTACCGAAGTGTAATAGAATACAAGAATGTACAGGGGGAAAGAGTTTTTCATTCCCAATGTTTTAACAAGTCCCCTTGCGTAGTCATTCCTAGTCATTGTTTATTCTCCACAGAAGTGGATATTTTACATAAATAGCAAATTGCCATACTGTATAATCCCTCTGCCCAATTACTTTTTTGTCAACTTATACTGACAATGTACCATTACCAACTGTAAGTTAATTTTCTTTTTCTGGTACATATAAAAAGAGGAAAACTTGACGAGTTCAAAGTTTGCCATGGTCAAGTGTCAACCTCAGCTTAGTTCCCTATCTACTACTGCATGTTTAAAATGGCACTGCTATTTTCCTACTACCATTTATGCAGACATTCTCTATACATTGGTTCAGCACTCTTTAACTTCTCAATCTCTTTTGACGTTTCTGGTAAGTGGTTTAGTATTCTATTTTTGGAATTAATCTTGTTGTGAACTTATGGTAACTATGATATTAGTATTCAAGTTGATACAAAAAAGAGATAAATTACTGGTGGTTTAGAGATATTTGGAGGTACTCCTATATTATTACTAGTGGTTCAAAGAGGTAATTATGATATTCCTATTATTAACTTCATGATTGATTTACCTTTTAACGTACCTTTTTGGTTTAAAGATATTTGGTGATGGGCAGAGGTAGAAATGAGAAGGCAGTAGTATTACTGATTGTGGCTCTTTCAACATGTTTCTCAGCTTATGGACAACAAATGATCACTGATCCAAATGAAGGTATCCTGTTGTCCTGTTTATGAATAAAAAAAATTAAATATGTTGATGGAAGAAATTAATAGTTTAAAGCTTACTTAATTATATGTTTACATACTAATTAATGTACTTATTTATGAATAAAATATTTTGATGGAAGAAAAACAAAGTTTTGGCCCCAAAAAGAATATTTTGGAGCCAAATGATCATATAATTAGAAAAGAGTTCAGAACTTTCGTATGGGGAACTTGATAGTCTAAAGTAACTCACTTAATATGTTTGTTTCTGGAATATATTTTTGGAAAATATTTTAGTTTGTTCCAAAAAGAACACACAATAATAAAAAAATTAAAATAATAGTCGTAGTTATAATTAATTAGATTTTACGCGCGTAATTTTTCTATGCATTTACACAAAAGTAGACATACAATCAAAGACTTTTTTTCTACATTACAGCATTATTTGATCAGATGTATATGTGTACGTCTCTAAAGAGACCATCTCTTGGATGATAGTCGAATAAATCTTATTTTGTTTTATCTCTTTGAGTTATTTTGATTAAAGCTTCATTTATTTGCACTTATTGATGAAAAAAAACTTTAGTGGAGTAATTAATTACTGGTGTGATCCTCAGTGAAGGCACTAGAGGCGATTCATGGGAGGCTGGAAGATGGGGTGGGTTATTTGAAGAATTGGGAAAAGGAGAAAGACCCATGCACTTCTTGGCCTTTTGTACACTGCATTCAAAACCAAACTGAAGGTTTTCAGCATGTCAAAGAATTGTACGTATCCCTACGAGATTTCCTAGACTATGCCTTTCTCTTTGACGTTGATAGCATGTATGTTTGGCCAATTTTTTAGGAAAAAATAAGTGTTTTTAATAGTAGCAGAAATTATTTTTTAAAAGTTGAAAAGAATCCTCAAAAGAAACCTGCCTCGGTGTGAATTGTTTATTTGTTTGGTTTTGACTTGACGCGAAGTTTAAGAAAGTAAAGAGGACTTTTGAATTGTACAGTCTTAAACTAAAGATATATAGGATTTTCTAAAATATCCTTTAATCTTGTAGTCTTAAATATGTCATGTCGAAAGTTGAAATCAAATAGTGACCAAAAAAGGAAAGAGACATTCTTTTTTAAAACAGACTAAAAGGGAAAGTAGGACCACTAAATTGAAACGGAAGGAGTAATTTTTTGCAAGAAACACTTTTGGAATCTTGGCCAACCACAAATATTTAGTTATTTGTTCGAATATTGACAAAACTGATTTTCAAATTGATTAGCCAAACACAAATTGTTACTGTCCAAAAGTACTTTTTTCAAAAAGCAATTCTAATAAAAAACACTTTTCAATCCCGATTGGCCAAACAGTTCATGAGCAGAGGCGTATCTAGCCTACAAGTTAGGGGTTCAATTGAACCTCAAGCTTTCGATGCGGAGTCTAAATTTATATGTAAAAAATTATAAATTGCAATAAATAGTAGATATGAACCCCAACTTTAAAAAACATAATGGGTTCAATGCTAAAAGTCTTAAGATTGAACCCATAAAATATAAATCCTGAATCTGCCCCTGTTCATGAGTAACTGAGTTCATAATCTATGCTGTAGCTCACAATTTGTTTCTTTGTTTCATGTGGATATGCAGGCGTCTGATGAACTTGTCCCTATCTGGTACACTAGCTCCTGAGCTTGGCCAACTTAAACATATGGAAATTTTGTGAGTCCCTACAATTGTATAGCATCCATTTGATATTAGTTCACATTTGTCAAGTATTAATTAATTAATTAATTCCTTTATTCAGATATTTGGTGGTGACGATTTGATTTCCTTATAATTTTCCCCAGGAATTTCATGTGGAATAGCATTAGTGGCAGCATACCTAAGGAGATAGGCAGCATTACTGCTCTGAGGCTACTGTATGTTTCTCTTCAGTGCTCAATTAGTAAAGAAATTACTTCCTCAATTTCATTCTTACTAGTTTTCGGACACATACTAATTAATACAAATATTAAATAAATGTGCGATGAGTTGCATAAAAATTAGAAGTGGAAAATGAAAACTCAAATTGATGAATAGTGAGCCTACTCGACCTATATTTGTTGTCATTGCAAAGCGTAATAATCATACTAATCATTGTTATGAAATGAATTTGAAAAATAATGTTCATACGACTTAAATTATGCAATTCTTATAATATATCAAGGTTCAACTTACAGTAATTCTTTTTATATGTTAACGGCACATATTTAATTAAATGTGAATTTGAGCGATATCGGGTAGGGTTGCAAATGTTTCGCAACTTAAAATTTTTTTGTAGAAACTGTAGCCTCCTTTTTTACATCCTCGTGCATATCAAGAAATTGTTATCGAATGAAAGTAATGTTTTGTAGAAGTTGTACAGAAATTGTATCAACGTGTGTTTTCCTTAGGGTGGGTAGATCGTCAATTCACGGTGTACGTCAACAAAAAAGTAATTGTTATTTCTGATGGCGCATAATAATTGGTTAAGTATTTAAATGATGTACAAAATTAGTTGTACATGTAGCCATTGACTAATTCAAAATTATGAATCATTTCATCTGTGAATTTACCAGGAAAAAAATATAGTTAATTTACATGAAAGACCTTATTAAAAAACGGGGCATGTAGTTTGTTAGTATGAGTAATGTGAAAATAGACTGGATTGCACTAAGACTATTATGACCAAAAATATTGTAGAGGTTTTCAACCAATAATATATGTTTAAGCTTTTGGCAAAATGCATTTAAGAAAGAAGAAGAAAATGAACAATGATGTGGATTCTAGAAAATATGAAGTCCACAAAGTCCAATGTTCTGGCAGAAAGTTACATATACACATTAAATCATACAGATAACATATCAAAATCCAACAATGAAACATGAATCATCTATTAGTAAATAAAGATACACTATTTGATTCAGTATACAACGCTATAAGATAAGAATTTGAGAAAAGAAAAACAAAAAATTAACCTGTGACATAATATTGTAGAATGAGTTGCTGCAAGCGGAAAAACCATAGAATTTTTAGGAGAGGAGAGTTCTTTTACAGAAGCAAGAGAAATCTGGTACTGAGCTTATATAGAGATTGAATAATTTCATAGAATAAAACTGAGAATGTGAAAAGACTGCATACATATCCCACTACTCTGGAAGATGGAAAGAAACAAAATTGATTTGCAGCTATAAAATCACTTAATTAAGAGGTGCCTCTCCACCTTTTCTCCTTAACTGCTAACAATAAATATTGGAATATGAAAACAATTTCAATACATTGAATGTTGTAGCAAGTGAGAATGCATCCGGCCAATGTATTGATTCATTTATCATATTTCATTTTAATGAAACACTAGTTTTTGGACACGTACGTGTATTTCATGCTAATCAATACAGACGTTTTAAAACGGTATAAACAATAATAAAATAGCATATGATGAATTAAACTGATTTGAAAGGAACATAATAAATTGGTGAAATAAGTGGTTGACTTCTTAATTAATGTTTCATTAATCATTTATTGGAAATTAAATTTACTATTTAGTACAAAAATGTTATAAAAATAGTGTTTAGATGAGGGGTAATAATGTCATTCAACTTTTAATGTACATTTTGGTAATTCAACTTTACACTTAAGAGTCTTCCCACTTTTAGAATAGTATATGATATGATATGATATGATATGATATATGATAATGATTATTAGTAACTGAACGGTAAAATTGCTTTTTAGTCCCAAAAAAGTAGTGTTTAATTGCCTTCTGGGTCGAGCTCGTCGCACGAGGCTTGCCTAGGGTGGGTTATCTCTCCCGTGTGGTTTGTGAGCTGTTGCACAGGAGTTGGGTTTACCCTGTGCGCACCCGAAGGTAGCGGCTGCGGGTTCCCATGTCATCAAAAAAATAAGTAGTGTTTAATTGAATGGCAAAATGGTCACTTAACTTTTGAAGGGTAATTTCCTAATCCAACTTTCAACTATGAGGCTTCTTACTTTTAGTATATTATTATTATTATTATTATTATTATTATTATTATTATTATTATTATATGGTGATTAGTGTTAAGAGAACCCCTTTTTGTTTGATATAATGACTTGAAAATAAACAATAGTTTGGACAAACCTTTGGCCTTTTGTAAACTCATTTTCGGTTACTTTCTATTGTATTGAACGTTGTTATGAGGGGGTCGTTGTGCTAGTGAAGATTTGCTTCTAGTGATCAGAAAATTAAAATGCGAGAACATAAGATGATAGTGTTTGAGTGGACACAAAGTTTGAAATGTTAATTTAACCCGTGTATATTATGTTTTTTAATTGAAGAAATATTAAAACAATGGTTAAAAAGTTAGTTTGATAGAGAAAACGATGGAATATTATCAAACATTACACAAAGTCCCAGCATTTGAAGAGTGTCATCAATTGAACGAGGGAGTACTCTGCATTTGTGTAAAATAGGAGAGGCGCTTCTAATTCTTTGGTAGTGAAAATAGAACTTTTCAATGGCAGTCAATCTGTAGAAGGCAGACAATTGATAGTACATAGTATCTGTTTACATGTAAGGCAGATAGTGATGATACTTAGCCACTTCAGCTCCTGTCTGCATTGTAATCTTGAGAACAAAGTGATGGTTGGGAGTTGATGTTTTATTTAATGCCAGCAGTTTGTGGTGAAATATCTACAGAACTAAGTATACCAAATACTTGAAGTCATTTTTATTGAGAATGAAGCTCTCTTATGGCCATTTTCGTTGTTAGAAGTTTTATGTTAATCATGGGAAGTTACATATACATGTATTGGAATTTCACTTCTCCATATAAACTTCAATTAACATTTCCGAATCCCTGCTTCAGTTGAAGCCCTAATAAGCATATGTCTCACAGTTTACAATAAGTACTATTGCTTACAGATATTTTAGCTGAAGATATCTAATAAATAACTTGCATATATGGATTGTGCACATTCATGGGAAGCGCCGCTCCAGCTACCATTCTTCTGTTCTTGCAGGCTTTTGAGTGGAAATCAAATATCAGGTCCTTTACCAGAAGAGCTTGGTTATCTTCCCAACTTAACTAAATTTCAGTTGGACTTAAATGATATATCAGGACCAATACCAAAATCGTTTGCAAACTTGCCAAAAGTTGCGCATTTGTGAGTTCTCCACTAGAACCCAAAGATCCTCTACTGGTTTGTGGTGGTATGGATATGTTTAGTTTCTGTATTAATCATTCTTGTTCTGGATGCAGCCATATGAATAACAATTCAATAAGCGGTCAAATTCCTCCAGAGCTGTCTGCTTTACCTCGGCTTCAACACTTGTAAGAATCACTTAACCTGCAATATATAACTATTAGGAGCAAGGAACTTTTGCTCTATGAGTTTCATGTTAGGATTTACTTGGATGTGCATTATTTCAGCCTTCTGGACAATAACAACTTGTCGGGTTACCTTCCACCAGAGCTTGCACTGATGCCGAGCTTAACGATTCTGTATTACCTGTCTTTGAACTCTTTAAGTTTTTGCTGTTTCAATGTGTCTACTTTCTCAACAATTTAATGTCATCTCTGCATTAATGAACAACCCCACTCCTTCTCCCCCCACAATAACAACTTTTGCAGTCAACTTGACAACAATAACTTTGAAGGCTCTGTGGTTCCGGCTTCTTACAGCAATATGTCCAAACTCTTGAAGTTGTAAGTTACAAATCTCTTGGGTGGTTTTTGTCCCCTTTCCTGTCTGATGATATATATGCCCATTTGCACGAAGCAAGAATATAGAGTTCTAAAGTATGTTTACCATCACTCAAGGTTAAAGACCGTATTTATCCCAGACTTTGATCAGAAAACAAGTCCCCTAGTGAATAATCAGAAATAAATAGTGTCCTCGTGATGTGACCTTTGTCAGGCGGTAGAATAATAAAAGAGGATTAACAAACCGTTTTCTCCATAATCATTTACTCCCAATAGGGGTTTCACATGCCCCCTCCTTATAAGAAATGAGAAAGGCTACAGCAGTATTTTCATTTTATTGATGAAAAAAGGTAAAGCTAGAGCAGTATTATCATTCTTAGGCCTTTTTGGCATAACATGGAGTAACAATCTAAAGAAAGTGGTAAAGATTGTCAGAGGAATTATATTATCATATGAAGCTTACAATGTGGTCATGCTATGATTGTATTCACCATTCTTTAATGAATATTATGTATGTTATTTCATCAAACCTGTAGGAGTCTTAGGAACTGCAACTTGCAAGGAACAGTTCCTGACCTGAGTACAACACCAGGCCTTCTTTACCTGTAAGTATACTTCGTTGAGAAATTCCTGTTTCCGGTTAAACGACATTTTGAAGCTTATGTTCTTGTTGTTCTAACCTCTTGATAATGTTCATAAATTCTGCTTAATAATTCTTATATACCAGATGAAGTTGAACTCATCTGCCACTCAAATGTGCTGAAATATAAAGAGTTGTATTTACAACCAGTGGCAATTCATCTGATATAATTTCCCATGTCACAGAGACCTTAGCAGAAACCAACTCACGGGAAATATACCTTCCAATAAGCTGTCCGATAATATCACAACCATGTAAGTTTCTGGTTCTGTATGAAACTGCTCAGATCTTTCCTGGTTGATTCATCCATCTTTTAATCCCATTTGCATCCTCTTCTCACCTCCCCCCCCCCCCTCCCCCTCCCCCTCCCCCACTCTCTATCGTATCTGTCGGTAGGTGGCGGTAATGGACATTAGTGTGTTACACACACACTTTTATTTTTGATGTTTGAGCAACTCAGTCTTGGTATCAGACTCTCAATAATGAACTTACTACTTTGACGATGATTGCAGCATTCTGTCAGGAAACATGCTTAATGGTTCTATCCCATTGAACTTTTCTGTCCTTCCAAGTCTGCAGAAGCTGTAAGGACCTTCATTTGCTCAATCTTTGTTTCTTGATCCTGTTTCTGTTTTAAATTTCATTTCGATACTCTAATAAATGCAGTACTGACACTACCTTTCCTCAAATTATTTTTCTTGTAGGTCACTCAACAATAATAGGTTAAGTGGTTTTGTGCCCACTAACATTTGGGAGAATAAGACATTCTCCCCAGATGCAAAACTTAGATTGTAAGAGTCTCATTTGTTCATATTCCTCTTATCAGAACTTTATTTTTCATGTTTGTGTTGTCTACTGGAAACAGCCTCTCTACCCCACAAAGGTATGGCGTAAGATCTGGGTACATCTTACCCCTCCTCAGACCCCACTTGTGGGACTACATTGAGTGTTGTTGTTTGTTGTTTGTGTTGTCTACTGCCCCCACAATCTATTGGCTAGCTAAGGTTATTAACTGTAAGATACAGACAAAAGCTTTTTGTAGAGAATCAAGTCAAATTGTGTGCCTATTTCATTTCGGTAGTTATTCCGTCCACATGTAGTTTTGGTCCTTCTGGAAATACGAAGAAGGTATCATGAAAAATGAAGTACAGACAAGGAATTATGCATCCATTGGCAACAAGGGTTTTCTATCTGTATACAGTTAAATATAACAAGGTGTCTAGTGTTCCGTTTTGTTAGAGGTAATATAGCATGTATTCTTTCCTCTTACTAAACCATGCCATGTCTGACTAGAAAGACCCCTCAAATGTTAATATATTAGGTTGACAGGCTGATCCAGTTGATCTCCTTTGTGCAGGAACCTTCAACGTAATTTACTCTCAGATATTTCGGGGATTCTTGACCCTCCTCCAAATGTTGATTTAATGTAAGACCTTATTTCTGATAGTCTTGTAAATACATATTCCCTCCGGATAAAAAAAAGAGTCCACTTAGCCATTTACACACCCCTTAAGAAAATACTAACTCTTAGACAAAAATAGGTAATTTGACTAAACTACCCCTAATTAAATAGGCATTGAAATTTGATTATAAAACACTTAATAGGGGCAAATATGATAAAATAAGGTTAATTCTTTCTTGATTTGCTAAGTGGACTCTTTTTTTAATCCAAAAAAAAAAAAAAAAGACTAAGTGGACTCTTTTTTTTTATCCGGAGGGAGTATAACATATTTGTGTACTTACTTTCGGTTTTCAGCTTTTACAATTATATGAGGCAAATCAAGCTCCCTAATTCAATTTGTATTTAACTTTCATGGTCCTGTTTTCTAGAAGCTTTAAATTCTGAAGCAATTCTGTGGAATCTTTAGTTTCTATTTCTGTGATTAAACAGAGAACTAACGTGAAGAACTCTCAGGCAGACTTGCTATAGAGTTTCCCCATGACAACATTTGTGTTAATTATAGCGAACTTATAGATATTAGCATTACACTAGCTATAAAATTTCTGTAAGACTACAAGTTTAGAAACGAGCGACGACAGGCTAGGGCTGTCGGTTTATTGTTACAGAAGTTCTCATAAGGAAAACTTCTCCTTACTATATAAGGGATGTGCAAATCCCTTCTGGACTAAAAGCTAGTCTTATTTTTTTTTTGGGTTATGATAACCTTCATAACGTTCATCTTATACTTTTAACATTCATCTGAAACATACTCTAAGCTCAGTATGGAATTACCCATTAGGGTGAAACTCCAAAGTTGCAAGGTAGTCAAAGATTGTTATAGTGTGCATAACGGTGCCTTGGTTTGCTTTTTTTCCTGCTAAACTTATTCCATTGGTATAGTGTCGTACTTCGAGTATTTAGTTGACGGAGATAGAGTAGTGAACCAACACAGTTTCAGTTCCTTTTACTTTCTGTAGTAGTTTCAAAACTTTATTTCCGTGCTAGAAAATTGGGTGTTTTTCTGCAGGCAGTCCACTTTAATTAGAAACTCAAAGACAACGTGGTCAAGTTTATGTATCTATAGTAATTTCTATATGCCATTGCAATATGGGTCTGGTTGTGAAACAGTGCAAGGAATTGGAGAGAATAACTTGTGTATTATTCAATAGGTAAACATGTATAAATACAATAGTGTTAGGAGCTAACTAAGGGAAGAAATAAATTAGACATCCTAAATATCTGCTACCTATCTATGACAGTGTACAATACTAGGAAAGAATATATACATTCTGTAGCACACATGTTATTGAAACTGGGAGAATTCCTTTTCATGGGCTAATATGTTAGAGTTTAGTTACTTCTTTTAATCTGAAACCTTCATTATTGAAAGCCTCTCTCGTCGTTGATCCCTGTTAGACATAAGTAGTATGCCATACTTAAGGCATGAGTGCTCTCTTTAACAGGTTACATAATGAAGAATTAACAAGTTCTTAATTTTGATGGAGGTCATGCGCCAGCAATACCTTCCAAGCGTAGTATACATTTGCTTTTATAATATAATTCTAAAAACAGTTTCTCAACTTCTATCTCGGTTAAATATGTTCTGGCTTCATGCTAACTTTATGCATGTTTGGAGTAGGGGCGAATCCAAGTATAAAAAATGGGTCACGTGAATACATGGTCACCCAACTAAACTCGGTATATTATGTATATAATCCGTAAAATATATCAACTATTAACTGAAGGAACACATGCTCTAACTAGACTGAATGGAGCACTAGCTAAGTGCTACCTTTATTCCCTTAAGGTTGTGAGATCGACCCCTACTAAATGCAATTTTGCGTCTTTTAAAAAAAAAAAAAAAAAATTCTAAGGTGAACTCATCCTCTTGAAATCCTGGATTCACCTCTGGTTTGGGGTGCAACTGTGTGTGTGCCATATTTACTGAATGCACAATCATAATAATGAGTTGGGGTTAACCCATTTACTGATATTTTAACGTGCAGATATTTTCAATGGCAATGCACTTAATTTCTTAGCACTCCTTGATATTTCTAATTAAGCATTCATCAAATATGACGCTTTATAACAACTTTCAGGCTATACGGGAATCCTGTTTGTGGAAATGCAAATGAGCATCAGATCATCAAATTTTGTAAATCAAAAGATGGGGATGAAGAGTACGGAGGCTTGAACAATTCCAGACCAAGTTGTGCAGCCCAGCAGCCTTGCAACAATAATTTCGAACATGTCCCAGCATTAACGGATGGCTGCTTTTGTGCAGAACCTTTTGGAGTTGGTTTGCGTTTAAGAAGCCCTAGCATTTCAGACTTTCCACCACATTATAGTGACTTTGAACAGTGGATAATAAAAAGTGTTGAATTGGATCATCATCAAATACACATTGATTCGGTTGCATGGCAACGCGGTCCTAGGCTTAGGTTGTTTTTAAAATTCTTCCCTCCACGTACAAATGATTCTAGAACCAATGATTTTGACAGATTTAATGACAGTGAGATAGTACGGATTGCAAACAAATTTGCCACCTTTAATCTTACTGGAAGTGATATATTTGGCCCATATGACCTGCTCAATTTCACTGCCATGGGATATAGTTCTGGTATGTCTCAAAACCCATTGCGTTTTTGCATCAGTAGGATATAATATGTAATGTTACTGACATATCAGATTCATGAAATTGTGGACAGCCTCAGTTGTAGTTGTGTAATCATTTCCTGAGGAGTTTAGAGTAAACCAATGTGAATCTCGTTTGTTTTTTTACAACTGAGGTCATGAATGGAGAGAGACAAACACAATTTTTTTAGTTCAAGTTTCTCTACAACTACTGATTCTTGAATATAATTATTATGATCGTTATCAAATTTTACAAAGATGATTCTTGAATATAATTGTTATGATTCTTATTAATTTCTTTTATCTTTTTCTGGTCACGCTCTGGTAAAAACTATCTTTCCCATTGCGCTCCTTTTCGTTTCTGAAAATGTCTGTTTATATCAGCTATCTTGTGATATAGAGCATAGTTTCTTCTTGTTGTCATTGAGTATGCAAGTATGCAGATTCAATGGAATGGTTTAGAGACCATGCAAGTTTTGACACTTAACATCCTCATAGACATGCTAACCTGATACAGATGCTAGTGATCTCTTAGATATTCAATAGGATCAAGGGACTGAATTGACTACATTACTATAAGTGCTTAATTAATTAAAATCTTAGGTAAACCATATGGTACGTTCAAAATATGTTAACAGCCCCATTCATAAACTCAACATGAATTGCCTACTTTTCTTTTGGTTTTGGTGTAAAGAAGAATTTGTTAATGACTCATAATCTATGTTAGGCATTATAGAATCTTTGTAAGAAGAACAAGAATTTACTATTTTTTTTGTTTTTTTGTTTTTTTGGTAACCTGTAAAGATGGATCATAGTTCAGCCTTGAATATTATAACATTGTTACCTTTCTCAAAAATAAAAATAAAATGTTACTATCATATAAGAGAGCCAATAACTTGCTCTGTTCATGTCCTTCTTCCTTCTTTCTCAAGATTAAATTACGAATGCTTTTCTTCTTGCAGTCCTTTTTCCCCCGTTAGGGGGAGGGAAAAGCAGAATAAGCAGCGGCGCCTTGGTTGGAATTGTCTTTGGGTCCATATGTGCTGCAGCTGTGCTACTTATGGCCATAATATTTGTGTTGCGTAAATTGCGTCGGAGGTCCAATGTTTCCAAAGATCAAACATGTGAGTTAATCTTCTTTCCTCAGCTGTGGGGAGTTTCTTCTCCATTTCTTTCACTCGCCCCATTAGGACCTGCTGGTTATGTAGTCTATAGGTTTACTTTTCTTGGATATTCTGATGAATCACCAAAAAAGAACGTGAAACCACATTCTTTGAGTGCTTCATACATATATGGCAAGCTTCACACCTGATAAGTTCCAATGCTCAGCTCCTGAAGAACAAAAAGATGACAAAAAGCATAGAATCTCATCTTCCTTACTGTAATTTTCTTGTTTGGATTCTCTATTTAACCACGAAATAACACAGAATTGCCAGTATTGAGTAGTGACCATCTTTTTCTATGTGGAAAATTAACTTTCTTAGTACATTTATTTGTAATTTAGCTAGTATGGTGCTTTACTTCCTTACTTTCACAGAGTTTTACAGTTTTATGGAAAATTGTACATATTTAGAGTAAGCTCTCCACCATTGCTCCATCACCCCTATAACAAAAGTACAAAAGAAAGAAATAGAAAGTGTGTGCTTCGCATGTACATCTAAGTAATACCGTTGTTGTATTGCTTCTGTTATTAGTACATTAAATAGACTATTACTTTTGTTCTTTTCTTAGTCATGGTTCATTGATATTCTTAAAGTGAACAAAGTTATCTAAAGCCAACTACTGTATTAAGGGTTCATTTGCAGATTTTAAGTCTTCATTCTTTTTATGTCATGCTAAAGTATTTAATGAATATCTAAAGTAATTAAATCTTCTGTGGCATTGATGTCTTTCTTGCTTAAACAAACCTACCCAAGACCACATGGAACTCATAGCGATATTCCTTTCATTTCTTTTGTAGTAGCAAAATTTCCAATGAGAATAGAAGGTGTTAAGGCATTGGGTTTTAAGGAATTAGAGGCAGCAACTAACAGTTTTAGCAGTACTGCTGAAATTGGCCAAGGAGGCTATGGAAAGGTCTACAAAGGGATGTTGTCAGAGGGCACAATAGTGGCAATAAAACGTGCAAAGCAAGGCTCATTACAGGGGGAAAAGGAGTTCTATACTGAGATAGAATTTCTGTCACGTTTGCATCATCGAAATCTGGTTTCTTTGCTGGGATACTGTAATGAAGGAAGTGAACAAGTAAGAATCTCCAAACTGGAAAAGTAATACACTATGTACGTATGTAAAAATAATACACTATGTATGTATGTTATATATATATATATATATATATATATATATATATATATATATATATATGCAGTGATCGTCTCAGCCACTTGTTGAATTCTGATTGCCCAGTTCTGGTTGAACACCTAGGTCAAAATTGAAAACTTTTGTTCACATCCTTGATCAATTCGGATCTCACTCCCGATGTGCAGAAGCAATCAAGCATAATGTCTATCACCTTCTGCAACTTAGAGAAATCCATTTGGTATCAATCCAGATAAATGAAATGATAAGTATCACACAAATGATAGTTAAATTGCAGCATAGACTTAGCTGATTCTTCTCTTAAATTAAAGTAAACTCAAGCACAAGTCATTTGAGATATTATTTTCGTCATACATCTTTTCTTTGTCACCAATTTTTATCACAAGTGATTCAATTTGTGAGAAAATCCAGTCTACAATACTTAGAATACTAAATATTAAGTTCAACCAACATTCCCATCTATGAGCAGCTCATCATTTGCAATTACATCCCTCTTATACTTGCATAGTCTGGTCGCACTAGTGAAATGCATGTGTTCTGAAAAAGTGATCAAATCAAAAAACAGATGGAACGATAAGAATGGATATTATGCTTTGTGGTTTTTTATTCTACTTTAGTAATAGTTGGTTACTTGTGCATGCAGATGTTGGTGTATGAGTTCATGCCAAATGGTTCCTTACATGATCTTCTCTCTGGTATGTGATGTATCCTTCCCTTGCCTATGGTGTCTTTTGACTTCCATCGTTAGAATCAAGCTCATCTATTCCCCTCTTTTCACTTTTTTTTTCCTGGTGTTTTATTTCTTTTCCGGAAAAAGGGGGTGAAAGATATGTTCCTCTAGTAAAAAATGCTTGCATAGATGAAAGTAAATCTAATCGCTCAGATAGAGCGTTTTTCTGAAGTTGTTACTTCATTTAAACTCTGATGGTCACTGTTATTTTCTACTTTCTTCACACGTGTGGAAATCTACAAGTTTATCATGTGAAAATTTATATTCTTTGTAAATTCCAATATGAATAATTAGAACAGGTATCTCCAAAATAAGATTTATTAAATATTTTACTTACTGTTACAGCTAGATATGGGGAACCACTGGGTCTTGGAGCTAGGCTATACATTGCTTTAGGTGCTGCCAGGGGCATCCTCTACCTCCATACTGAAGCGGATCCTCCAATAATTCATCGTGATATCAAGGCAAATAACATACTGTTAGACTCTAAGTTCACCGCAAAAGTCTCTGATTTTGGAATCTCAAGGCTTGCACCATTACCTGATGCTGAAACGAGTGGAGGTGTAACCACTGTTGTGAAAGGAACCCCTGTAAGGCTTTACTCTTCTTATATGTTGAAGCCCGCAATAGAAAAGCTAGATGTTCTTTAAAATCAATGATAAAATGACCGAGAAGATACTACTAGAGACATAAGTTTTTCTCACCGACATTCAGTGGGAAATTTGTGCTATGAAACATGATTTTCCCATTTTTCCGCGTGAAAACACTACTTTTTAGATATTTCCCACCGTCATTCTATGGGAATAGCCACTGAACATTTTTCAGTGGGGAAATAGTGATTATTTAGTAGTGAGACATTTTTCTAATTAAATGGTATAAATCTCCTATCAATAAATTATTAACAGTGTAATAAACTCATCTTTGTAAGCACTTCAATAATGGATGCCTGACATGATTCCTCCTTAGAAAATTACTGTGCTGTATGTCAACATCTGATTCCATGTTTCCTAAAATCTGGCGATTAAATCTTAGTGGTTCCTAATACAAATATTTGTCATGGTTAAGACTTGCTGTATACATATATACATGCACACACACTCCGGAGGATAGTAACTTTGAATCTTGACTCCAGTTGAATGCTTTATGGAATGAAAGCCATAGGTTTGAGAGGGAAAATATTGAAATTGTGAAACCGTTTGCGGACTCAGAATGTCATGCCTCCTTAATTTTAGAGTAAAAAATCAGTCACTGTTATTTTGGGATTAACAATGAGAAAATTATGATTTTCAGATATCTACCTGTTTACGCCTAACTAATCAAGTTTGATTCCATTGTCGAGTTACTCTAATGAATCTAATATATAGAAAAAGGTATATGCTGGAGTGAATCTTGTCCGAAATCTCTCTCTCGCTCACTTGCTTGGTTGCTCTTGCCTTCTCGCCTTCCTCTTTTTCTCGACTTCATTGTCTGAAGTTTGATCATGAATACACATACTATGATCGTCTAGTATTTCAATATTGTTTTTTACCTTATCAATTATTTTTCTCTCTGATTTTCAAGATTGCTGACAGTTGCCAAATTTTCACACTCATCTAGGGCTACCTTGATCCTGAGTATGTCTTGAATCACAAGTTGACAGAGAAAAGTGATGTATATAGCCTCGGTGTCGTATTTCTGGAGCTTTTAACAGGGATGCGACCTATATCTCATGGAAGGAACATCGTCCGAGAGGTACTTGATGTCCCCACTCAATTTATCTTAGCATTTCGCTTTGTTCGTGAAGATGGAAATCTTTAATGGTACATTAGGTAGCTCTTCTATCTTCAGTGTCTGATAATGGATCTAAACTAAAGAAATAGAGATCATTTGCCTTTGTGAGTTCCAACCAATTCTTTATTGCTTTAATAAGAACCTCAATAAATTCAGATGTGATCTGTTTTATAAAATTGAGATACAGCATCTGAATCAGTATAACTGCTGGCGCCCTTACCCTAGTTAATGACCATTTGAGTGTGAACTTTCTCATACTTTGTTTAGCATGAAAGTATTTTACCATATCCAGTCGTCTCAGTAATGAAGTAGACAGCTGTTATGCCCCAAACTAATCTCGTACCGTCGAATGTTTAGGACGAGTTCCCAAAGTTGGATGCTTTGACATAAAATGTTATGATAGCTAGAAATTGAGATCAGCATTAATAACATGCCCTGAGTCTTAATTTTATACTGTAAGGTTTGACCTAGATGAATATGTGAGGTCCTCAATGTTTAAGCTGATCCATAACTAGTACTCGCCATCCTAGAAGACGAGAAAGGTAGAGGACCAGGGTGCAAGATCAACACATCTATTTTTCGATGTGAATCAGACATTGATTTCTTATCTCGTGGAGTTAAAGCTCAAGTCTATAGAAGTTCAGGAAAAACTATATTAAAAAAGAAAACTTTAGGACTCTCCAAAATAGTTAAAAGTGTCATTCTATTTGGAAGAGAGTAAGAAAAGTTACTTTTGTACTAATGACAGGTGAATGCAGCATGCCAATCAGGGATGATGTCTTCTATAATTGACAGGAGTATAGGTCCATATTCCCTAGATTGTGTCAAGAAATTCGTGGATTTGGCCCTCAGGTGTTCACTGGAGGAACAAAAGGATAGACCTTTAATGCTGGAAGTGGTGAGAGAGTTAGAGAACATAACTTACATGCTTCCAGCTGCATTCGACAATAATATTGCACCCGATTTAGATGTTTCCACATCTGGAATGTCATCCTCATCACCAACTTCAGCTTATTCCAGACACACCACCTACACGACTATGGAAGGAATTGAGCTTGTGAGCGGTGTCATTCCCTCCGTCAGGCCTCGTTGATGCATTTAAGGACTTGATATATACCCTTCATTTACCAACATGCTAATAGTAAGATTCTGAAGTATTGAAAGTTCAGTATTAAGTCTGAGGTATGTAACTATATAAGCAAGTTGAATCAACTCTGAAAGCATAAAAGACTTGTATATAATCATGATGTTGTTGTTGTTCCATTAGATATCACTCTGGTTTATAACCATAATAAGTGACTGAGTTTAAGTAACATACACCGTCAGTGTAAACAATTTTTACATTATCAGGTCATCTTTACCTATTGTCAACTGGTTATGTTATTACTACTTCCTTTATCTTGAGTTTATGTTACTACTTTCTGTTTGTATTATTCACTTTTGTTTTTGCTTCATAATCCGTATATTGGCGGTTTGTGTGCTATTATAGTCTCCTATTAAGGCTAGTTTTGTGTCTTGTACTATACAATAAAATGACCTTTTTCTAAAATGCGAAAGAAAAAGCTTCCTATAGCTTTTGAAATTAAGTTAATCTCATTCCTTTTTATTATTATCTGTGGTGTTTTCTTCATTATATTAAGGATCTGAAAGCCAATAAAAACAGTACTACTAATTTGCACAACTTACTATTTCTATATATCGATAACTCGACATACTTTTAAATATTCTTTTGGTAATCTTTATCCATTTTATCGTGGTAGGAGAATGAGAAAATGTATTTAACTAATATCTCATCTACTTATCATTTTTCTTAATATTATATGAGTATCAACTGATAAGTATCTCATATGTGTTGTGCAAGGTCTTCTGAGAGAGTTGATAAGGGTTAGGAGGGTCATCTACCTATATTACCTTAAGATTTTAAAGTTAATTCAATACTCAGATTCCTCCAAACACAAATATAACCAGACTAAGAATTCATTATGTTACAAGATCATACATTTTTATTTATTTAGTTATATCTTCAACGTGCCTCCCCTCACATTTTTTTATAGGCTAATTAATCTCACTTTTTTTTTATAGGCTAATTAATCACCTAATTATTGTAATAATTTCAGCTAAAACTAATCGAAAATAGTAAATTTTTATTTATCTAAGGGATAATTTCAGAGACCTTCTATCACGTTTCGCTCTATCACACTGACCTCCCTTGTGGTTTATGATACTACGCTTACCTCCCTTATTTAAATATTTTTGTAACGATTCTTTTTACCTATTTTCATTAATATGAAAGAAGTCTAACTTGACTAATTTATCCTTAGTAATATACTCTTATGTTTAATTAATTTAATTTATGAAACTTCAATTAATTTTACTACATTTTAGTCTTAGAAAACTTAACTGCATTCACCTAGGATTTTGATTGTCCAGTTATAAACAACTTTATAATAGAACGCTGCTTTGCTTCTAATTAAGAATTTAAAAATCCTATTGTTGTTTAATTCCCTTAGTGGCCTATTTGTTGTCGTTCAATCATTGAAGTGCTCAATAATTGATGAGAAGACTAGGTAGTGCCTTCAAAAGAAATTCTAAGAATAAGATCTCTTCCGTTTTGTACAAGTTTCCACCTAAAATGTCCTATTTGAACAAGTACCTTCCTGAGAGTTTGTGATAATAAAATAGATCTGTTCAATTTTTACACATTTTTATTTACGTTCTTGTTCCTTTTATTGTTTGTGGGTTACGTTTCATAAAATTGTGTCATTTGTTTCTTTTAAGTTAGCTTGTTTAGACTTTGCTTCAATTGGTTTGTGAGATTAATTTCCTTACGGAAGATTTAGAGATTTATGTTCATGTTGGTTCCAAACAGTTTCAGTACTGTTAGTTCTTCAATTGGTTTCAAGAACTTCACCAAGGGATTTAAAGAATGTGTTAAATATGATAGTTAGATAAAAACAATTTAATTTAAGGAATCTAATATTAGAGAAGGGCAGATGTGTCCGTATTTTATTTACATTAATGAAAATAGGTAAAAAGAATCGTTACAAAAGAATCAAAATAAGGGAGTTAAGCGTAATATTGTAAACCATGGGGGAGGTCATTGTGATAGAGCGAAACCCTAAGGGAAGTCTATGGAATTATCCCTTTATCTAATTATATCTTCAAAGATATCTTTAACAATAACTTTCAGAAATACATACGAATCAAGATATATCTTTTATAATAGATAGACCGACAGAGACCATATATGCTATTAAAGACATATCATTCAAGATGCTTGACCACATTAGCATTCAACTAAAAACCGATAATATCAGCAAAATTAAATATATATCGTTCAAAATGGTTGATCATATTAGAATTCAACTGGAGACCAATAATATCTGACGCCATATGAATTCAGATTAGTCGGTCAATAAATTTCTAACACAAAAAAAAAATATCTAAACAATATACTCATGAGTCATGGTACGATTTAGGGATTTCTTCTTGGGTTGTTGCAACTTTGTTATTTTGAGACTTGCATACTTTAAAAGGTCGTTAAAAGGCCTTCATCACCAAGCATTAACTACCCCCTTTGTGTGAGGCTGTATATAACAACAACAAAGCAGTCATCGTCCCCTTTGATTATTGCTTACTAAATCTGGATACATATATTCAACTAATTATATATTCAGATTATCTTCATCAATCTCTGTTGCATTTCCATTTTAAACTAAATGTCTAGTCGCTATTGCCTCTTTTTTTTTTCACTCGGTGTCCGATATCCATATTTGGCCCGGTTAATTTGAATACGCACCGCGTAAGACCCATTTAAAGGAATAGCGACCTAATAATTTTTTTTTTATACTCAAGGCTTGACCGAGACTTGATTAAGAATAAATAAATCTTATCCATTCTGCCGCAACCTTTACTAGTGGTGTCTAGTCTCCAGTGTCAGCTCGCAGCATCCAACAGCCAACGGCTCAAAAAGACTTCAATTTATTGCTTCTCCATATAATCCAAACACCAATAAGTCATCCTTTTTTTCCAAATATATCAACTCTCTGATGACCCATTCTTTTTCTCTCTCTTTTCCTGTGTATCTCTAGCTATCACAATGTTTGGTTCTTATGTATTTAATGTTCAAGGTATCAGACAACGACAATGCCATCTCTTTCTCACCTAAACTCATGTGTTTTTGACAATATGATCTGGAAAAAGACTGGCATTTGATTACTGGATGTAACATATTTTTGTGGATGACCTTTCTAATAAAAATAATTAATAATAATAAGAAGAAGAAGACTGCGGTTTGATGAGATTTTTAAGTATTAAAAATTGATAATAATACTTAAGTGCTTTTTAATTAAAGTACTGATATATATGAGTACACGAAGGTAGTGTGCTAACAATGTATTCATTTTCTGTTTACCCAAAATACCCTCACATTTATTTGTTTTATTCATTAATAGTGAGACATTTTTGTCTTTTCAACAAAAATCCCCCAATCCCCAGTCACCCTCTCTCTGTTGATTTTCTCCTGCTTTTACGTCCTCTTCCTCAGTGAAGAAGGTTCTACTCAGTAGCGGAGCTAAAAAAATTATTCTGTGTAAATTATTTTTTATGTATATATAAGAGACGTTGAACTCTCTCGACTTTTTAGTTTGTCAACTTCTTTATATTTTTGAACTCTCTTTATTTAAATCATGACTCCGCGACTGGTTGAACTGCTTCTCTATCTTGCCATAAACTGGTGTAGTTCATATCTCAAGTATTGTCATTTGTCAATAAGCTAACTTTATCTTAAATCTTTCCAAAGAAATTCATTATATACTAATGATATTTTCTTCCAGTTTTTAATAAGTAACAAATAAGAGAAAAAAATTACTACCTCAAAAGAGTTGTTGGTGCATTTGTTTGAAAGCAAATAATGACCCAGATGAGATATTGCACCAAAAAGCTTGATTAATCAACCCATTTCAAAGCAGCCAATATTTTTTTGTGTATTTGTTTGTTCCTCTCGTTCCTTCATAATGAATAATCAAATGAGTTCGATAGTTTGCATATTCGAATCCTTACTGAGTAATTTTACTAAGCATTTTGAAATGGGTCACTTTAATCCATTCTATTAGATGCCTAGAGCTAATTATCAAACTACAATCATTAAATCCTCAAAAAAATGGAGAGAAAAAAAAGTTAACTGAAATTATTTTTTGTTTTGGATTTTCGTCATCCATGGAAAACCAACGAGAAGGAAGAGGAAGGTGGAGAGAAGAGGGGAATAAGATGGGTTTTGATTAAAAAGACGAAAGTGCCAATGAATGAAACAAATAAATGTGAGGGTATTTTGGGTAAAGAGAAAATGAGTACATTGCTAATATACTATTCCCCCGTTTACTTTTACTCGTCCACTTTGAACTCTTCACGCTGTTTAAAAAATAATATATGAAGTGCATAATTTATCAATGTATCTATATTAATTGGTGCATATACTTATTGGATTTTAAAAATAATTTGAAATGAGTAATTAGTACTATGAGTAAAATAGGAAAAAATAAATTATCTTATCCTAATATGCTAAAAGTGACAAATAAAAGTGAAAATTTATTTTTAAAATACTGGACAAGTAAAAGTGAACGGAGGGAGTTCTTGATCCAAACTTGAGAAAAATATCAGTCTTCTCATACTTTGTTTAGCATGAAAGTATTTTACCATATCCAGTGGTCTCAGTAATGAAGTAGACAGGTGTTATGCCCCAAACTAATCCCGTACTGTCGAATGTTTAGGACGAGTTCCCAAAGTTGGATGCTTTGACATAAAATGTTGTGATAGCTAGAAATTGAGATCAGCATTAATAACATGCCCTGAGTCTTAATTTTATTAAGGTTTGACCTAGATGAATATGTGAGGTCCTCAATGTTTAAGCTGATCCATAACTAGTACTCACCATCCTAGAAGACGAGAATGGAAAAGGACCAGAATGCAAGATCAACACATCTATTTTTCGATGTGAATCAGACATTGATTTCTTATCTCGTGGAGTTAAAGCTCAAGTCTATAGAAGTTCAGGAAAAACTATACTAAAAAAGAAAACTTTAGGACTCTCCAAAATAGTTAAAAGTGTCATTCTATTTGGAAGAGAGTAAGAAAAGTTACTTTTGTACTAATGACAGGTGAATGCAGCATGCCAATCAGGGATGATGTCTTCTATAATTGACAGGAGTATAGGTCCATATTCCCTAGATTGTGTCAAGAAATTCGTGGATTTGGCCCTCAGGTGTTCACTGGAGGAACAAAAGGATAGACCTTTAATGCTAGAAGTGGCGAGAGAGTTAGAGAACATAACTTACATGCTTCCAGCTGCATTCGACAATAATATTGCACCCGATTTAGATGTTTCCACATCTGGAATGTCATCCTCATCACCAACTTCAGCTTATTCCAGACACACCACCTACACGACTATGGAAGGAATTGAGCTTGTGAGCGGTGTCATTCCCTCCATCAGGCCTCGTTGATGCATTTAAGGACTTGATATATACCCTTCATTTACCAACATGTTAATAGTAAGATTCTGAAGTATTGAAAGTTCAGTATTAAGTCTGAGGTATGTAACTATATAAGCAAGTTGAATCAACTCCGAAAGCATAAAAGACTTGTATATAATCATGATGCTGTTGTTGTTCCATTAGATATGAACTCTGGTTTATAACCATAATAAGTGATTAAGTAACATACACCGTTAGTGTAAACAATTTTTACATTATCAGTTCATCTTTACCTATGGTCAACTGGTTATGTTATTACTACTTCCTTTATCTTAAGTTTATGTTACTACTTTCTGTCTGTATTATTCACTTTTGTTTTCGCTTCATAATCCGTATATTGGCCGTTTGTGCTATTATAGTCTCCTATTAAGGTTAGTTTTGCGTCTAGTACTGTACAATAAAATGACCTTTTTCTAAAGTGCGAAAAAAAAAGCTTCCTATAGCTTTTGATCATGAAATTAAGTTAATCTCATTCCTTTTTATTATTATCTGTGGTTTTTTCTTCATTATATTAAGGATCTGAAAGCCAATAAAAACAGTACTACTAATTGGCACAACTTTCTATTTCTATATATGGATAACTCGACATACTTTTAAATATTCTTTTGGTAATCTTTATCCGTTTTATCGTGGTAGGAGAATGAGAAAATGCATTTAACTAATATCTTATCTACTTATCATTTTTCTTAATACTATATGAGTATCAACTGATAAGTATCTCATATGTGTTGTGCAAGGGCTTCTGAGAGAGTTGATAAGGGTTAGGAGGGGTCATCTACCTATATTACCTTAAGATTTTAAAGTTAATTAAATACTCAGATTCCTCCAAACACAAATATAACCAGACTAAGAATTCATTATGTTACAAGATCATACATTTTTATTTATTTAGTTATATCTTCAACGTGCCTCCCCTCACATTTTTTATAGGCTAATTAATCACCTAAATATTGTAATAATTTCAGCTAAAACTAATCGAAAATACTAAATTTTTATTTATCTAAGGGATAATTTCAGAGACCTTCAATCACGTTTCGCTCTATCACACTGACCTCCCTTGTGGTTTAAGATACTACGCTTACCTCCCTTATTTAAATTTTTTTATAACGATTCTTTTTTACCTATTTTCATTAATATGAAAGAAGTCTAACTTGACTAATTTATCCTTAGTAATATACTCTTATGTTTAATTAATTTAATTTATGAAACTTCAATTAATTTTACTACATTTTAGTATTAGAAAACTTAACTGCATTCACCTAGGATTTTGATTGTCCAGTTATAAACATCTTTATAATAGAACGCTGCTTTGCTTCTAATTAAGAATTTAAAATTCTATTGTTGTTTAATTCCCTTAGTGGCCTATTTGTTGTCGTTCATCATTGAAGTGCTCAATAATTGATGAGTCCTGAGAGTTTATGATAATAAAATAGATCTGTTCAGTTTTTACACATGTTTATTTACGTTCTTGTTCCTTTTATTGTTTGCGGGTTACGTTTCATAAAATTGTGTCATTTGTTTCTTTTAAGTTTAGCTTGTTTAGACTTTGCTTCTATTGGTTTGTGAGATTAATTTCCTTACGGAAGATTTAGAGATTTATGTTCACGATGGTTCCAAACAGTTTCAGTACTATTAGTTCTTCAATTGGTATCAAGAACTTCACCAAGGGATTTAAAGAATGTGTTAAGTATGATAGTTAGATAAAAACAATTTAATTTAAGGAATCTAATATTAGAGAAGGGCAGATGTGTCCGTATTTTATTTACATTAATGAAAATAGGTGAAAAGAATCGTTATAAAAGAATCAAAATAAGGGAGTTAAGTGTAATATTGTAAACCACGGGGGAGGTCATTGTGATAGAGCGAAACCTGAAGGGAGGTCTATGAAATTATCCTTTTTTTTTTTTTATGACATGGGAACCGCGAAATTGCTATCTTCGGGTGCGCACGTGGTAAACCCTTGACTCCTTGGAGAAATAAATGAAGAACAATGTAAATAAATTTTTTTTGCTTTTGATTGATGAATTGTAATCTGTACATGGTCCTATATTTATACAAGTAAGAAGGCATTTCCTCTACAACAGAAATGACACTTGGCTATTTTCTAAACCCCTAACAAACTAGAAATGATTACAAGGAATATAATGATGACATTGTATATGTACAGCTGTGGTATATTCTAATTTTGGGCCTTTATTCTTCCATTTCCATCTGATCTGCTTTGGTCAATTCGTGTAGCCCAAGTCAAGCCCAAACGTGAAGATATGTGCAGAAGTCCATATGGAAAAATACTCCTTTACCATTTTGTCTTCATTTCCCTTTGAAAACATAACCATGGCAAAACCCTAACCACAATCAAACACCGTCTTCTTCATTCTTGTAGCCATAGTCAAAATCGATTTCAAATTTCCTCAATGATCCGCCAAATACCGCAACAGCCCCCCCCCCCCCTCCCTCAAGTTGGAGGGGAGGAACAAACACCCAACTTGCCCAAAAGATTGTGATGAACGGGACCGGTGAGTGATTTAGTGAATAGATCAGCGAGTTGTGATGAAGATCTAACATAGGATAGTGAAATTAAACCTGCAAGATATTGCTGACGAACGAAATGGCAGTCTATTTCGACGTGCTTCGTTCGTTCGTGGAAAATGGGGTTTTTCGCGATGTGAATGGCTGCAATACTGTCGGAGTGTAATGGAACTGGCAAGGAAATGGGGTTTGCCGAGATCATCGAACAATCGCACTAACCGGAGTAGCTCGGCAACGGCCGTCTCATAGATCTATATTAACTGGCGGAACTAAGTGATATAGAAGTCGCTTTTTTAGGTTTCCATGAAATAGGAGAAGATCCAAGAGAAATGTAGTAACCAGTCGACGATTTTCGAGTATTTGGACGGGTTCCCCTAACCGGAGTCGCAAAAAGCCATTAATTTGAAACAAGAAGTAGGCGACATAAAAAGTCCAAGTCACCGGTCCTTCAACAAATATCGCAACACTCTCAAAGCAGCAGTCAAATGAGGCCCTCGAGGGTCCTGCATGTATTGACTGAGATGCTGGACTGTGAAGGAGAGATCGGGCCTCGTATGAGTAAGGTAAATGAGCTTACCTAATAAATGTCGATAAAAGGTTGGATCTTTGATAGGAACACCTTCCTGAGCAACTAATTTTATTGTAGGATCCAAATGGAGCGTCGGAGAAAGATGAAGTGAGTCAAACTCTTGGAGCAAATCCAGAGTGAATTTTCTTTGAGAAAGGATCAACCCTTGAGGTTCTCGAACAACTTCCATACCAAGGAAAAAATGTAGGTAACCAAGATCCTTAATCTTGAACTCTTCATCCAAAAAAATTTTAAGAGCATGTAATTCAGATTCATTGTTGCCTGTCAATAGTATGTCGTCCACATGGACTGCCACAATAGAGATAGAATTATCTGCCTTTTTGACAAATAAAGAATAATCATTGAGTGAATGTTTAAAACCTTTAAAATTAAGAGCTGATGTGAGCTTAGAATACCATTGTCTAGATGCTTGTTTAAGTCCATAAAGGGACTTTTTCAGCAAACAGACATGGTTTGGTGATGGAGGAGAGGTTCCAGGTGAAAACTTCATATAAACCTCCTCATCAAGCTCACCATGCAAAAAGGCATTATTTACATCTAATTGGAAGAGTCCCAGCCTTTCTTAAGAGCAGTAGCCAAAATACACCTGATAGTTGTCATTTTCACCACTGGTGAAAATGTCTCATTGTAATCCACACCCTCTTTTTGTATATCTCCCCTCACAACCAGTTTTGCTTTAAGTCTCTTAATGCTCCCATCAGAATGTTGCTTTACTTTATACACCCATTTAGATGGTAAAGCCTTTTTACCAGTACGCAAGACAACAACTTCCTATGTTTTGTTCAATTCTAGTGCTGCAATTTCCTTATCCATAGCTTCTTGCCATCCAGGATGATGTGCTGCCTGAACATAATTAACAGGTTTTTGTATACTAGAAACAGAATTGAGCATTATCTGATTTTTAGAAGACAAACTGTTGAAAGAAAAAGATTCAGGGGTGACAGGACTAAGAAAACAATTAGTACTAACATTTGTAAGTTGTAAGGCATTACAAATGTAATCATCTAAGTAAGTTGGCCTCTTATGAGCTCGAGATGTTTGTTTGAGAATGGTTTGGATGATAGGTTCTGAAGGAGGATCAGGAATAATGGGAGATAGAGTAGTGGAAGGTTGAGTAGTGGAAGGTGACAGAACTTCAGTAGAATGGGGAAAAGAGGAAGAAGGACTAGAACTGTCATTTCTGCTAACGGAAAGATCTTGACAAGGTGAAATGGAGGAAGGATCATCATTTTCAGAACAACCAGAATTAGAGTTTATATCTGTGCTAGAGGGAAATTTACAATAAAGAGAATCAGTAAAAGGATCAGTAGAGTCAGAGGGAAGATTTGGATAAACATTATTTGGTGTAGGAGAAAAAATACTGTTAGGTTGGGAACTAGGTGAATAAAAAGGAAAGTACTCCTCATGAAAAACAACATCTCTTGAAACTTGAATTCTTTTGGTTTTAAGATTGAAAACTTTATATCCTTTCTTCCCATAGGGATAACCACAAATACACAAGGTAAAGCTCCGGGATCAAACTTAGTTCTATGAGTAGGTGAGGTAGAAACAAAACATAAGCACCCAAAACACTTGAGGTTAGAGTAAGAAGGTTTAGTGTGAAATAAAAGTTCAAAAGGTGTTTTATAGTTGAGTATTCTAGAAGGATATCTGTTTATAAGATAGGTTGCTGTCAACAGGCATTCCCCCTAGTAGGCAATAGGCAAATGGGACTGATATAGTAAGGCTCTTGATGTTTCTAACAAATGCTTGTGCTTCCTTTCCACAACTCCATTTTGTTGTGGAGTAGAAGCACAGGTAGTTTGATGAATTATTCCTTTTGAAAGAAGAAAATCTGATTGTAATTTTCCACTACCTAACTCAAATGCATTATCAGATCTTATGATTTTAACTTTAGAGTTGAATTGTGTTTCTACCATTGAAAGAAAAGATTGGATAACAGAAAAAGCATTGGACTTTGTACTGATTAAATGGCTCCAGGTGGCTCTGCTAAAATCATCAACAATTGTCACAAAATACTTAAAACCATCATGGGTGATTGTTTTATATGGTCCCCATGTATCTACATGTACTAACTCAAATTTAGCTTTAGTGGAAATTGTACTTGTAGGAAAAGGTAATTTGCTTTGTCTAGCCATAGGACAAATAACATAAGGAGAGGGAATTTGCAAGGAGAAGAAACACAATCTGAAACAATTTTCTTCATATTACTCAAAGGCATGTGGCCAAGTCTACAATGCCACAACTTTTCTTTTACATTGGAATTAAATAAACTAAAACAGGAAGTAAATACATGAGCTGAATTAAAAGATAGGCTATCAGGGTTGTTTTGTGGTAGACTCTTTGTAGAAACTGTTGGCTGACTCTGCTTCAGAATATATAGACCTCCTTGTTGCCTACCAAGAACCAGAGGGCTCTTCATTGAAGGGCCCTGCAACATAAAACAAGTGTTAGGAGTGAAAAGCAAATATGATTGAAGCTGTATGCACAACTTGTGCACAGACAGAAGATTGAACCTAAAAGAGGGTATAAAGAGAACATTGTGCAAGATTAGATTGGATAAGAGAGAAACAGATCCTGAATGAGTAACTTTTACTTGTTGTGAATTAGGCAGATTTACCATAATGGGTTTAGGAAGGGGCTTAATAGATAAAAAGAAACTTTCATCAAAAGTCATATGCTCAGTTGCTCCACTATCTAGTATCCAAGAGTCACTGTTAATATGTAAAAGACAAGCAAAAGTATTGAAAAACTTAACCATACCAAAGACAACTTAAATCAGAAACATTTGATGGCCCCGCACCATTACCGGTTCATTTTCTCGTGAAGTTGTAGAAGTTCGCGAGACATTTTCCCGACTTAGAGACTTCATTTCTGAACTTATGTCGTCTTCATGCTGGCTACCCTCTATTGAGGCAAGAACATTATTAGACTGTGCTACTCCTTGATATTTCTTTGGTTTGTTGAACTTAAAATCCTCTGGAAAACCATTCAGCCTGTAGCACTTGTCAATAGTATGTCCTGTTTTCTTGCAATAGTTACAAAATAGAGAGTTTTTCTTAGCATCATAATTGTTCCTTTGTCCCTTGTAGTTATTAAACCTTCTTATTGTTGAAGTGTTACTCATTAAAGCTGCTGAGTCTCTTGGATATATGGGATTAGCATGAATTTCTCTTTGTTTTTCATCTTGAACAATAAGGGAATATGCTTGACCAATACTGGGTAAGGGAGAAGACATGAGAATATTACTTCTGAGAATATTACTTCTAACCCCTATGAATGTGTCATTTAGTCCCATTAGGAACTGAAGTAGCCTTTCATCTTCATGAGCTTTTACACTTTTCTTTTTCGCACCACAGATACAGTCACAAGTGCAACTGAAAAAAGTGTTTAGGGCATCTAATTCATCCCATAGACTTTTCATTTTAGTGAAATAAGTTGAAATGCTAGTGTTTCCTTGAATAACAACACTAAGTTCTTTTGTAATTAGAAAACGATTTAGCACGATGCCCGACCAAATCTATCTTCCCGAGTCCTTCCAAAGGCTTTTATGCAATCGATTGAGTACAAGACACTTTCGCTATCTCCTTGGAGAGTGAATTAAGAAGCCATGAAAAAACCATGTCATTACATCCGATCCAAGCTTTCGAGAAGAAGCCGATCAAGTGAGAACAAACGAGAGATCCATCGGTAAATCCCAGCTTGTTCTTGGCTGAAAGAGCTATGATGACTGCTCTTCTCCAGCCACCATATCCTCTTCCATCAAACACTGTGGAAACAAGACTCATCCCTGGATAATCCGAGGGATGTATATAGAAAGGATGACTAGAATCAACTACATTTTTTGTATCGGGTTCAGTAGTATGGCGAGCGTATCACCAACTAAGGTGGTTTCTGCTGTTACTTCATTGCTTTCATTTGTATTTTCTGGTAAAGTAGACATAGCAAAAATATGTAAAGCTAGCAAACAAGAGATGTAAAGCAAGAAAACAAGAAAAAGAAAAAAGAAAGAAGCATTTGTTTACACACATTTCTTTCCGATACCATGTAGAAGAACAATGTAAATAAATTTTTTCGTGCTTTTGATTGATGAATTGTAATCTGTACATGGTCCTATATTTATACAAGTATGAAGGCATTTCCTCTACAACAGAAATGACACTTGGCTATTTTCTAAACCCCTAACAAACTAGAAATGATTACAAGGAATATAATGATGACATTGTATATGTACAGTTGTGATATATTCTAACTTTGGGCCTTTATTCTTCCATTTCCATCTGATCTGCTTTGGTCAATTCGTGTAGCCCAGGTCAGGCCCAAACGTGAAGATATGGAAAAATACTCCTTTACCATTTTGTCTTCATTTCCCTTTGAAAACATAACCATGGCAAAACCCTAACCACAATCAAACACCGTCTTCTTCATTCTTGTAGCCATAGTCAAAATCGATTTCAAATTTTCTCAATGATCCGCCAAATACCGCAACACTCCCGTGCAATAGCTCGCAAACCATACAGAAGAGATAACCCGCACTAGGCAAGCCCCGTGCGATGAGCTCGACCCAGAATTATCCCTTTATCTAATTATATCTTCAAAGATGTTTTTAACAATAACTTTCAGAAATACATACGAATCAAGATATATCTTTTAAAATCGTTAGACCGACAGAGACCATATGCTATTAAGACATATCATTCAAGATGCTTGACCACATTAGCATTTAACTACAAACCGATAATATCAACAAAATTAAATATATATCGTTCAAAATGCTTGATCATATTAGAATTCAATTGGAGACCAATAATATCTGACGCCATATGAATTCAGATTAGTCGGTCAATAAATTTCGAACACAAGAAAAAATATCTAAACAATATACTCATGAGTCATGGTACGATTTAGTGATTTCTTCTCGGGTTGTTGCAACTTTGTTATTTTGGGACTTGCATACTTTAAAAGGTCGTTAAAAGGCCTTCATCACCAAGCATTAACTACCCCCTTTGTGTGAGGCTGTATATAACAACAACAAAGCAACATCATCGTCCCTTTGATTATGGCTTACTAAATCTGGATACATATATTCAACTAATTATATATTCAGATTTTCTTCATCAATCTCTGTTGCATTTCCATTTTAAACTAAATGTCTAGTCGGTATTGCCTTTTTTTTTTGGTCACTCGGTGTCCGATATCCACATTTGAGCCCCGGTTAATTCAAATTCGCGCCACGTAAGGCCCATTTAAAGAAATAGCTACCTAATAGAATTTTTTCTATACTTAAGGCTCGACCGAGACCTGATTAAGGTTAAATAAATCTTATCTATTCTGCCGCAACCTTTATTAATGGTGTCTAGTCTCTAGTGTCGGCCAGCAGCATCCAACAGTCAACTGCTCAAAAAGACAGTAATTTATTGCTTCTCCATATAATCCAAACACCAATAAGTCATCCTTTTTTTTCCAAATATATCAACTCTCTGATGACCCATTCTTTTTCTCTCTCTTTTCCTGTGTATCTTTAGCTATCACAATGTTTGGTTTTTATGTATTTAATGTTGAAAGTATCAGACAACGACAATGCCATCTCTTTCTCACCTAAACTCATGTGTTTTTGACAATATGGTCTGGAAAAAGTCTGGCATTTGATTACTGGATGTAACATATTTTTGTGGATGACCTTTATAATAAAAATAATTAATAATAATAATAAGAAGAAGAAGACTGCGGTTTGATGAGATTTTTAAGTATTAAAAATTGATAATAATATTTATGTGCTTTTTAATTAAAGTACTGATATATATGGGTACACGAAGGTAGTGTGTTAACAATGTATTCATTTTCTCTTTACCCAAAATACCCTCACATTTATTTGTTTTATTCATTAATAGTGAGACATTTTTGTCTTTTCAACAAAAACCCCCAATCCCCAGTCACCCTCTCTCTGTTGATTTTCTCCTGCTTTTACGTCCTCTTCCTCAGTGAAGAAGGTTCTACTCCGTAGCGGAGCTAAAAAATTATTCTGCATATGCAAGGTGTAAATTATTTTATATATATATATATATAGTAGACGTTGAATTTTCTCGACTTTTAAGTTTGTCAGCTTCTTTATATTTTTTAACTCTCTTTGTTTAATCATGGCTCCGCGACTGGTTCTACTGCTTCTCTATCTTGATTAAATTTTAAAAATAATTTGAAATGAGTAATTAATACTATGAGTAAAATATAAAAAAATAAATTATTTTATCTTAATATGCTAAAAGTGATATTTTTTTTTTTAAAATACTCAAGAAGTAAAAGTGAGCGGAGGGACATCTTGATCCAAACTTGAGAAAAATATCAGCCTTCTGCTTTTGGTGAATCATTAAGAAAGTACCTTCTGGGAACCAAATACAGAAAGTGACATAATTTCTGAAAAATATTTAAGTCCTACCAAAACACATGCATTAGCATTTAGCATTATTATATTTTCGTCGGGTGAAGTCCACCATCAATTCATCATCTCCCACAAGATATCTCAGTTGACAATTTTCATAATTATCCTTTGGACTTGTTCAAAATCTTTTTACAATATTACTTCAGCAACACCAAGACTTCTTCAAAATCTTTTTACACTATTACTTCAGTAAAACCAAGACCAAATCTTCCTCTTTTGGGGTATATAGTATTATGTGGGTGAGCATTTTACCCCACGTTTGGATTTTTGGATGAAAAGAAAAAGAACAGGTGAATTTCTCTCTCACCATTTTTTCTTCTGCATGTTCATGTCTTTGAGTTCTTCTTTCCAGTAATAAATAGATTACTCTAATTAAGTTAAATGAAGATTTTACAAGTTTTATTCTGTATTCTCTTTTTCAAACTGCTTTAAAATGCTTTACTTATATAAGCTGATGGTCTATTGAGAACAATCTCTCTATTTCAAATTTGAAATTTTAACTTATATACATATTATCCACTAAAAAATAGAGTATTTATACTATCAGGTCATCCTAAAAATATTTATAGATAACTGGCCTCCACAAAAATGGGATTCATTAATCCTGCAAAATAAGACAGGTTATGTGCTATTGCAAGCCAAGCTAGTGGATATTAGTTAAACTCTGTAATATATATGTCATGTTGTAGGGTACTATTTTATATCACACTGGGACTTCAATACATGTCTAGGTATTTCTTAGAGAATCAGGACTACCTTTAAGCCACTATTGTTTATATCTTGTCTGGCTTCATAAGAATTTGAAAAGACTAATTATCTTTGACCAAATAAAATACTTTTGTAGGGGTTGAAGATGGAGGGAGTAAGATATTCTGGATGTGTTTTTACAACAGCAATTTATTGTTTTATGCTGCTTACGGTTGCTCAAGTTACTGATCCTTCTGAAGGTACGCAATTCTTCTCTCATTCTTAAAGCTTATATTATCGTTCTTACTGTATTCTTGAGCACAATTGAGTTATGGTTCGCCAATATAGTTCATAAAATAGAAGTGCTTTCAGGTGTAATTAAATAACAAGAGACATCTGTCCTTTAATAGATGCTAGTGGTAAAATGTTTGCGACAAACTTTGAGCTGTCTTTCACACATCACAATGGCATGTTCTCAGTTGGTTAGCTACCCAAACTTTTACCTAATTGGAGAGGGTTCGATTCCCCACCTTAAAATCCCCTTCTCCTACCCCCTATATAATTTTTTTTTTTTTTAAAAAAAGTTTAAAAACAAACTGGCCTGTTCTCTAGGGGCCACAATTCATGTGGTATCTCAAAAGACAGGTTCTTTGCAATTTTTCAGCCATACCATTTTTTGATATGTACTTTAATTTTTTGTCCTTTTGCGATCTTAATTTTTCCCCAAATGTTGTTTTTTTGTTTGTAATCTTGTGAAATTTTTAGTCTTAAATATGTCATAATATTTGTGTGATTATAAACTTATGGTATTAAACATGCCGTAATAATTGTTTTTGTAATTCAAGTTAAATGATTTCGAATTTAAACAAACTAACAAATAAATATTGTCACTCTTTTTTTGAACTGAGGGAGTAATCCATGTTAAAAGCTGGTCTCATGTTGTCTTTGATAGAGCTGATGCTTTGATTTTCTGTGGTAAATCTTGACGCATGGGTACTTTAATTTAATTTCAATATAGTGAGGTCCATTATGAATATTCTTAACCACTAATTCTTGGTGCCGTTTTCAGTGTCAGCTTTGGCATCTATAAAGAATGGTTTGATTGATAATATGGGGTACCTGAAAGATTGGGAGAAGGGTGATCCATGTACATCAAACTGGACTGGAGTTTTTTGTTTTCACAAAGTTGGAGCTGAAGGCTACTTGCATGTCAGGGAACTGTATGTTATTCTTTTCTATTTTATTACATCAAAGAGAAATTAGGTAGATTCAAAGCCTCATTATATGTATTTTCTATAGCGAAATGGTCCAAATTTACTTCTCTACTATACAAAATTTATTTATAAACTTATTTATTTTACCATTGTTACACTTTGGGCCATCACATATCCTTGCTGTTAGCAAAGCCTCTTGTATCTTTAATGGAGTTCCAGTGCGGACCAGGTGGATTCCAGGTGTAAGAATAATTCGGAAAAAGGTCTAAATTTACTCCTCTAATTTGGGACATGGTTAAAAATTATACTTTGTTATGTTTCAAGTTGGTGTTCCGCTACCATTATTAGCAAATACGAGACGACTTGCTAACGACAAGGGTATGAATAACTCAGTTATCTCGTAAAGTAAAAGGGTATTTTTCACCCTTTTCCGTAGCTCGATTTTATAATTAGCTGTAAACTCTAGCAAAAGATGTTTCTTTACTACTGTGATTATCTTGTATTTTTGTGTGAGTGAATGCATGAAATGCATTAAGCATATTCCTCCTTTGTGCAGCCGTATGATGGCTATGAATCTTTCTGGAAGTTTAACACCTGAGATTGGACAACTATCTCATCTTCATTTTTTGTGAGTTGTTACACATACTACATTATGCAGATATTTTGATAATAAGATATAGAGTTTTAATAAGATATTTTTCTATATGTGCTAGTACTTACTACTATCTTTGTAACTCTCTTTCTAAAAGGAATTTCATGTGGAATGATTTGACTGGGAGTGTACCGGAAGAAATTGGAAACATCAAGACTTTGAAACTTCTGTAAGTTGAATGAAATTTAATTCCTTTTTTTGTTTTGTTCCCATCTTCTTGATTTTGCACTCACCTTTCATGTTTCCCCTAATGCTTTGAACCCTGAACTATCTCATAAAGGAGATCTAGATAGTCATTCGGCTTTAATGGAGATATACTTTATATTGGATAGAGTAAGAGGCATAGGCGGAACTAGGATTTTGAGTTTATGGGTTTTAGATTTAAAAAGAGCAGCTTACTGGGTTCTTGATAAATTATTTATACATATTAAGTGGATTTTTAAACACAAATACAGGATTCAAGCCGAAGTTACTAGGATCTACCAAACCCATGGATGAAGCTCTAGCTCCGCCCCTGGTCAGAGGTGGATCTATAATTTGAGATTGATGGTTTCTATCTTTACGTTCTTGCTACTGAATCCGTTACATTTTCGAAACTATGGATTCAGATGTTATTGATTTTTGCTCATATTTATCTATGCTTCCTGTCGAATATGTTGAGTTCAGTTGAACCTTTTAATTATATCTCCCGGTCATGCCCGTTCCTATTTGTCTTAGTGATGGATGAATTGACACGACATATTCAATGGGAGGTGCCGTGGTGTATGCTATTCGCAGATGACATAGTACTGATTGACGAGTCACGCGATGGAGTTAACGATAGGTTAGAAGTTTGGCAACAGACCCTGGAGTCTAAAGGTTTCAGGCTAAGCAAGACTAAGACATAGTATCTAGAGTGCAAGTTCAGTGGCGTGACGCAAGAGGCAAAGGTGGAAGCAAAGCTCGATGCACTAGTCCTACCTAAAAAAGATAGTTTCAAGTATCTTGGGTCCATAATCCAAGGAGACAGAGAGATTGATGATGATGTTGCTCATCTTATTGGAATGGGATAGGTGAAATGGAGGCTCGCATCGGGGGTACTGTGCGATAAGAATGTGTCACCAAGGCTTAAAGGTAAATTCTATAGAGTGGTGGTTAGAGCGACTTTGTTGTATGGTGCAGAATGTTGGCCAGTCAAGAACGCCCACGTCCAGAAGATGAGTGTAGCGGAGGTGAGGATGCTCAGGTGGATGTGGGTATACTAGGATGGATATGGTTAGGAATGAAGTTATACGGGACAAGGTGGAAGTGGCTCATGTGGCGGACAAGACGAAGGAAGTGAGATTGAGATAGATCGGGCATGTGAAGAGGAGGTGTGTGGATGTGCCAGTAAGGAGATGTGAGGGTTGGCTATAACAGAAGTTAGGAGAGGTAGAGATAGACCGAAGAAGAACTGGGAGGAGGTGGTTAAACAAGACATGACACAGCTTCAGCTTACTGAGAACATGACCCTGGATAGGAAAGCGGGGAGGTCAAGGATTAGGAAAGTATGTTAGTAGGTAGCCGAGTATTCTCCTTATTAGTAGTATTAATTAGTAATAGTGTAGATTCTTTTTCAAGGTGTACTACTATAGGTCTCTTCTTTTGCTTTTACTTGCTACTTTGTCATATTCTTCATGATATCATGCTTCTTTTGCCTTGTATCTTGCTTTGTTCTTTCGAGCCGAGGGTCTACTAGAAACAGCCTCCCTACCCCACAAAGGTAGGTGTGCGTACATCCTACCCTCCCCAGACCCCAAATGTGGGAATACACTAAGTATGTTGTTGTTGCTCCATCCGCCTCTAGATAGAGTAGAGGAAGATTTTTTTTCTTCTTGAATTTCTCCAGAAAAGTGTGCTTGATGTAAGATTATTTCAGGAAGAAGTAAAGCCTAATGCTTGGGAAGATCATGATCTCAAACCTGATTTGTCGATTGGTTTAATCCCTTAGCTATGTTCATGCAGGCTCTTGACTGGAAACCGGCTTTCAGGATCTTTATCTGATCAGCTTGGGTATCTCCCCAACCTGAGAATATTCCAGATAGACGAGAACCAGTTATCCGGAAGAATTCCTAAATCCTTTTCCAATTTAAACAGTGTCCAACATATGTGAGTACAACTCATTTGATTGTTATAGAAATTATAAGAAGTCTAAGGTTCTGTCTTTTGTAATCTTATGTGACATATTATGTGTTTGCAGCCACCTGAACAACAACTCACTGAGTGGTCAAATCCCCCCCGAGCTTTCCAATTTGTCCACTCTGCTTCACTTGTAAGATAACGGAAGAGATTCTTTTTAGCTTCTCTTTTTCATAGAGGCGAAACACATCTGTGTAACTCTAAAATGACCTTTATCTGTTGATGCCTGTAAACTAATGTATTAATGTTTTCATGATGGTAATTTTTCTTGTCAACAGGCTTGTGGACAATAATAATCTTTCAGGATACCTTCCTCCTGAGCTTTCAGCACTTCCGCGTCTTCGAATAATGTAAGTGTCTATACACACACACATATAATATGATATTGAACCTCATATGCTACTTTCATCATCTGTATTTTGCTCAAGGGGTATCACTATATCTTGACAAGCTACTCTAATTCCTTAGCAGTGATATGGAATATACGGGCAACTTTAAACTGAACTTTTGGAAGTAACTAGTTATAAATTTCAAGGATGCTGATACCTTGTTGCCTATGACCGGATAACTGAAGATGAAGAACATTTCGTTACAGATCTGTCCTTAGAACCCTCTGATTATCATCTTTAGATCTTTCTGTTAATTTAAAAATTCATCGATGGTCATTCCTTGTAATATGCAATACTAAAATATTGATCTTACATAAGACAAATATAATAATCCTTGTTTTTGGATTGAATTAAGAACCTCTCCTGTCATACAACAACTGCTATGCCATTAGAAATTCCACTGAGAAGTGCATGGGGGTGAAAACTATGCTAAAGTTCTGAATTTTCTTATGCACAGCCAACTTGATAACAACAATTTCAGCCGTGCTGAGGTTCCAGCTTCTTATGGAAACATGTCATCATTAGTGAAACTGTAAGTGCACCTTGAACAAATTCCTCCGCTTTGTTCTTTCCTAATCCTCTTTTCCTTCCTTTTAGTTTCTTGCTTGACCAGACAAAGTTAATTTATCTCTATGACAGCATTATTAGTTTTACATTTGAAGGACAGCATAGTAAAGATTGAGCTACTAGAGCAATAAGGGAAGTGACTCTATGATGAATAAATTTGCGCTATGCACCTTTGACATTTTAAATGCTTCCTCCTCCTGTGTAATATTACATGCAATTTAGAAATTGGTTTACAAATCTTTATCAATTTTCGAAGTTGTTATGTCCCCCCCAAGTAGAATTATTGTACATGCAATAAAATATACACCATCACACAAGAACTTATTTCCTTTTTTTTCATCAAATCATGTGTTTAGAGCCTGATAATGCCCAAACCTTCTGATAATATTGCAGAAGTCTCAGGAATTGCACGTTACAAGGATCCGTTCCTGATCTTAGCAAAGTACAGAGCCTACGCTATCTGTAAGTTCAAGTTTGCAATTGTTTCTTCTGTATCCTTTCATAGTGACCTTTATACTTCATGCTTCATGATTATTTGACTGATAGGCCTTCTAAATTGTTTAACTTCCTGCTTACTGTTTGTACAGTGATCTCAGCTGGAATCAACTTTCTGGATCTATACCACAGAATAAGCTTTCCAACAATATGACAACTATGTATACTTGCTGATTTCATGCTACATGATTTTTTTCATATAATTAGTGTCTCAGTTCAGCCATATTTTGTGTTAGTTCATTATTTCATGTTTATCATGATTACCTAATTCTCGGTGCTTTGCCCTGTCTAATATGTTGTCGTACATTGTCATCATGCAGTATTCTGTCACACAATCGTCTTGATGGACCTATTCCGAAGAGTTTTTCATCTCTTCCTTTGTTGCAGAAACTGTGAGGATCTTTCACTGTGTCTTGTAATAATTTCTCTTTAGTACTGTTTCTTTAAGGCAATATACCATTTTTGGCAATTTTATGTATAACAAATCGATTGGATGGCTTTGTCACAGGTCAGTGGAGAACAACCTTTTGAATGGTTCCTTTTATACCGACATTTGGCAAAATAAGTCTACTTCAACTTCGGCACTTATGATGTAAGATCTGATCTCAAATTGTAACATCAAATTTCTGATATTAAATAGCATTTCCGTCATCCCATTTTATGTGAAGGTGTTTGGCTGAGCATAGAGTTTATGAATGAAAGGTAGACTTTTGAAACTTGTGGTCTAGAATAAACCACAGATATTTCTGTAGCTATAAATATCTCATTACGGATAAAATGAGAAGTTTAAAGTTAAATTGTTACTAAATATAGAAAGGTGTCATTCTATTCGGGACTGACTAAAAAGGAACGGATGTCACATAAATTGGGACAGAGGGAGTACTATCATTTACTTCAAAAATGAACCTTTACACATAAGACTAAATTTTTATGAGGGAGTCTTTCTAACCCTTCTATCTTCTTTTCAAACCTAGTGATCTTCGGAATAATTCACTTTCGGACATTTCGGGTACTCTTCAACCTCCTGTGAATGTCACTCTAAGGTATGGTTTTTCTTTCCATATTCAATGACGAAACCTTAGAATTTCTATTGATTAGTACTTGTATAATGTGACTGTCACTTTATGTCCACATTTCAATAATTAGTGATTTGTGCTAACTTTTGGCATATCTTGTGCTCCTAACATTATCAGACAATTTTTAGATTGCAGGGCAATCCTGTCTGCCGCAACGAGAATGTGAGAAATATCATCAAGTTCTGTGACTCTGAAGCCAGAGCAGAAAAGACGAGTAACTTGACTTACGTCAATGGTGCTTGTCCTGTTAATGCATGCCCTAAGGATAACTATTACGAATATGTCCCAAGGTCACCTGTTCCTTGCTCGTGTGCCTCGCCTCTCAGAGTTGGATGGCGGCTGAAAAGTCCTAGTTTTTCTTACTTCAATCCATATGTGCATCAATTTGAGCAGTATATGACTAGTGATCTTCATTTGGACCGTTACCAAATGTTGATCGAGTCAAGTTCTTGGGAAGAAGGGCCTCGTCTCCGGATGCAATTGAAGCTTTTCCCAGCAGTTGGGGTCAGTACATTTAATAAAAGTGAGGTCATTCGTATCAGCGACATTCTGCAATTCTGGGAAATCTCAGTAGTTGACCTTTTTGGACCTTATGAGCTTCTGAACTTCACTCTGCTGGGACCTTATTCCTATTGTAAGTTCTCATCTCTTCAATGTGTCTCTAGTGCAAATTTAAATCATTTAGTCTGTGTTATTAAAATTGCGAAATTCCCTTGATTGAGTTAAATCACGTGGATAAGATTGTAACTGTCATCGCCATTTCTAGTCAATCAGAGAAAAAGAATCTCACATCATAACAATACGAGGGTTGAATATGAAATTAAAAGGGAAGTTTTAAATATTCAGTGCATAGTTGATCATTGATGCTACCATTATTATAAAATTGATAGTAACATAAAGACTGGGGCATGGTTGATCTTTTTTGACATGATTAGTACCTCCTTTCTCCAAATGTTGGTTTTAGCATATGATCCATATTTTGCTGCAGTGAATCCTGATATTCAACCTAAACATAAAAGCAAAGGTGCTTTGGTAGCTGGTGTAGTAGCAGTTTCTTTTGCTTCAATTTTTGCAATAATTGTCGCCGTATTAATCAAAAGACGACATGTCAAATACCGAAGCATCCTATCAAGGAAACGTTTATGTAAGTTCTCTCATTTGATGAGCTTTACCTTTTCTTTATATGAACTATATGTTTCTTGTAACTATTCCTCTGCAAAGTTGACGAGCATATATTTCTTAATGCAGCGTCGAATCTCTTTATAAAAATGGATGGAATTAGAAGCTTCACTTTCAGAGAAATGAGCTTGGCTACTAACAACTTTGATAGCTCAAATCAAGTCGGGGAAGGAGGATATGGGACTGTCTTTAAGGGAATTTTAGCTGACAAAACAATTGTTGCTATCAAACGAGCAAAAGAAGGATCACTACAAGGGCAAAACGAATTCTTGACAGAGATATCCTTGTTATCAAGGTTACATCACCGGAATCTAGTTTCATTGCTAGGATACTGTGATGAAGAAGGAGATCAGGTATGATAAACCTGAAAACTTCAAAACTCCAATCTTTTTGAATCTACTCATTAACATGCAATTCATCATGTTGATCCTTTCCCCAGTCATACAATCATATGCGATCAGGCTCACATTGTATTTTATAGCTTCTATATTGCTACGTAGCAATCTTTCATCATTCATTCTCACATTTCTTTAGTATATATACCGTGAAATCATCCGTGTGAAGCAATTAGTTGTATTCCTGTTTATGCATTTGCAGATGCTGGTTTATGAATTCATGTGCAATGGAACTTTGCGAGACTGGCTTTCTGGTAAGGAAATAGTTCCTAGATGCTTTTCCTGGTTGATTTTGATCCATCATCTTCATGTTCTTATTTTTAGTTAGGGCGTCTATAGAGCCAGGCGAGGGACTTGGGGTGTGTTTGGTATGGAGGAAAATATTTTCTGTAGAAAACATTTTCCTCCCTACCAAATACACCTGTGATATTTATCTTTTTTTTAAATAATTGTGGCTGTTTGGACTAGCTTGCTCACGATCTATCGAACACCTACTACCTTTGACTAGAAAAAAAGAAAAAGGAAAAGAAGAAAGATGATAAATATTACTATTATGTCTGTAAACGGAAAATTAGATGTCAAGAAGCTGACTTTGATCTATAGCTGTATGGCTACATAGATATCACCTAAACAAGCCAATAACCAGATCTAGCAAATTAAAAATTAAACTTCATGTTTTGCCTATACAAAATAACATTTGATATCTTTACTAGGCTCTTAATCCCATTTTTTTGACAGTTACATGTAAAGAAAGTTTGAAGTTTGGAGCAAGATTGCAGATTGCACTAGGTGCAGCAAAGGGCATACTTTACCTGCATACAGAAGCTAATCCACCTATATTCCATAGGGACATCAAAGCCAGCAATATTCTTTTAGACTCAAAAATGACAGCTAAAGTTGCTGATTTTGGCTTGTCTAGGCTTGCACCTGTCCAGGATGATGAAGGTGTACTACCTAATCATGTTTCAACTATTGTGAAGGGAACACCTGTAAGTCTAGTTATTCAACTGCATTTTCTGATTGCTTGTGTAGAAAGAAACTGCAATAAAATTTTGGATGTGTTTAATACAATGGAAGTCATTTCCAGAAATAGACTTATTTTCAAGAATATAGTTTCCGATGTTGGTTGTAGAGTGGAAAATACTTTCCGTAAAACACATTTAGTAAAGATTGATAATAAAATTAGGAACCCAGATGGTCTTTTATGAATTTTTGAGTGTCAATGATTGATAATAATTTGGGTAAAGTACTGATATAAAGTTAAGACTTGAGATTTTTCGGAAGATATATGACTTCCGACAAAAAGTGTGGGAAGTCATTTTTTCCTCCTTTTGGTGAGAATATTTTCTAAGGACCAACACCAGAAAATGACTTATCCTGGAGATATTGTTCGGAAATCTTTTTCTTTCATACCAAGGTATTAGATCAAGAAATTGCAGTAAAAAGTCCATGTTTTCTTTACACAAGCAGGCAAAAAAAGGTCTCCAATTAATAAGAAGAATGTGGCATTGAGATTAGATTTGTAAAGTTTCAGCATCATCAAGCTGGATTTTTTTGTAGTAATGTGGGGTCAAAGTTTCTGATTTACACACTCTTTATCATATTTCTTCTTTTCCTTTTTTTTTTTTTTTTTTTTTTTTTTTCTAATTGCACCTACCTTTCTATAAGCAAGTAATTTATATTTCTTTTTCATTCTAGTGCTTGAAAGTTTAAGTTTCATTGTTGATAAATAAGACGGACAAATCAGGACTTGAATCTGTTCCCTCATAGTGGCCAGGGTTCTGCCAACTCATAATGGCTATTTTATACTTTGGCAATGCTACATCACCTCTGTTCTAGCTTAAAAACTTACAGTACTCACATTAGAAGTTGAGCCATTACAGTATCAAAAAGGACAGTATACCATTCCCTGGATGCCTTTTTTCCCAAAAAAAAAAAAAATATATATATATATATACACATTCCCTAAATGCACAACTTTTTCCTTCTATTTTATTGGAGTCTTTACCTTCTTAAAATTCTCAACAAAGTTATATTTAAAATCCTTTTGTTTCAAGTCCCTATCTGAAAGCTAATTATCATGGCTACCTGTTTTAGCTGTATTGAATCTCTACTTATATATGCAGGGTTACCTTGATCCCGAATATTTCTTGACCCATAAATTGACAGATAAAAGTGATGTCTATAGCCTGGGAGTTGTATTTCTTGAAATCTTAACCGGAATGCGTCCAATCTCACACGGGAAAAACATAGTTCGCGAGGTATTGCTCTCATAGACAACTTCCCATTCCCATTTCTTATTGCTTTCATGTGTTCAATAGGTGGTTTATCCGTGTAACACGAAGTGAATAATCCTGAGTCCTACTAAAACAAGGGTTAGAATAAACACATTGTCAAGATTTAAACTTGATGGGTTCAGTACAACTGCACACATTTCATTTTTGAAACGATGTTTGTACAATTTAATATTTGTTAAATTTTAGTGATTTTCATACGGAAGGGATAGGGGAAGCGTGAACATTTATTTCATGCAATCTTTCCTTGCATTCTGTAAAGAGGCTTAACGCCTCGAACCAGTGACATAAGTCGCCAAAAGAGCACCTCTATCGTGTTTAAATAGTCCCTTTCGGAAATATTGAATTACAACATTGAACCATGACTGGCAGGTAAATTTTGCTCGTAACTCCGAGAAGATGCACTCTGTCATGGACGGTACAATGGGACCTTACCCTTCTGAATGCATAGAAAAGTTTGCTGCTTTGGCCCTCAATTGTTGCGAGGACAAACCAGAAGACAGACCTTCAATGTCCGATGTGGTGAGGGAGCTGCAAACTATTCAGTCTATTCTCAACATGATGGCAGATACTGACGCGGATTCAGTAGATTCTAAAGCCACATTCAACGAACCAAAGTCATCGTCTTCATTTTCCGATAGCACTAGCAGAGACGCATTTCTATCGTCCAATGTGTCGGGATGTTACAGTCTGAGTTCTCTCAGCCTTTCTATGCCTCGCTAATGGATTAGCTGCTTATCTTTTGTATAATTGAAAAATTAGTATGTATAATAGATAATTACCTTAATAGGTTCTCTAAGAGAGTAGTTGCTTGGCTTTTGTACTAGAAAAAATAGTGTGTAGAATAGGGAATGGACAATTTGCACGATTGCCCTTCTTCGGGGTGGTCTTTAATTTTTGGCCCTCAAATTACTGGTCTTTAATTTTTGCTCTTCGCCTAAAATATCCGAAGTTCTGGGTTCGAACCCAGGCTCAGTCAAAAAAAAAAAAAATGCAAGGCAGAATTTGGAGCAAAAGTTAGGCCTTTAACTTTTGTAGAATTTTAGCAGAGTAAATTTCGCGAAGGTAGAATTTTCGCGAAACCTTGCCTTGCAAAATTGTTTTTTGACTGAGTGGGGTTCGAACTCAGAACATCGGGATATTTTCTGCTACTTTTTCAAACGAAGGACAAAAATTAAAGACTAACAACTGAAGGGACAATAATTAAAGGCCAGCGCCTTTGAAGGGGAATCCGTGCAAAAACATGATAGGGAATTACCTTAATATCTTCTGTTTATCTGTATTCCAAGGATTTGTTAACGAGAACCTCTTATCGTACTTCCTGACCACGGATTTGTTAACGAGAACCTCTTATCGTACTTCCTGACCACTGAGATTTCTGTATGTTCTGGGTATGTTGTTGTAGTACCAGTACAATAGAGACAGATATCTCTATGATAATTATTCTCTATAATATTTCACTATGACTGCAAAGATATTTTTGGAACCGATTATTCATGTTATGTTATATTAAATTATATGTGCTCTATGAGAGAATTTCTTTACGGCAGTCAAAGACTATCCAAACAGACGACGTCATTGCGAAGAGGTTGGACTGAGGTTGGACTGTATATGTTTTCACCGTCCAAAACTTGGCTACCGGTAGGAGGTTGTTAACAGGGTATTATAACAACTTACAAAATGAACTGATATAGGTACTGCTATTAGTTGGCAAGACACTTATACCCACCAATTCCTCAAAAGAACATTCCAACCAGGAGATGCAATGTAATGTTAAGAAAAGTACGTAAAATAATCACTCAACTATAAGCTTCTTGTTGTACCTTGGAAAATTATTTAGATAATTACCAAAAAGAGAGATACCATCTATAGCTACATTGGCAGTCTATGTTAACTCGGATTTTCAAAAAAATGTCAACGCATCTATGTTTGATCCTCCATAAGTGCACTACTTTTGGAGGATCCGAAAAGCAACCGCCAACATTCTGAAGCGTCCAAGCGACATAATTGACAGTACCATACACAACAAAACAGGGAAAAGCCTTTGATTGCCTTTAGTCATTAGTTACCATTCCATACAATAATAAAGCAACAATGTCATCTTCAGAAGTTTTTAACATAACATCTCATCTTCAAGCACACAAAGGAACAGAAAACAATCCTCAAGTCGATATCAGTAAACTCCTGTTCTGTTCTAGGGAAACAAAGTTAGACGTGGTTGACACGCTCCAAGCTCCTACAAGAAAGACTATTCCGTGGACTAAAAAGACAACAAAATTCATTTTTATTTATAGATCATACTAAGAAAAAACGGAAAAAATGGCTCGATCACTTTGAAGCAGAATCAGCAGTATGCATACTGTCATTCTGGTCCAACAACCTCTCTTTCTCTCCAGCTAGTGCGTCGTCAACGGCAACAACCTTTCCTTCATCCGCTTTTTGTGATCCAGTCAACTTTGCCAACATGACGAATGTCATTCCCCCAAGAATATTATTCGCGCATCTCAAGGCAATAACCGAGGTCTTAAACACCAAAGGAGGAAGACCTTTAGCTAGCACAAACTCAACACCATTTAGTGTTTGATATCTCAAATTACTACTAACACCCATATGTATAGCCCAAGTTGCAGCATTTAAAAGTGTTGGAGGTGGCTTATTCGGCGTCTCAAAATTCGGATCCATCTTCTTCCTCATCTTGATTAAACCGTTCGACAACGCGGTCCCAACAAGCCCTGCAGCAAATCCAACTGCAGCAAACTGAGTTCCTTTATACACAAATGTACCAAGCCTACTTAACACCCCATAAGAACCAGACTGAAACATGTGGCTCGGCGGACAATTCGCAAAAATGGACGGGAGAGTTTGGATCGAAGCGGAAGCCGTTGGTGCCAATAAATACATCAACACGAAATTCATAATCGAACCAACCACGAGCGTGGAAAACACGAAATCGAGCTCGTTAAGCCCGAAATTAGGCCTTGATGCCATATCACCAAGAACATTAGCACTAACACCAACTATTTCCTCCATAAGAACCTTAAAAGGAAACTGTGGATCTGCAGCAACTCTCGATCTCCAACCATTAACAAAAGCACCTATTGGTCCAATACCATCCCAAGAGGATCTTGATTCATCTGAATCACCACCCCCACCACCCCCACTACCTCTACCAATCCCAATACTTCCTCCATCACCTCCACCAGCACAAGGAATAATTTGATATTTCAAACCTTGATCCAATTGTTTATAACCAATATTATGGCTAGATTTTAAAGGGTTAAAAGAGAGGCTATTGTTAGAAAATCTGGATGAGACACCAGAAAGGTAACAACTTTGAGTATGATTCTGATAGTAGCCTGTAAATGGGGTATAACGAAGTTGAGACATTGCCACCATTTTGTACCGCCACCCTAAAATTGAAAAATGGCCATTATTTATACATCAATAAAATGGTCTCCAGCACTCAAAATATTACATCATGTGAAAACAAAGTAAACAAAATATCTTTCATGGAAGAAGAACAAGATTCACTAAAAGACCAGCGGGTTTTTTTTTTTTTTTTCAACAAAAATATAGTAAAATGGGAAAAAAGAAAGTAATGGTATTATTTATACATCATAAAGATCTCCCACAAATGGGATCACGAGGAAACAAAGAAAGAAAAAACATCTTTCATGGAAGAACAAGATTCACTGAAAGATCAAAAAAGGGGTTATGTTTATACAAAAAAAAAAAAATACTACTTATATATTTATACATCAATAAAATGATCTTTAGTACTCAAAATATAGAATCATGAGAAAACAGAGGGAAAAAAGAGATCTTCAATGGAAGAAGAAAGATTCACTAAAAGATCAAAAAATGAGTTTTATTTTAGCAACAAATATACATAAAAAAAAGAAAAAAAAAGTGAGGGATTTAACAATAATAAATCAAGAAAAGGAAAAGGGGTTACCTTTTTGTGATTTCTGAGTGTTACTTTGAAGAAAATATTAACAGTTCTTTCAGTTGCTGCAGATCATGTAATATAATGTACTACTTACTACTTATTTTTTGCTCTCAGATCAGCAGTGCAAAAAATGACAGTGGGACTAAAATGGGGAACTGCATGGAAATAAAGAGATTAAATAAGGGAATCTTTTATTATGACCTAAATGCAACTAGACGGCAAGGTTTTAAAAAAAGGAACAAGGGCATATGACAAATGGACGGTGTCTGAAGCAGTATGTTTGGAAGTTACACGTAGCAAATAAACTAATGAAGAAAACCTTGTAATTAGAGTGGGAAGTAGTTGGTGAAAATGGCCCACTGGGCCTGAAAATGTAAATGATGGCAAATGGGAAAAATGGTTGTTGAGTTAACCTTTTAAAGTCATCGATCAGCACCAACTCCACATTGAGGTTGGTGGCTTTGAACTAAGTAATCAGTGTTACTAGGACAAGATTTATTGGGAAATTTTTCATAAATGCAAGATTTGTAAGAGTTAATTATAGATATTACAATTAATTTAGATGTTACAAATTGGATAATTTAAAGTTAGGAGATTGTTACTATGAATAAAAAGCTAAAACAAGGAGATTTCCACAATTAAATGCATCCCTATCAAAACACAATAATTGCTCAACACAATCAGCTAGCTGGGACGCTTGGGACTGGATTGAATCTTTTGATTTTTTTATCAGCAAGCTAGACCCCTAAAATGCTCGGTGTTTTAAGGTGGGAACCAATCCTCTTGCTCGTTCAGAGGTCTTTGTTTTCTTTTTTTTTCTGCCTTATTTCATTCAAATTCTAATTTATGAACAAATATACTATTGTATCTATTTATATATCACAGATCTCATCAACCTAAATAATATCATAAACTGTTTTAGTTTTCTTTTTTCCCCTTAATCCTTGATATCATATTATATTAGTGACACATAAGTTTTTTTGGTAAAAAATCTCAAAATATTTTTATTTTAACACGTAAAGATCTCAAAATAATATACGAAATCTCATTTTCTTCCGTTTAAATTGTAAAAAGTATAAATTGTCATAAAAAGTCCTTTCTTAAAATTGTGCATAATTAAATATCATTGTACAAAATGAAACGAAGAAAGAATTACTTCAACCCTTCTCAATTTTCTCTATAAAAAAAAAAAATACTGTAATAAAAACGAAAAACTGAAAACAACATGTATCAGTACAACTAGCACACGCTGCCTTATAGTCACATCCAAACTTTGACTGATACATTTTCGGAGTTTGGTGCTAGGCTGCTACTTATACGTTGAAAGTCAAATCTGAAAGTTCTTTTTGGTTCTTTCTTGATTTTTTCATATGGTGTCAACTGTCACCTTTTCATATTCATTACGCCACATTGAAACCAAATGAACTATAGTAGCAGAATGGTACATATGAACCCACAACATCAACATCGCAACTCAGAAAGAGATTTGTCTAAACCACCAAACTCCAAAGCTATGCTTTTGGGATATTTTAGGCAATTCTCAAGATGAAACAAATGGACTAGATAGTAAAGTTGAAAAAAGAACCAACATTATTCTCCATAGGGAAAAGATACAAATATACCCCTCAATTTTGCGATTTAAAGCAGATATATCCCCACTATAAAAGTGGTGCAAATACACCTCAGCCGTCAACGGGTCAAGAACCACATATACAAGTTAAAATACTTCCTAGGAGTTGAGGTGGCCCATTCTAAACTGGTCATATTTCCCAGGGAGCAAAATATGTCTTTGATTTGCTTATAGGAGACCGGAAAATTGGGATCGCTCGACTTATTCTTTAACATTTAGAACTAAGGACTGGTAATTTAAGGATTACACTGAGGTATGTTAAGCTTGACACTATCTTTTGAGTTTTTAGATTAATTCATGCCTTCGAAACAACGACTTAAATGATATTTCATGTATGTGCAGGACAAGCTTGCTTTAACTTATGAAGTGTTGAAATTATAAAATGTGTGATGAATCCAACTGTAGTAAAAGCACCTACATTGGTGCATCTTTGATAATAATTGTTCGATTTAACTTGACACGATGGCCAAGTCGAAGAAATACCTATAGGCTTACAAACCATTAGCACTATAATGAGACAGTAACAGAATAATTCATACAACAATTTTTTAAAATAAGAAATTTCAGCCTGTTTCAAGCTTGCCATGCCATGGAATGTAAGTGCCACTTACTCACAAAAGTGCCTATCGTACGCAGCCACCGCATTTTTATAAGATATTGCTTTACGTCGAACTCGCGACCTCCCTACTACCAAGAAGAATTTTTTACCCGCTTACGCAGCGCCTTTCATACAACAATTACTAACACATAAATAAATCCAATGTAGGAAGTTTACTAGAACTGGTAGGACCAAAATTAATCCAAAGAGCCAACTGTAACCCACAAGATGTATTCTTCCTATATACTCCCTTCCTTTTTTTGTTTCTTCTGTTGACAAATAAATAAAATCCACAAGCCAACCACAACGTCACCTGCACAAGGGACCTCTTTCTCTATTCATATCTTGGGTTTAGGTAGCTACGCGGATATGAGATGAAGAACTTGAATGTCTGAACTTCTCAACGACCGGTCTTGGGACGTTTCAATCCACCAGTATTGAAAGGAGAGACACTGCCACTTGGTCCGGGACTCTCTTCCCTGAAATTTGAATTTAGCATCGCAAGTTCATGCAATTGTTGTCTCTTTATATAATCCTGTGATTCGTCCTGTAAATAGTAGCATCGAACAAAGTATAAGGCAGTGAAGATTACGTGAAAATGGAAACTGGTTTATCTTGGTTTTTCTTGAAATGTGCCTAATTAAAGAAAAGGTTTATGCTTCAAAAAAGAGGTACAAATTATAAGAAAAGGTGAAAGAAATAGATATGACGGACTATAATCCACCATATGATTTCTGAATATGCAGAAAACATAGAGACGAAGCTTAAGTTTCCGATACTTTTTCTTTAAATTACTTTTCTCTACTATATGATAAGTTGTTGTGGTGCCAGATACTTAAACCAGTTCCGCTCCATCATAGAGCACCTATATAGTCAACTAATATTTTTTTGTTGACAGGTAGTCAACCTGTTAATACAACAACAACAAGAAGCCCAGTTATTAACAGGTAGTCAACCTGTTAATAATTTGAGAATTTTGTCCTCTTTGTAAGGAACAGGATGATATCAAAGATATAAAAAGAATCATGTGTAGTTCAAATAGTAGCATAAACTCTAGAATAATCCTCAAAGGAGCAAATTAGAGGTACGTACCACTGGCTTGAGCAACTCCTCTATTATTTCTTGTGCCCGTCTCAATCTAATATCCACAATATTGGCTGGTAATTCTGCCTCGATTAAAATATGGAGTGGTTCATTCAGGTGCTCATATCCTGGTATTCCACGTAGGTTTTCCTCCTTGAGATTATCAAACATAAAAATATGTTAGAACTCCAAAGATCAGCTCGCACAAATGGCCCATTGAAGTTTTGAAAGAACTTCACAAATAAGTATCTAATTCTCATGAAGTCAAAGGAACAAGCTGATTTTGACAAAGCCATAGCTTTACAGTCAACTACAGAGGAATGAGTTCCAGTTGGTACTAATTGATCTGTATAGATAAAATTATCAGTACCAATTTTGGTCCATGACTCAAATCAAAGGAACCATTCAAAAATTTCTAGCAGCACTGATGAAACTTCTTTTAACATAAACCCATAAGAGTATAAGCGTCAGACAGAAAAATTTGAATGTTAATGTTCCTATGCTATTCCTTTTTTGTACATAAACTGAACATTGTAGCAAAGCTTTAACATGTGCAAATGTGCAATACAAATCTATTACTTAATCAGTTTAAGTAAAATTGGCTGAAACTTGATTTGCACCAACTTTAGCTCTACCTAAACTTAACAGTGCTTCTAATGGTCATGACAATTTCTTTATTTAGACTAACAAGTAGGACTTTTACTCCTACAGGCCCCGTCAGTCCGGCCCTTCCTCCTAACATAGGGGTATCTTTTTTGCCCAGTCAATACTGGAATATCTAAAACAGTCTTCTCTATTGCTCAAATATTACTAGGTGACCTATGCAAAAATGACAACTAATAAGTGAATAGATATATAAATATACAACCTAGGTGATGACAAGAAAACAGCTATACACTAAAGAGTAAAAAAGAGGAGATATAATCAAGATTTTCCCATTCCTTCACTTAATTTATTTGTTTTAATAGGTATCTTGACTCCACTCAATAATCAAAAAGGATACGTACCCTTAATGACCTACTGACCTAGGTTACAAGTTCAATATAACCCTTCTTATATGATGATACTGAAAGAAACTAGGTCAGAGAACTATACAGATATTAATAGAAAAGAAGAAACAGGAGGACATGCATTAACTTAAAATCATCTTATCTAATTGGGATGGTCAAATATATGAGATGAACTACTTATGTTCTAGTCAATCAAAATTTCAACAGGACTAAGAAAGAATAGAATACTAGCACTACCTGTTCCGGGTCCTTGATTGACCCTCTTCCTCTAATATATACACGACACCCTGTAGTAGCTTCCACCTGTTTCAAGGAATTTCCCCTGGGACCCAGAAGTCGCCCAACAAAATTGAACTGAAATCCACCGAGAAGTTAGTTCAAACAAGGGTTTATTTGCCCAACCAATATACAGCACTGCTAGCCAGTGTGTGAAAACAATAAATAAATCCCTTACGTTTGGATAAGTGTCTAATGGAATTTCTAAACGCAATATCCGTTTCACAGTGTATGAACTAGGACCTGGTGCCCCATGCCAGTCCATTGACATTCCAGGAGCTCCACTTAATCTCTGCCACAAATAGAGAAACTGGATTTAGAATAAAATAGGGAAAATAAGTTTTTTTTTTTTTTTTTTTTTTTAAAGAAAAAAAAAACAGTTAACACACGACATGAAGTGCTTGACACTTAAAGGGGCAAAAAGACAAGAAGAAAATCCATTGATATATTCTTATGCATCAGAAATCAATTATCAAATGAATCACCAGCATGGGCAAACTAAAGATGCACACAGTTATAGAGATTAACTAGTGACAGATTGGATTTCCTTGCGTCTCACATGCCAGATGATTCGCTCACTTAATATAACAGCTCAAACAGTTCCAAAATCATTTGCATCTTCTTCACTCATTCACCAATAAATTTCAAATTCTGATCTTCACGCCGCTATGCCTAAAGAACTAATCAAATCAAAATTTTGAGTGGGCCAATTCTGTTGTGTAAGGGCCCATCCATATTCTTTTAGGTCGTCAACATTCTAACATTTACTTTGAACGTTGATATAACCACTGAAAGAAACATAATTGTTCCAAGGCTGTAGGGGGGAACAGCCAAATTAGACATTCATGTCAGCCATGTTGCCTAATAATTTATGTCAATCCCAAATTGTATGTCCATAATCGATCATATTCACATCCTTGTGGATTCAGTATTACATGGAATGCAAGTCAAAAACTTCAGAACCCCTTATATTCTTGTTTCTAGATCAAACAGGTCCATCTCCTGATGCTATTAGATAAAAAATGTCATGGGAAGTAATCACAAGAACCAATATAAATGTCAGAAGAATATCCTCTCTTTCACGAATATAAATGTCACAACTAGTTGCAACAATCATCATCTCAACATATAAACCTTTACTCTCCAACTTCTACAGGCAAAGACCAGGCAAGCTCATCTCACTTTGGTAATTGTCAATGTTGGTTCCAGCTAACCTTATCCGGACCTTGATTATGGACTCTTGGACATTACCATGCAATTGAAAAGGAGGAATGCCAGGATTCATTATTTTGTTCATTCTCATACAAAGCAAAGAACTAGTCTATTGTCAAGCTGCAAGTAGAACAAGATCATGACCACCATTAGGCAATAAATATACTAAGGATCTTTGTTTTGTTCGCCCCGTTATTGATCTTGCTAACTTCCACTAACTTATGCACTCGCCTGTGTACTTACAACGGTTTTCTATTAGGTTTGAACAAATATTTGTGAACCTTGCTTAGTGATTGCTCTAAATATCTAAGACTTCTCATCACGCTGAATTCAAATAAACGCAAACTAGTTCTAATAGTAAATACTAACAGAGAAAATAAGAAACAGTTACGATTAAAAGTAATAACATATGGTTTTTGCACATAATGTAACACCCCAAGAGGCTAACAGAACCTAGAATATGAAATATTTTCATCTAAGATATCTATCCAAGTTTATTACAAAGCCAGACTGCCAGAGTACTTGAATAATTCATTAAGGTCAGTGATGACATTATTAAAAGTTCTTAAATGTGAAAGAATCAAGTTCATCAGAAATTATATGAGTAAATGCAAATTCTAATTGAAATCTAAATCAAGGTTATTTGTCATATATTCACCATCTGCATACACTAAACTAACTCTGCTTGGTGATCTGAGTATTAGCTACACGTATTAACCATTTTGGTCCAGAGTAATTTCCATAGTGTTCAATACCAATTCACCTGTTCTGCTCAAATTCTCACTGCTGGTCCCACCAAAAGTATCCATAAAAGTTAAATATATCTGTATTATATCGAGCAGCATTATGCATTTCAGGAAACCATTTAGAGCTCGCTAGCTGCTTCACTTGAAATTATTTGACATGCAGTGCTGCTGCATTCCCTACTATCTAGATGGTAATGCACTCTGCCTTAAAATAGAATGCCCTTCAGCTTGCTAAAGATAGTTTATCATTTACAGTCTATCAAATGTTAGGTGGCAGCAGAATTCCAATAATAAGAATCCTCAAGAATAATATAAATCAGTCAGGTTACTTCATCTAGACCATCATTTATTGCAAGACAATATACATTTTACAATAATAGTCTAAAAGAATCTTGAAATTTGAGGTTCAAATCCTAGCTACAACACTCAGTGTGAATCCACCTACTCCAACTTTAGTGGCGAATTTTCCCAATATCGTTACTTGTAGGCTTTAATGGTATGTATGGTAAGTTAAGAAGCTAAGTTCTTGAAGGATTGGAGCTTAGTGCTTATCCGTTTAATAAAGCAACTTACGGTAAAGTTATACTACTGTTGAGAAAATCATAGAAATGCTACCAGCTACTAAACATTTTGCTGAATCATTAGATCTAGATTTGTATAGCTCTGATCTTACAGTTTTTTTCCTCTTGTATATGTGACACAGAGAGAGTAAAGAGACGGTCCTGTTAATAGAAGAAATCCAACAGTATAGGGCAAATTTCAACATGTCAGATAAAAGATGACAAAGGCAATTACCTCCTGCGCAAGTCCACTCCAACCACCCAATCCTGTTCCACCAACATTTGACATAAGGTTTGGTGAAGTCATAGGGCTGGGACTTCTATGCCGAAACCGATCAAGCTCACCAAAACCTTGGTTTGGCATCATTCCTGATATCTTCATAATCTCTGAAAATCAGAATGTAGTCAAAGTAATCAATCACTAAATCAAAATTGTAATAATAGCATGATGAGTATGACAAAAAATAGTTAATTACATGTAAAATCCTGAAAACCAGAATCTAGTTATGGTGATCAAGCATCAATTAAGATTAAGTAGCACTTTGACTACAATGCACAGAATAGTTTAACAACAAAATTGCTAACATAATCATCAAAACCTTGAGAAATAAAGCCAATAGAGTACCGTGAGGTTAAGAGAAATAAACATCTTATGCTATCTGTATCTGGATAATGAAAGATTAAAATTTGAATTAACCTCACGAATTCAGAATTCTTGATAACTGAAGAGGCATATCCACCAAAAGTAACCAGATCAAGGACGTTAGCATGAAGAACATACATTTAATTTGCATCTGAACAAGTCTGGAACTTTCCAAGCTGGCCTAGATATTCTTTCAAACAAAGATCAGCTTAGAATGTCCACTCTCAAGCAGGTTATTCCATGGATGACTGTGTGATCAGCTAAGTCATATTTTTCTTATTTTAATTATTCGAGATTTCCCAAAAGTATTAACAAGAGAACTAAACTGTCAAAGTTACAATTTCCCCCGTAACTTTTTTTCATATGTCCTTGCAAATCCTCTGAAGATAAATAATAGCAGAAAATTTCATGGACATTGGTTAGCCATGTATAACATTTGAAAAGATGCAACTTCCTGAAGAAGAATTAATTTTTTGTACGTCCTTATCATTTCCTCCTGCCATGTGCATAATTTTACAAATAGAGTCTTGTTTATGAACATCAAGGTGCAAATGAGCCTTTTTCACCAGGAGTAAAAATGTCTCCCCAATGCCTTAAGGATTAAATTTCTTTCTATTAGCTAATCAAATCTGTTCCAACAACAGAATCATACATGATGATCACTTACATATACACAGAATCCAAAAAGAGTTTCCTTAATTGGGCCACATTCGCAACCAGTCAACAGTGAGAAGTAGGCAAGAACAGATAAAGTAAAACAAATGGTGGTCTATGAAGGTACAAACCAATCAAGCTAGATCTAACTTGTCATCTATTAACCACAAGAAATCAGAACTAATGCAGCTAAACCTCTAAACTCCCAAGTCCCAACCCCCCAGCCCCTAGAAAATGCAGATTTAACTCAACTGAATCAAGAAATAGGCAACTGGACATAAAAATGAAGTTACCTTGATTCAAGAGTGTGCTACATATGGGAAGAACTTGCATGAAAGGACCAATCTTTTGATGCTCAGCCAACAATTCTGACAAGTACTGATTACTGAAAAATAAACACATAGCAATCACAACCCACATCACAAAATTCAAGAAAATGTAGAATTCAGCAAGATTATAAGAAAAAGAAAATTAAAAAAACATACGTGTCAACATCTGGATTAGTTCTAATCTGTGGAGATGCAGCTCTAGAAGGTGAGTAGCTATGATTATATAAACCTGACATACCTTTTTTAGGCCAAGTATATACTTAGTAAGAGTTAAATGGGTTAACTGAAGTTATGTCTACAGCGGCAGAAGACAGAAAAAGAGAAGACAAGAAACAAGTAGACAGATAGAACCCTTGAAAAGTGTTTGTGTACATGAAAGAGAGAGAAGTGTCAAAAGGTCTCTGAATTTGCCAGAAAGGCAGCAAAATCTTCTCCTTTTTCTTTTTTGTCTGTCACTTGAACTGCCATCACGATTTGGTGGCTGCTTAAATTTGCAATAAATGTATATCACAATACATTAATAACCCCTTAAATTTATTAATAAATTTAATTTGAATGCTTACATTATAGCTTATGTCATTGAATACCCGAATATATGAAAAATATTTTTATTAGATACTTTCAAGTTTCAACTCAAATTTTTAAGAAGTCTGTGCATTTTAAAGGCGCGTCATTAGATAAATAAGTTAACCATTTAAAATATGTCACTTCCTTTAAGGCGTAAACTTTTAAGCTTGTTCCAATAAGGTTGATTTGCATAATTGTGACATTTTAAGTGCTTAACTTTTATACGTAATAGACGTTTTAAAATACCCATAAAAGCTTTCCAAAACTCGAGCCTGAAATGTCTAATATGAACATTTTATCATGTGTTTACGTGCTCAATGTAAATAAGTTGTAATTTGAGTGTCTTAAGTTATACTAGTAACAACTTTAAACAGTTGTCCATATATTCCGTTAAATATATCTAGAGTATGTAGTAGTGATTAATGTGATTTGGGTATTTAAGGTCTATGAATGAGAATAGTCAGCCAAGAATCCGCTGTCACCTTTCTGTGGTGTGAATGAAAGAAAATGAATAAGAAAATAAAATCAGAAAATGTGGAAAAGTAGACTCAATTATTGTGCTCAGTAGGTACGCCGTAAGCACATGAAAAGCAAAGATTTTTTTTTACTGTTTTCTGATACGAGGTTGATAAAATCCAGGTGGGGTTTGTCTTTTTGTATTGGGTGAAAGTATGAGTATAATGACGTTGAGTGTCTTAGCTGGACGGTGGACAGAATGGCCGACACTTTTATTCGACGCTCTACGTTGTATCATTCCATCTCAAAATACACCCTTTCGGTATAGGATATTAATTTTTTTTATAAACAAATATTATACATTATAAATAAATAAATGTATATTTTCAAATCTTTGGTCCTAATAATCCCCTTATATTTAGCTATTTGGTAGCTTTTGCCCCTGCATGCTCACATGGCACAGAGTAGTCATTCTTTTTTGGGCACATGAGATTGATAACTTTCAAATGGAGTATTTTTACCATTGATTGTCACATAGTCATATACAGATTTATTCTTTCTAGTTATGTATCTATATTTACTTCTTCATAATACACCACTCATATTTTACCTCAACTTTGTAATGACTAGATAAATTGAATGAATAAATTAGTAAGAAATTATAAAGCGATAATGAATTAAATAAGTCTGGGCTGTTGATCCTTGAAGAGAATCCTTTGATAGGTTTTCCTCTAGTGGAATAGTTATTTGCCTAGCCTTGCAGATTTAATGTTAACCCGGTACAAAAGAATGATAAAGTAAACTTAATTGCTAAGGATTGAATAGTATGAATGTGTATAAGTAGTTGTTATTCGATATGCTTCTTGGTGGCCTTTAAGCTCCTTTTATAGTACAAATACATCAGCACTTAAGCCGTGATTAAATTCTAATAATGAGTAATAATAGATAATAAATGTTATTTTAATTCTAAATCGTAATGCCTGCTTCGAACCCGGACTAGTCACACAACGTTCAACCTTCATTAACCCGAGACAATTGCCCTAGATGGATTGCTCTGGGTTTATCCGAGGTCCTTCATTCTGATTAAGTTAAACGACTAAGCAGCATTTCACCTTTAACTACCACGTGTTTTTTTTTCTCGTTATGCTATGTGTCAACCTATATTTTGTCATGTATACACATAGTCCCCCCACTCTCCGATGGAGAGAAATGACACCGGGGGTGGATTTGAAACGTCACCGGACCAATCTCCACTTAATGGCCGGAAAATGAATCGTCTCGATGATTCATTCAAAAATACAACCGTCAAAAACTTGAATTCAATGCTCTTACTGCGAAGCGCCGGCAACCTTAATCATGATGACTGACATAAAGCTGCCGTTTCTGGAAAGTTGTGCCTCTTTGAATACCAAACACTTCGTCTTCCTCAATTAAGTGTATATAAGGCAAAAGAAGGCAAAAGATCAAGCCCAAATTCAACCAAATCTTTTCTTTTCCTTAAACAAAAGAAACTTCTCTTGAAATCTTCCTTATCTTTATCTTTTCCTTTCTCGCAAAGATTCTAACTATTCTTTATCCCTCAATCGTTCTTCTCAAAATAACACTCTATCTCTTGGACGTTGTTCTGGGAAAGCTCCAATCTCACTAGCAAGCCAAGAAGTTGACCTTAATTCATTTGCCACCGATATCCTTCTTGCTGGGTTTAAGTATTGTTGACACCCGATTTTGTCCCGCCCCTTTTCCAAAATATTTATTTGCAAATAGTTATGTACACTTTACCACAATTATTTGCTTTCTATTAATTTGGGTCGTTTCCCACTGTCCAACTATAGTCATCACCTATTATTTTTATTATTATTATTGTTATTATTAATATTATTATCATTATTTTTTTTATTATTATTAATATTATATTTATTATTATTATTATTGCTATTATTATTATTTTATTATCTCTTTAAGCACTTAATATTATAATTATTAATATTATAATTGCCGTCTTAATATTATTATCACTATTATTATTATTGCTATTATTTTTCATCATACTGCGAGCACCTAATTTATAATCGCGATGGTCGCTTTTAACATTTCTATTTACCGTCTTATGCAAAACGCGTCGCATTTATTTTATATAATTAGACAATAGCATTTACTTACTTTTAAACCTTATAAATATTATCGCGCAACTATTATGATATCGTATAGTTTTCACTACCATATAACTACTAGTAATTACACTTTGCATTGCATAATTTATTCACTTAAGCATATACTAATGCATGATTTATTAAAAGTGTTAGATCTTTTAAAAGGGGGGCAGCCCATTTTTCAGGCCCAAAAACGGACCCAATATACGGCCCAACATTTTACCCGACCCACACGTCAAAAAAAAAGGGGGGGAGCAACTAGGTTAATGTTATGACCCGTATTTCGTACGTTTGGATAGTTCGGGACAATTGCGAGAAGTTAAGGGCAAGACCGTTCCCAAAATTATATTAATGAGCAAGTTGGTTATGAATATTATTTATGAATATTATTAGTAGGAAATAAAGGGAAAGGCCAAAGGTAAAAAAGAATTTTGAAAAATGGCCTATGGAAATAATGTGGAAGGTAGGGGCAAGATGGTAATATTGAGGAAAGTCGAGGGGCAAACGGGAATTTCACCAAAGGGTTCATGAAAGTTCAAAAGGGCCAAATTGGCCATGTGACAAAAAAAAAAAAAAAAAAGAAAGGATGACAAAATAAGTCATCTTCTCCTAGAAATTTGAGAGATTGCTAGAAAAATTTAGAGAGAGGGCATGTGCCCCTCACATGATTTGGAAGAGATGTGTATATATATAAGAGGAGTCTTCATTTTAGTTCAAGAAATTGGAAAGAGAAAAAAAAAAAAAAAAAAAAAAAAAAGGGAGAGGTGAAGAGTTTCGGCCATGGCTCCCAAAAAAAAAAAAAAAAAATTTGAGCCATGGAAAAGTTGATCAAGAAAATTATTTATTTTAGTATTCTAAGCAAGTTGAAGGCCCTCATTAACATGAGATCATTGTTGGAGCCATTAAACCATTCATTTGTGCAATTTTAAACCCCTAGCCAGAAAGAAGTTGTGTGGAAAGGAAGGTATGTGTTCAATTCTCTTTTATATGTATTATGGATGGTTATGTATGTTGTTGTATGTGGGAGTGGATTTGAATTCATGAAACATGTATGTGTTGATGTTGTGGCCAAGATGGAATAGTGTTGTGTAGAGATGATGAGTTAATTTTTATTTAGTATGTTGATTGTTGTAATTGTGGATTCTATGATGGGAAATGAGGATTTAATGGTTAGAAATGAAATTGTGATTGTTTGAGGATTATGGAAGAAGTTGGTGAGACATTAGTATGATTTCTTATAGTTGAAAGAATAATTCATGTATGTTGTGGAATTGAAAAATGAATGAAAAAAAACATGAGAATATGCATGTGTGTGGTAGTGTGTGTTGTGTAAGGTTAAGGGGCCGATTTTATGTAGTATGTTGTTTGTTGTTGTAATGTCAAGAAATGAGTGCAATATTAAGGAAATGTTATTGAATTATGTAAAGGAGCTACTAATGTTGGAGTGTGTGTTTTGAATTAATTGTTGAATGTTGGAAGATATGATTATTGATATTGTTGTGGCCGAGTTCCATTCTCGCTTTGTTGTTGTTGAATTGGCGGGTTAGATTCTCGAAATTAGGGATGGCGCATTTACAGGAAAATGCTTTTGAAATTTTTTTAGATAAATGTGAATTCAAGATTGGATTCCTAAAAGCTCTAATCAATATTTGGTAAATGTGACCAATTGTAGATTTTGGAGAGTTTGGGACTTGAAGTTGGAGTAGCGTAAGGAGCGGAAAAAGGTATGTAAGGTTTCACCTTCCTTTCTTGGCATGTCTTAGACGTAGTAGGTTTGGACACGGGCCTCGGGGGACATTTCCTTTCCTAGAAATTCGAGATTGAAATTAACCCTTTTTCATTCAATAGAAGTGAATTAATATTTTGCATAAAATGTTGGAAAGTTGCCTAAATATCTAGAACTCGCACAAATAGGACCCGACTACCTTAAAACTCTCATAAGTGACCTCTTGGAATGTAACATATGTAAATTGTGTACGCCACCTCATTTGACTCGAGGTGGGCCCAGCATTGATGGATTTTCTCTATTGCTCCGTTATCAAACGATAAGTGTTGTAACTATTCTAATGAGAATATTTCTATGATGATAATGATAACGATGATGTAAGGAAGAGGATATGTTCTTACCACGAATACGACGATATGAAATGTTAAGCTATTTTTGGATAATGACTATTTTAAAGGTTTCAAAGTATATGAAATGATATGTCTATGATGAGTATGACAAGAATGATTCCATGACTAAGAGCCTTAAGTCAAGAGTCCAATGCGAGTATGAAAGTGTTAAACTAGTTCTTGACCTTTAATTCTATTCCTTAGTTATGATACTATTTTTTTTTAAGATTTCAAAGCATATAAATTAACGTTTATGGTGTCCATGATTTCATTCCATGTTTTCTTTTAATGTTATTTTCCGTTGGTAGTCTCGCCTTATGATAATCGTTCCTCGAAGGCGAGACATGACGACCACCGGTTACTCCAATGTAATCGGAGGTTTCGATCTTATGTCACTCCGACGGGTACATGACTTTCTTTGGGCTCTCCTACGCTTATATGATATATGTATATGAGATATGTATATGCACGTGGGGTGGGGAAGGGATACATGGGAATGGGAAGGGAAACATGTTTCATTGCCACCGTCGGTGTTTATCATCCGGACGCGGGATGCCGGACGCGGGATTTATGGGCGGCGAGTATTTCGGCGCAATGTGGGCGAGCCGACGCTATTCGGTGCTATGATACTACATGATATACTATGACTTGATATGATATGATATGATATGCTATGATATAACATGATACGATATAAGATCTACTTTCTATGTATATGGAAAAGAAATGTTTTCAAATGAAAGACAAGCATGCATGGCATCCGGCCAAAAAGGCATTCACGTATGCTGAGGTTATCCTTTTATCTCATCACATGTTCCGTGATCCCATGGTATTCATACTTATGTTCTGTTTGTATTATTTTTCATGCCTTACATACTCGACATTGCTCGTGCGACCCTGCTTCTGGGGTCGTTTCGTGCCGCGGTACACCCGGATAGTTTGAATCTAGCATAGAGGATGTTCCGGCATGAGTTGGTAGGCTCCGCTTGCCGGTCTTTGCCGAGTCGGAGTATAGATGCTATGATGCTTTGTTAGAAGTTAGAGACTTTGCGGCAGACGCAGTCGTGGGTATTGGGTTTTCGGTCGTAAGGGCTCCAAGAAAATTTACATGTTATTATGTTTCGTGTCACGAGTCTTATGTGATGTCGGATTTTACTTATGGGAAAAAAAAATTCTATGTATTCATTTCTAACTGATTCATAAGTTCACATGTGTAATAAGAGTCAGCGGGTTCGCTCGGCTCCGAATATGGGGTCGGGTGCCCATCACACCCTAATAAGGTTAGGGTGTGACAGTTAATTTCTCTCTCTCTTCAGCTGCATCAAGTGGCGCCCCCTTTCTCTCTCTCTCTCTCATTTCCTCTTTCACGATATTGCCAACTCCATCAGTTGAAACGAAAATTTTGTCTTGCCATTTTTGTTTAAGAGAATACTTTTCCCAGACGCCTCTCTGTCTCATGTTGCCATTGTCACGCTTCAAGGTGCGTGAATCTCTTCATTCCAGTCAAGGTATCACCATTTCGGGAAACTCTGAATCGATCACGTGATGGTCCGCAAGTTCGTCCAAATATGTCAACGTTCACTTTGACCAGATTTTTGGACTAGATTTCGAAAAGGGATCTCAAAATCCCGCCCAAAATTTGGACCTTGAAAACCCTAGTTCTTGATTATAAATAGGGGGAGGAGGATTTCTGGTTTTCCTAACGATCGTTCATCTCTAAAAAGCCTTAAGTTAGCTGTAGTTGCTGAAAATAGGGGCTTAATATTTTCCTTGTTTGGTCATAAGGGGAGGGCGAAATCTGATCCTTAAAAAAAAATATATAGTTATAGTTTTAAAAAAAAAAAAAAAAAAAAAGAGAAAGAAAGAGGGCAGAAAAATCGTCAAGAAATCGCTCCATTTTTTTTTTGATCGAAAGCGGGTTGAGTTAAGTAGATTCGGGTTCGTCGCGTTCGAGTATAGATCCGAGACTCGAAGCCTCGGTTGACGCACTCGAAAGAGGTAAACAATCCTTCTTTTAGTTAGTTTTAATTTCAGTTCCGGTAGCTTAGTAGCACTTATTTGTTCATGTATGTTTCGTTGTTTAGTTGATTTAGTTCCGGTTTAGTAGCTCAGTAACATCTGTATATGTTTATGTCGTTTTAGTTAATTTAGTTTCGGTTAACAGTGTTTATGTGCTCATGCCCTAATTTAGTTTAGCTTGGTTTCAGTTTAGTAGTGTTGATGTCTTCATATAAGTTCATGTGTGGATGATTAAGTTACTATTGTTTGGTTTTTAATTTATTGGTATGCCCATAATTGGAATCTGTTCTACTTAGTCATATGATATTTTGGTTTAGAAAGTGTGCTAGGTCAGTTGTTCTGTTTGGTTCTAAGTCCGAATGACAGTCAGAATGTTATCGTTAGTTCTTCGATATCCATGTTTTTCTTCAACGTTGGCGATACTAGTCTGAGATTACCCCCTTAGGTTTTAAATAGTAGCATAGGTCAGCCCTCGAATCCGTTAACCTCTCTACTGTCAAAACGCATGCCCGTGCCTTATGTTGCTACCATGTCTTATCCTATGATGAGTGTTTCTTTTCTGTTTCCTGCCTTATTTAGGTCCCTTTAGATCATTATTATGTTTCGAAACTGTATGCTTGCACTTTCAGGAATGGACTGACATGAATGTTGAATAGCTAGTTGTTTGTCGAACCAACCTCTCCCTCACTTTTAGTCCTATTTTCAGATTGTTGTTGTTAGATATCTACAGCTCATTTTGTGTTCTCTCTATAGGTCGTCTTACAGTCCAAATGTAGGAATTAACCAAAATCAGTAACCTTCTCATTTTTTTTCCCAGCATTTTGCTTATTACAACCCTTTATTTGCTCGCTATTGGCTGCCTTAATTCATTCGGGTGAAAAAATGTGTTTTGGATGATTGCTATCACCATCGTGTCCAGTTTTGATATATACGAATGTAATCACAATTTTAATAAGTTTTCCCTTCTTATTTCCATTTAGTTAAACTGATTTAGGCTTGATGTTTAAACTGCTGCTTGTCATTAAAATAGGCCTCTATCTCTTAATAATGTGATTACCTTGAGTGTTAAAGATTTATGGAAAAATCATGAGTTAATGTAAGTTTCCCTTTTGTAGCTAGAAGCATTTTCTCTGGAGTTGTCTCGTAATTTGGTTAATAGTATGTTCCCTAGCTTAAATTGTATCTCGAAACAGCTTGAAGGAAATCTTGTTGAAATAGGGGGTGTGATAGTTTAAGTATCTCTTTCTAGTTTGATTCATTATTTGAAATCCTTGAGGCCTCTCTCTTCCAAAATGTTTCAAGCATGTTAGGTTTCGTCAGATGCTTATAAATGTCATCAAAGTGAAAAAGGATAGATGTTTTTCTCCCATAAGTTGTTCTGTTATATCCTAATGAAGAAAGGTGACCTTTTAAGACAACCAATAATAGTTTAGAGTAAAGTATGGGCCTGCTATCATGGGTAAGCTGAGTGAATAAATCTTTCAGAGTAATAAGAATCTTATAAATCTTCAAATGTTTTTCTGTTTCTGTTGTGTTGTGGATTTAAATTCAAGCTATGTATTCCTTAATGAATCAATGTGCTTTAGCTATTGGCTGCTGCCTTAATGTGAGATTAATTTGTATTATGAATTCCTGCTAGGAGTTAATGAGGTACTGGTTTCAAAGGCATGCTCATATTAATATAAATAACAAAATTAGAAATTAATGCTTTAACTTGGGAATTTATTTGCTTTAGTCAGTTTCTCTTTCAACCAGTACAAGATTAGGATGTTTTCTTTAAAAACCGTCCTTTAAAATCAGAGTTTAGGCGATCTAAACTTACCATTAGATTATGTACCATAGTCATATGTTTAAAGTTTGAGCTTCAATTGTTTATGTTAGGGTTGAGGCATCAAATACATTTGAGAGCTGTCCTCCTCTGATGTGTCTCCCAGATCGATTCAATGTCCAGCTTATACCTTTAATCCGTTATGTGTTCCACTTTGAATTTGTTAAAGTCCTCGGAAATAACCTTGTCTCGTCTTCCATTTATGATTTTCTGAATGCAAGCATGTAGTCTTGTTCTCAGCAACATTTCTCCTTATGTTTGTCTTTTTTAGAAGTAGTGAAGCATGAGTGAAATGTGTTTTTCACATCTTTAGCATGCTATAACCAAACTGCATAATTTTCTCTTGTGCGTAAATCATTGTCATGTTCAGGATCTCTAGTATCAGATTAAACTCGTCTCTTTAAAGGTCATTGGTTGTGAGTTAATTTGGTTTGTTCGCATTAGCTTCAAATTACTACATTTCCAGAGATGTTTTGGATATGCTTTTGTAAAAAAAAAAAAAATGAAAGTAACTTAAAACTCCTACTCGATCCTATCTAACTGTTTTTCTCTTAAATACTACGCTGACGCCTAGTGACTTATTTGCTCAATTTGTGTGCTCGCTTAGGTTAAATGTAAATTGTTTATGCCTTAATACAAATACTTAGACATATACTAATCTTTATTTCCCTTTTTCTTTGCATGTACACTTTGGGAGCGACATGGAGTCTTCACAAAAGACTCTCATCGCCGCAAGCAATCTCATTTGAGATTAATATTTGCTGCCGCTAAACCAAAGATCTGCATTTACATCTCCAGCGATACCTCTCATGTTCTCGAAAACGCACCCAAACAGAATACGACAGAGGGGAAGAAACAACGGAATTCCCCTCCCATCGCGTCATCAATTTTATACTTTATATATTTTATGGATTTTTGACTTGTTAGAGTATTTTACTTCCTAGATACGGTTAAGTTAAGAGTACTTCAAATAGTTAATCTTATGGGGGTAGTTAGAGATGATGGATTAGAATTCAATAGATTTTGAAACACGTCTTCAAGAGTTTGTTAATTTAATATATTTTCATAGGTTAAGGATTTTTTTTAGTCATTAATTTTACAGTAGCGTACCTCTAACTATACTTTAGATCAATAGCAATTTTGTTTTACCCGGTCACCAACCGAAATAAGGAAATGTCTTTGAGCACTAATAACAAATTTTGGATAATAACCTTACATTTTTTAATTTAATTGAGCAACCCTTTTGTGAACTAAAAAATTATCACTTTTACTCAACTCCCCTTTAAATAAAAGTGGCATTTCATCTTTAAGTTATCAAAACCTTTTTTTAACAAAAGGCTCAAGTTTTTTTGTTTTATTCAAATAATTTTCTCAACATGTGAGTCAGATTATTGCTAACTTCAAACCCAAACCCTCAAGTTTCTTTAAAGCAACATTTATTTACAACCCCTTAAAATTCATACGAGATATTTTATTTGAAAATAAGTGACACTAAGATATATGATTTATAAAAACAAAATGATTTTCAGTCCTTTTTGAAAATAGCTATTTCTTTATTTAAGTCTAGAAAATGCATTATATTATTTATTTGCAAAGCCCTCTATTTTAATTACTTATATACTTTTATGAAATATCTTTTTCTTAAATTATTTATAAGATACTAATTTACTGTACTTCGTCTTAATTTCTAATACTAACCTAAGTTTGGTCGTGTAAATATTTAGCGGATCTTAAAGGATGCCTAACCCCTTCCCTTTAGGATAATTAGAACCCTTACCTAGGACTTATTAGGTTCGTGAGACCCTTAAAAATAGAGTTTAGTTTAGCAATGATTAGTTAATAATTAGGTGTCCTAATTCACCCTTAAAATAAATTAGGTGGCGCTCCTTAAATTAAATAGTTGGAAATCACCAATATGTTGTACTCCGCTTTGACCCGGTCTAAATGGGGTATAACAAGTATCATGAAGCTTTTAGCATCATCGACCACTATCAATCTGTCAAGGAAATCAAATTCTTCATAACTGCTGATACTATCCCCAAAGTTCGAGAGGACTGCAACTTCACTCCCGAAGTTGAAATTTCTGCCGTTAACTCTGAAGCCAGGATGAAGCATCACTTTAAAGTTTTCTCCATGGTTTATACCTATCCTTTTGCGATAGGTTTCAACCTCCCAATTCCCTAAATCATTGAAGACTTTTTCCATCAATACCGAGTTTTTATTGGTCAAGTTGCTCCTAAATTTGGCGCCTGGTCTACGGTATTAATATTCTGGCAGACCAAGCCGGTGTTGCATTCACCCTAGACCACTTGATGCACTTGTATGCCCATCGGGTGTTCTGTGGAGGGTTGGTTCATCTATATCCTCGTGGAAGACGCTATTTGGTCAACCCAGAAAATGATTTTGACCGGCGATGACTTCATAGGTGTGCGATGATCCGGACCTGTCACCTTCACCGTTCCACACCCGAGTCATTTCCGGAGGCATGGAATAATACTCGTAAGCCTTTTACTGGAATTCCTTTTTTTTTTTTATAATACCGCTTCTTACTTTCCTTAACCCTTTCTTCATATCTATGCTACTTTATAGCGGTTCCTGTTGAGCCTGAGCTTTTAGTCGGGATTTTTGAATGGGTTGTTGCACTATTGCGTGCCACTCCCAACATGACTCGATCTTGGAGAAGCATGACCTCAAATTGGTGAACAGGAAAAAGTTACGGTGAGTGAAGCTTAGTGATAAGCCATGCTACCTTGTGTTTTGGTGTTTTGATGACTTGACAAACTTACTCGAGGAAGCTGTTATGATGACAGAAAGATCAGGTTCCTGAAGTGTCGTACAGTCAACTCTATGTTGTAAAGCCTGCTACTACTACGTAGTAATACAACGGGCAAAGATAACGTGTGAGTTGCTTTACGGGCTGTCACATTCACTCTTCCTCTACATATTCAAACATCATGCTAAAGTGAAGATTTGATTCTTGCAAAATCCAGAAATTGTTCAGATCCAGAAGTGCAAGTCTCCACACATCAAGGTGTACTCAAGAACAAAGCTTCAACAAACCCAAGGACCCGTTCTTCTACAACTGAAGTTGTGTTAAGTCCCAGGAGTGTTAAGTTTCTGTTCGTTTATTCTTAAACTCGTAAACCTACTCTTCTCAAGAGTAAGCTGTTGTAGGTACTATGAATTCTCAGTAGTTTTGTATAGGTAGTTCACCTTCATTCTATTGAGTGGTACCATTGGCTAGAGTTAGTCAAGGTGTATTAGTGTGTTTGGTGGAGGTAGTCAAACGGTGTTGAACTCTCAAAGTGCTTGTAGGAAGTGAATCTTCCTGAAGCGTTTGAGTGGTACACTAGGCTAGGGTTAGTCTAGGTGTATTAGTGGCTTGGCTAGACGTAGTCAAAAGTTCCTTGCAGTAGGGGTACTGTAAGGGTGGAGGGATTATGGAGTTAATTCCTAGATTGCAAGAGTTGTAATCTGAAGTTGCTTGGTGTAATGGAGTTGAAATCCTACGTGATAGGTCATGATTTTTAGTCCGCGAGCAGTTTTTCACGGTAATATCCTGTGTTATTTACTTACTGCACTGCATCAGGGAACTGGTATACAACCAGGTCCCTCAGATATTGTTTAGTGGACGCACAGCCTCTATCAATTGGTATCAGAGCAAGTTCTTTCTAAAAGGTTAACACCTAGAAAGGATTGTTCACATGGCTGCTCTACTAAATAAAGAAGAGAAGAGAAAGAATTTGAATGCTGAAAGAAAAAGTGAGTCAAGTGATGACGACGAATTAGAAATTGCATATCTCACTCATAGATTTCAGAAAATCGTTCGGAAAGGTGTTGAATCCCTCAAGAAAAGGGGTCATAGTGAAAACCTCAAGGACAACCTCAACATAACAGTTACAAGAAATATGGAGCTCGACAAAAGGCTCAAAAGAAAGGAGGCATCTGAAGACTCAATGAGGCAGGCCTTGGATGCATGAAAGGACTCTATGAGGGAATTTGAAGAGGAAACCGACTCAAATGATGAAACCAAATAAAATGAGGTAGATCCTCTTGACAATCAAGCAAGACTCGTAGGTCACTCTCACAAAAGGTTAGTCTCCCTGGTAAAAAAATTGATAAATGAGCTTCATGGACTCATTAAAGAGAAGAAGGAGATAGCTGAGAAACTTGACAGTAAGATGCGAATAAGAGAGGGACGATATGGTCGTATGACTCGTAGATCTACCAGAACAAGTTGAGGAAGTTACTAGAGAAAACCTTCTTCTAAACAACAACATCAAAGAACTGATGAACATGTCATCTGAGGTATCATACAAAGCTCAGGGTGAGCACGAAAGCAAACTTGAGCAAGTCAAAATCAGCCCTGAAGCTGATAAGCATAAGGAGCCTCAGGAGAACCTGTGTGAAGTGTACATCAAGCTGGAAAAATCTCCGCAGAAGACCTGGTCCTCAACCCCATCCATAGATATGACTAACATAAAAGGACAGACATGAATGTGGAACTCAGAAGACCACTGCCTCCTATCATTCCCTTGGCAAAAACAAAAGACCACTGCCTCCTATCATTCCCTTAGCAAAAACATTCTTAAAACAGAAGGGTCGGAGTACTCTTATTGGAAACAAGCCAGTTCCTTGGAAGAGAATCATCCTATCAACATAAATGCACCAAGGAGAAATGAAGACACTGCTAAGCAGAAGACAAAAAGGGAGGAACCTGATCACCACTAGAAAAGAGAAGATCTGCCTAAATGGAGAAAAGAAAAGCGTGTGCTTAAGGAAGGATACCTTCCCACGACTTTGTAAATGGATAATTTTGAAGGAAATGTAGAAAAGGTGCAGAAGGCTCGAAATCAAAGATTTCGTGTCAAAGCAAACATAAAGATACTTGATGCCTCCTATTTCTCACAGTCTACATGCATAGATGTCTCGAAACAATGCAAGCTTGAAGAGACATAGCATAATGTGTCATTAACAAAGGAGTCAAGATCTGCCTTTTTTATGTCATCAACAAAAATTGAGTCATTTAAGTGTCGTCTCAATACTCTTGAAATACTAAAAACTTCCTCCGAATATTACACCTTTTCTAACTCGACCCAATCGTCACTTTACCCTTTTCAAGTAGCCATAATAGCTCCTCTATTCCCTCACTTGAAATCAGAAATTCAAATCACTCTCTTACTTCTCCTCGTCGTCACACAAACCTGCTCTCTCTCTCTCTCTCTCTCTCAGAACCTTTTCATCCTTCTCTAAGTTAAAATCTCATAATGTCTAACAAAGAATTCACCTCTCAAGCCCCTTCTGGGACAAACCTCACCTCTTCTCCACCTAAATCCAAAAATTCACCCAAATTGAATCAGCCTCTATCTTCCCCGAAACCCCAAACTTGCTCAGATCAGAATCCCTTTGTCACTTCACCAAAATCTCCTGTCAATAGTCACTCCCCTGAAGAGTCAGCACCTCCTCTAAAATCGTCAGACTAAGTTGAGAGACCTGACTCCATCAATAGTGAGCACTCCATGTCTGTCTCAAAATATTTTTGAGATACTGATGAGATTGAGGGACAAGAAAATGAAGCAGAACTTACTAGTCAATCCATCGAGAGAACAGAGAAATCTAGTCAAGAGAACAAAAACCCGATCTCTCAAGACATGTATAAGGAAGAAATTATGTGCAATTAGGAGGGGCAAACTGGAGAAATCAACAAAGGAATTGAGGAAGATAGTAATGTGAAAAAGGGTAACTCTCTCACTTCTGGGTGTCATAGAGAAGGAGATGATTTAGTGAAAGAGTCAGTAAAGGAATGGCCTATAAAAGTAAACGGGACCATCTCTGGGATTGGTCAAAATCAATCCAGTAAGATAGATAGTGATGTTGTTCTTATAGCAGGTTTTGCAAATCCTTAAGTAAAATGGGAAATGTTAGACCTTTAGAAGAAGAAGAGGAGAGACATGTTCCTTCAACACAAGAAATGTCTGAATATGAACACAAGACAATTCCTGTGCGGGATGAGACACCAGGTTCTCCCAACTTGAATCGAGACTTGATGTTAAATCCTGAACCCGTATCCCATAATATTGTACCCTTGGCTGAGATTGCACCTGAGAAAGATCATGGTCAAAATGATCATGCAAATGAATCTACTGACGAGGACATACCACTTGTCTTTAAGTTAAGAAAAGGATCTGGGAGTAAACTTGCATCCAGAGTGAGAACTACTTTTGCTCGAACGACACAATCAACTCCTAAGGCAAACAAAGAAAAAGGTACTGAGAAGACCAGAAGTAGTGGATGTGGAAATTGCACCTTAAATGATGATGCTAAAGAAATTTCTTAGCAAAGAAAGGAAGCAAAAAAAAAAGGAGCAGAAAACAAAGAGTCACACCGGGGGGGGGGGTGACAAATCTAAGTCCTAAAAAAAAAAAGGAAAAGTTTAAGCAATGAGGAATCTGGTTCCTCAAAGAAACTGAGAGTGGGCAAATATGTTTCTCAGAATGAAAATGAAAGAAGGGAAAATCTAAAGAAGCAAAAAGTATTACTTGGTAGGGTGGTCGACCCAAAAATCGCTGACAAAAATTATTGATTTTCAAAAATGGAGCCATCTGTTTGCTCCACCAATTCCAAATAATTATGAGGCACATGTAGTTGAGTTCTTTGCAAACCTCTACTACTCTGACGACTATGGCACCCTTATTACATCTGTCAGTGGAACAAATTTTGAGTTAACCGAAAAGGTATCAGGAGCGATTCTGAAGGTTCCCACTGAAGGAATAAGGACTATCATTGGGACTGCTTCAAGGTCATGATTGCCTAAAACATGGCTGAAAATGCAGGTGCGAGGGCAAGACTTCTGAAGAAGGAAATGAAACGAGTATCGATCAACTCATTCTGTTGGCTGACCGTACCACCGCTTCCAAGAATCGAGGTCGCACCATTGCCTCCATCGCGGACCAGTTCTTATAGAAGCATTAGCCAATTTTCAAACCATCAACCATCCTACAATCATGTTTGAGCACATAATCAAGGTGTTGAATGCACCAGAAGGAAAATATGGACTTCCCTATGGTTTCTTTCTGACCAAAGTGTTTGAGCATTTTAAAGTTAGAACTGACAGAGCTACCAATGGATCCAAGAAACATGTGTTATCCATGGAAACTCTAGAAGAGTGTGATTGTATACCTAGGCAAAGCGGCGTTGGAAGCACCTCCACAATCTCGACTCTGCCGGAGCACGAGAAAGGAGTCCTATTTAACCGCAATAAGGTCAAAGGGCGATAATGTGCTTCTTGGCTGATTAACCGAAAGAGAGAAAGAAGTTGGGTCCCAAGATGTCTTGAAGGCTGCAAGAACTAAAATCGAAAGGCTCAAAATAGAAAATGAGAAATTAACTCTAAAAGTGGATGAGCTCAAGGACCGGATGCTTCAGGACCAATGTGTCAACAGTGAAAGCATGGACAAACTTCTAAATGCTCTGACCTCCCAAAATCCTTAATCCTCCCATAATTAATTTCCCTCTTTTTAGGCTCTCCCGTTTTGATCTCACATGTTTGATTGATATTTGGCACCTATGACTTTTTCTGTTATGCACTTTCTGATTTGACTACTACGTTTTTATAATACATTGTTTGACTTGGGAATTCAATGTTTGAAAAATTGCTTGTCTAACTTCTTTAATGCTGTGTTGACCTTGTGACTCTGAGTTAGCAATGATGAACATAGTTTACTTTTTGATGATGCCAAAAGGGGGAATAATGGGTACAATGGGATTGGATATAAGTGGTAATGAGGGATTGGATTGATTCATTGTTCTGTTTGATATGGGATTGATTGTTTTAATCTTTGGTTGCTATAGCCTGGCCCTCAGGGGGAATAAGTGGGGATCTGGTCCTCAGGGGGAATACAACTTATGTGTTTGTCATCATCAAAAGGGGGAAATTGATAAGCCATGCTACCTTATATTTTGGTGTTTTGATGACTTGACAAACCTGCGAGAACCGATTCACGATGATAGAAATACCAAGTCTCACCAAGTGTCGTACGATCAACTGCAGTTGTCAGCTACTGTCACTTCATGTGATGATAGACAACGAGAAGCAACATATAATAGCGAGTTCTTTACGGGTTTCCACTTTCACTCTTTCTCTACATATTCAAACATCATGCTAAAAGTGAAGATTTGATTCTTGCAAAATCCAAAAATTGTTCGGATCCGGAAAGGCAAGTCTCACACATCAAGGTGTGCTTCCCGAACAAAGCTTCAACAAATCCAAGGACTTGTTCTTCTACAGGAAAAATTTGTGTTAAGTCTAGAAGTGTTAAGTTTACATTCGTTTGTTCTTAAGCTTGTAAACTACTATCTTACCGAAAAGAAGCCGTCAGTAGGTACTCCGAATTCTTAGTAGTTTTGTATAGGTAGTTTACCTTCATTATATTGGGTGTTACCCTTGACTAGAGTTAGTCAAGGTGTATTAGTGTGTTTGGCTGGAGGTAGTCAAACAGTGTTAAACGCTCAAAGGCTTCTTGTAGGAAGTGAATCTTCATAAGCGTTTGAGTTGTACACTAGGCTATGGTTAGTCTAGGTGTATTAGTGGCTTGGCTAGAGGTAGCCAAGAGTTCACCTTGATACCCTGTTTGTAAGGGTTGAGGGATTATGGGAGTTAATTTCTAGATTGCAAGAGTTGTATTTTGAAGTTGCTCGGTGTAATGGAGTTGAAATCCTATGTGATAGGTTGTGATTTTTAATCCCTCGAGCAAGGATTTTTCCATGGTAATATCCTGTGTTATTTACTTACTTCATTTATCAGTGAACCGGTAAACAATCGGGTCCTACGTATATTGTTTGGTGGACGCACAACCTCTATCACTTAGTTTTATTAATAGTGTATGACTTCACACCTCTTCCTCCCCCCCTTTTTCCTTATATATTCATCTTCTCCTTGCAGGCCTTCCTGTGAGACAAACTATTTCTCGGAGAGTCCCCACTCAAAAAATTATCCTGTCGAACATTGTCAATATTGCTTCTTCCATCCGAAAGCGTAAGCCAAACTTTGCATCAACCTCCCCGACGGGAATTGGCTCTAGAGTTCGGACCCGACGCCGGCTCATGGAAGCGTAGTACAAAGCACAATGAGATGCTCAACCCGAAGGGTCTTTATTGATGATGATGGCGAGCACCGTATGTTGTCCCCCGGGACCCTTTACACGATGGTTCCAGTAAAGCATCTGTCCTACTGAATTGTGTCCAGGGAGCAGAGCCCTGCTGCTCCAGTCTGTGAACCATTGCAGAGGAGCTTCATTCCACCGGTTGAAGCTGAAACTTCGGGCTCATCTCTACATCCAAAACCTCCGGTTGTCCGTTTGGAATGCTCACTGGCTCACTTGGCGAATCTGTTCCTGCAGGTACTTATTCTATCTTCTTTGTAAACTCCCTTGGAAGTCCCCGATATTATTGGTTGAACCCCCTTATCTTTCTTCCATCAGAGTCATGTGGCTGCCATTTTCATTGCCGAACTTGCTCGATCAATTGCTCCTTCCCGTGGAGAAATCAAGCTCCAGGAAGATAACGATCGTTTAAGGGCTGAAGTTGATAGATTGCAAGCTGAAATTCGAGATTCTAATTCTCTCCAGGCTTCTTTGAGAATGCGCTTTTAAGATGCAGCTAATTCACTAAAGGACCGGGAGAGCTCTCTTCAGATTTTGACTTCCTCATATGTAGGTTTTTAGAATAAAGCTACTAGGTTTGAGGATGATTTGAACAACATCTGGGGCCAAATTTTTAGTGTTGAGTTTTCCGAGACCGCCTTCGTGCTTGATGCAAAAAAATTGTGACTTAAATGCGTTGATTTAGCCATTCTAAAAACTCGAGAGGATACATTCGAAGAGGCAAGCGCTCCCGATTTTGATCTTGCCTACGTCGGCCTTGGCGAGAATCAACTTAGAGGCTGCAGAGATGGCTCTCGAGGAAATCTATGATCTTGAAGTTGACAGACCGGGGAGTGAAGATTTCAGGTCACCACCTGCTGCTAGAGTTGCTCCGGACACTTAGCCCTCATACTTGCCCTTAATGGAATATGAAGGCGAAGCTATTGGGCAGCAACCAAAAAAGCTTAGATGCTCTTCTTGACATGTCTACTGATGGACTTGCCAAGTTGTTCCCTACTTATCCTCGCATAAGGTTCCAGAGGGGTTTGAAGAGGAAACTCGTAGAAGCTAACTCTACGGAACTATAGGCATTGCTTTTCTTTGTAGAAAGAGTTTTCTTGCAATTTTGATGAGAACAATAGATGCTTTGAATGACGAATGGTTTGAGACTAGTGACCTACTATACAATATAACCCTTTCGATTTTTGTATTTTCTTTAGGTTTTTGTCGTACCTCTCTAATTTCTCAATGTGTACTCTTTGACTTCGAATTTGATAAATATGATTCTTCATCCCACTTTATCATTATAATTTTGAAAACAATTCCTTATTCTAATGTAAAAATAAAGATACGCAAATAATCAAAGCTTACTCGGATGCATTGTACCCGAACTTAGCTTTTAATCTTTTGTTCACTCGGACTCCTTTTCTTTTCAAGGCAAATGGACTCTTCCATTTTACTTTGAAAACAACATACATGTGCGAATTATGCACACCTTTAGTGCCTTTGGATAAATAACTTCCGCGTTTGTTTCCTTTCTTTTCTTTTTTACTCCGGTTATCTTATTATCATCCGAGTTAAACACCTCCAAATGGATAATAACCACTTGTTACGGTTCACTTTTATGTGGGCACGTAAAAGCTACAAAGAGGTTGTTGGTGTTCTAATTGGATTTTAGATAGAGTCGCCACCTAATTTATTAAAGGAAAACTAGGAAAGCGAGGTTTAAAAGGGTTTATCAAACAAGAGAAAATCTTTTTTGGATCAAAGTTCGAGGTAAGGGTTCTGGTGATCCCTTAGGGAAGGTTTTACGCACCCTAGTATTAAAGATTTATAGAATACGGTTGACCTACGAACTTTAATGTGTGATTAATGTATTATTTGCTTTAGAAAAGGGGTTTTGGGTTTTAAAAAATCCACATAAGTGTTCAAGTCTTGGGACTAAGACACGCCCGAGATTTCTCTGAGTAGAGTCGCTCTTTACCGTTTTAGTCCTAATAAAATGAGTTTAGTACCTACGGGTTTTATTATACATATATAGAAAATGGAGTATATATCCGATTTTATACGTGTGTATATATATATATATATATATATATATATATATATATATATATATATATATATGTATAAAAGAAAAAATACGAGCTTTATTACTTAAGTCCAATTTCATCATTGCAGCCCATAATATGTCAAAGTATTCCGTACGGAATCCGTTTTCTCTGGGGCCCATGACGAAGTTCTCTTTTACTTTTTTGGTCCAAAAATAAGTTCTGGACTTCGAACCCCAAAGTAGTCTTATTTTTTTTCTCAGAATTCTATCAAGTCAAGATTCCAGTTCTTGAATTTGACCAAATCAGCCCAAGTCCAAAAATTGTTCTTTGGGTATTAAAAAAAGATGCAAATTTACGAAGTTAACTTGTCCAAATTCGATTCAATTTTAATAGCAATATTGAAAGCGGCTTATTGTTTTTCCTTTAACAAGGGTCCAAGGTCCAAATCTTATTACTAATCATTTTGAAAAGTCGTTTTGCCTTATCCAATTTCAAATTTAATCAAAATCTCATTTTTATTCATATACCTAGCATAGTCTTAACCCGTTCTAAAACTTCAAAATCGGGCTTAAGTTCTAATTTCAAAGTAGATAATGTCCGAGTTTTAAAACGATTTAACAACCTCCTAGAATACTAAATAGTTCTTAAGTTCTACATCCACAAGGTTCCAATAATCATCAAGTGTTCTAAAAATACATTTTTACATATAAAGAATCAAATAAGAAGGGAGTTAGGTTGGTGGGCCTACCTAAGCCCACCATTTACTATTTTCACCCATAGTTGGGCCTTGACCATTTTCACCGATGGTTGAGCCTTCAATATATTAGCTTCCCTTACTTTTTATCACGCAGACTTGATGAAATACGATAGTTGCGTCTCTAGCCCAACAGGTTTATGCAGGAATATGGCCCAAATGGCCCGAGTAGGAATCATATAAGCTTGGAAAAGGATAAGGATTAGTAACTAATCTAAGTACTTAAACATCATATAATTTCATAATTAAACGAGATAAAATATGCAAATCAAGCAAACACATAAAACAAATGATATAAAACGAACAAGCCTTAGCTTGATAATGCAAAAAGAATTCGAGGCCCAAATTAGTTATTACAGCGGAAATGAACGGACTACACTGAGTATGTATCAGATTTAACACATAGCAGAGGCCCAATAGGTTTGAAGAATGAAACAGGCCTATAAGTCAACAAAACCCAACAAGAAATTATATACTACTGGAGTGATACAACCGTATATATACTACGTACATCCTATATACACTGGGTGTATATAGAGTTGAATATACTCTGTATATACGAGTATATCCCTTTGTATACCACTAAGAACCAATCATACAAAAGCAAACAATCAAAGAAATATGCTAAGACCCTAAATGTTTGAAGTTTCACTTAGATACGGTTAAGTAAAATCAGGAAGGATAATATACAAGACAAATACCCATGTAAGTAGACATGATATACACGGATTTCTAGTTCTTTTAATCACTTGGAGGGTCCCATGGGACATGGATTCTATGAGGGAACCCCGCCCAACCTAGGATAAAAGATTTGGAGTGAGTTAGCTAGAAACTCAAAGTCCTCTCCCCTTCTCCTTGGGTCCTAGGTAAGTCACCCCTCGTATTCAACCATACCTAGTAGACAACCTCCCATTAACTTAGTCTTTTAACACTTGAAAACCATATACCAAGCTCTAAGTTAAGTAGTCGTGTTCGATGCGTATACACAAAAGACGAGATGAAAAAGCGCTATCCTCTAATAGACATGGGTAAATCAAATATATGCATAGGCAGTAATCATATGAACATGCATTTGTTATTTCTTTTCAGTATACTAACAAGACATGACAATCCCATTATTCACATAAGTCCAGACAAACATTATACAAGGATATACACTCACTTAGTCCATACAGTATTGTTAAGTAGGCATGAACAGGTTCCAGCTTAGAAAAAATGGTCATACATCACACATTTAGCATGTTTTATCAATATGGGACTTTAAACACTATTATAAGTTCACAGATCATTAGTACAAGTTCACATATACTGAGTGTCACACCCTAACAATGGTAGGGCATGACGGGCACCCGACTCATCGATTCGACGAACCCTTAGGCATTCGCTCATCAAACCTCGTCATTTCAAAACTTTTAAAAACATGAAACTTTTCTAAATAGAAATCATTATCTTTATAACGATTATGAAAACTTTCAATCAAATAAATACTTTAAGCCAATTGAAATCATCTAAAATACATACTCTTTTAAAATTCACAAATGACTCAATCGACATCACTTTGTCGACATCTCGACAAACATACCATAGGACAATATGTCGAAGCCTACTAAGAAGTAAGCGAACATTATGAGTCGGGGACGGGCCGCGACATACCCATAATCATACATATCTATACATGACTTAGCAGAAGCTCCCGAGAAAAGGTGAACTTGCCGGTCCCGTGACGTCAAGCATCCTAGCTATACACTTAACATAACCAAACAATGCGGGGTCAACGCCATGAACGCGGCGTCCCAGTGAAAAGCCGTCGGTACGGACAATGTACTTGAGTATGTAAGGTGGTAACAAATCATAATCATAATTTGATTTAGGATAGAAGAAACACGATCTAACTCAATACTGCCGGCCCATTTGGAAGAAACATAAATGTGCACACGAAATCTCAAAACAATCTTTCGTAAATAATGCAATCCAACACACACACGCTTCGGCTAGTACCACAATAGTCCCTTCGGACGGCAGCTTTTCGGCATAATAATGATGGGCCCTTCGGAAAACGCCTCGCTTAATAATGATGGCCCTTCAGACGTCTCGGCTTAATATCACCATCATATCAACACAAACTCAATCCACAAATATCAATTTCAATTCATATCATAAGTCACTAATCAATTCATCACAATCCAGTTATTAGCCTTAGTTTTTCATACGAAGTTATCAAATTTGTATCTGACTAGACTTAGAAGGACATACCTCCAGGTTTGAGGGTAGAATTATTATGAAATTCTTACTACCTATATTCTACTCAATTTTATCTTATGGCCTTACCCAAAGAATAAATGATCATGTCAATACAAAGGGATGATACTATGGAATGTAAATATAAATCGTAAATGAAATGAAGTAGTAAAATCTCGCACCCCTTGAGTGGTTTTGAAAATCAAACTTTATGTTTTCTTTAGTATAAAACTCATTTCCTCAAATCATTAGTAAAACTATATACACAACTCGACGTGGCACCTTATGGGTGTTCCGCCCGGAAGCATAGGAGTACGATATCAATAAGGCATCTGCAAAAACATTTAGACCTTACTCGTCTAAGAATGGAATCATATGGGGAGTACTTATAGAATGAATAACAACAATCAGCGCATAAGAAGAAGGTTTGCACGACATACCTTGTCGCACGTGATTAGCTTAACTTATGCTTCCAAACAACGGCCAATATACAATCAAGGTAAAGGAAACCGTAGATAACTTGAAAGAGGTTCATATACTTCTCTGGCTCGTAATTAACTTAAGTAAATTCGGGCGATTTTCCCCGAAATCTTCGTTTCCTCTAATTCCAATTCAATTTAACAACGCAATCAGCAACCAACAACAATAACAACTATCTCATATAAGCCTCTTTTTTAAACTCAAAGCATCAACTCCCAAAGATATACACAACACGGCCAAAATGCAGATACGCTTTGTATACGATATCTTCATACACTTTATTCTCCCAAATTCAAGAACACCAACTTATCAACAACAATATCAACAATCATTTTATATCAATATCCAACTAATTCTATCCATTTAATCATACCAAAACAGACCCCAACTTATTTGATATCCAAAAATGATACTTAACTTTTAACGTCATTTTCTATTATAACCCGTCAAATCTATCAATGGTCATGTTAAGAACATCATTAACATCTTAAAAATACCTATATATGAGCAGCCACCACAGAAACCAACATCCCCCAAGTTCAACTTTTAGCTTGAAACGATGGCAACAACTTGATTCATACTTTACCCTTTACGAGCCTCGGGATTCGGGACCTCGAACTTGCTCGATTCTCCACTTTCTCTCTCTAACTCTCCTCCTATCTCTCTCTAAAAGTTTCGGATCTTTTTTGGTATGAAAATGAGGCAGATAATGGTGAAAATGTTCCTTAAATAGCAAGGAAGTGGGCACCTCGACCCAACTTGGAGCCGGGTTGGGCCGAGCCCATTTACTGCGCTTGACCTTCGCCTTAAAACGTCCATATCTTTTTTATCCCTATGTCTCATGAAGGCCTACGACATATGGTTGGAAAGGTATTTCAATTATCTACAACTTTCATTTTTGGAAGTTTTCCCAAATTCCCAAATAATGATGGGGTTATCAACTCTCGGTCGCATCACCCGAAAACGTAACTTAAAAACATCTTTTGGAGGGCTTACACTTGGATTTGGCTCAAGGGTCCTTCTTGAGTTGTGTTTAACTTCACATATATTGTCTATATAACTTGTCATATGTCCTTTATAAAACCCCCATCATGTGGGCCCCACCTCAGCTTACGGTTACGAGGGCTATATATCTTTTAACGTATCATTCCTATCATATTGTACGAATTCCAAATATCATACTCATGCTATCCTCATGCTAATACAGTAGAATTTCATCCTTTATACTTGTAATATTTGCTCCTTCTTGAGCTCACATTAAGCCGTCTGCAGCCTTAGTAACGCGAAATTTTGTAGAGTGTAACACTGAGACAAGATTCAAAATCCTTTAAACCCTTTTAAAATAAAATTTCTGAGACTTGTGACATTAAAACAACAACAAACCAAATGGCACAATCCTCAGGGTTTGAAACAGAGTTATCAAGGGAGCATACAAAGGTCTTGGTCACTTATTAAGTCAAGTAGTATGTCACAAGCACCAAAGCATAGACCTCGCTAGTTTGAAAGCGAGGTCATAAAATGGGACATGCAAAGTCCAGTTCATCTTTTAAATCAGCAAATGTCATTTTGGTCTCAAGAGATATGATTTTCCGGTGAACATGGGGTTCTATACTACTATCCATAACATATTTCTCGAGAACAACATGTGACTCAAACAACACTCACGGGGGAAAACAAGCTAATAT